>NC_143058.1:29040657-29351842 GCF_052426305.1 Pelodiscus sinensis | reverse complement strand
TCCTGTGCCTAGTGCGGAGATTATGGATGTTGGAGGCCTCCCCTCAAACCTTGATGAGGTCCATGATCTCCGCACTAGACCAGGCAGGCACCCACCTCTTGTGGCCCCGGGCAGGCTCCTGTGAGCCGCCAGCCTGGTCCTGGGAAAAGGTGGAGGGCTGGGTGGCAGCGGGTGGCTGGCTTGTGCTGTGCCAGGTGCAGGGTCTGCTGGCTGGGTGCTGGCAGGCTTGCAACTGGCACAAGCACTGTAGCCAGACCGTGCCCCTTTAAGGGCTCTGGGGTCGGGAGGGGGGCAGAAGAGTTTCCCTGGTTTGGCCCAGAGTGGTCACCAGGGTAATCTGGGAAGGGCTACCCTCCAACTGGTTCGAATTAAGTGGCTACATAGCCCTTAATTTGAACTACTTAATTCGAACTAGGCGTTAGTCCTCATAGAATAGGTTTACCTAGTTCGAATTAAGCGCTCCGCTATTTCGAATTAAATTCGAACTAGCGGTTTGTATATGTATCCCCTATTAAATTTAATTTGAACTAACAGCTGTTAATTGGAATTAACTTTGTAGTGTAGACATACCCTAGGATCTGGAAGGTAGTATGGGAGCCAGCTGATGTCCCTGTTCAGACCATTTGCATAAGAATTAAACTTGTGAATGAAGTTAAGTTCAATTCCAGAAGCAAATTCACAGAGAAAGGTTGGAACTTAACTTCTTTGTCCCCAAGAACTTGCCATCTAGAAGACACAATACAACAAGTGGATGAGACATGCAAGAACACTGGGATTGGAGGGAGGAGAGATGGGGCAATACATCACAGCTGGAGCAGGAAGTTTACTCAAAGCCTCCTAGTTAGGCAGATATACCATCCATATTAGGCAGCAGCCACTGCTGAGAAGCTCCAGATAAGCTATTTTTTTATTTCATACATTTCCTAATTGATAACTGCTATTACTATTATCTGTATAACATTAGAACTTGGAAGTCCCAATAGAGCCCCATTGTGTGTGGGGAAGTATACAAACCTCAGGAAGATCTGGTCTTCGCTCTGTATATCTAACAATCTGAAAAGCCAAGGAATCCAAAAGATCCATATACAAGCATAGTTACTGGGATGATGACAGTCACATGCATTGTTAGTTCCAATTTTCTCTCCCCAATCAAAAGCAATATATAAAGGATGGGGAAAAGTGGATTGATATGTACAATTTTTAGATACCGTTATTATTTACATATAAATGCATAATAAGTAGGCACAACAGTCTCTCAACTATTATTAACTGGACAATTTATTGTAGGTGCTATGGCAGAGGTCTTGAGGAGTGATTTGAAGGAGAGGACAGTGGTTCTATTGAACATTTCATCAAAGGAGAATAACAATGTAGTGGTCAATTGCGGAAGAACTTTGTACCTGATAGTTTAGGGGTGGTGAGGCCTGCATTCCTTCCCTCCTTTCCTTTTCCCCTGTATCTGATGAGCCAGAAGCAAGTCTTTGGGAACATACACCCCATTTAAGATAAGCATTGTTGCCAGCATAGCAAGAACAAGTATAAGATAAGGTTAAAGGACAAGAACACATAAACAACTCTGTTTACCATAAAGTACTGATCACATAAACAGGGCCAAAGGACAAGAAGATCCAGATCAGAACCAGATCAATAACTAACAGCTAAGCTCTACATCAGCACGAATGAGTAAGCCCTGGAAATTTCCAAACTGCCAAACAAGGCAGGAAAACTGTATTTAACGCTGCCTCAGAGCTTAGCAAATTGGATCTCACCAATGGGCTTTGGGTACCGGCACCTCGGAAGCTGAGACAACCTCCCACTTCGTCTGCAGCCTACCCGGAGTCCCAGGCTTTCAGGAAGGGATGTAAGATATGCCACTTCTTTGTTATGTTGTTCTTCCATTTATGGGGCATAGCTGTTAGCTGTCAAGAAATAAACTACTTGGCTACGTCTAGACTGGCATGATTTTCCGCAAATGCTTTTAACGGAAAAGTTTTCCGTTAAAAGCATTTGCGGAAAAGAGCGTCTAGATTGGCACGGACTTTCCCTAGCAGCATCTATTATTTCAATTTGCTAGGAAGCTCAAATGTTACAGTCTGGAGGTGCTTTATATTTTCTGTTCTGGCTAATAATTATTACTGTCACAGGAGTTGATGATAATAGGGCTAACTAAGTAATCAGTGCAACCCCCCATTGCAGATTACCACAGGGCTGAATTTATCCTATTTTGTTTTCATAGCTTCTCATTATGAAGGAATATGACCATAAAGGGAGGCAACACCGCAAGTGAGAGGAAGATTGGAATGCTCTGGGAATACTGAGTGTCATAAAAATAGAAAGCACAAGAGGGAGCCAGATACCATATAGCTGAATTTCTAGCATCTGGCTTAACATAAATATTATGCATAATCTCTTACAAATCTCTTTATCTGGATCCCTCATATACTTGGAAAATCAGCAATGACAAATTGAATTCTGCATACTGTGGCAGAAATAAAAATGTGTATGTAATGGAGACATGGCTGCTATGTAGCTGGTATAAACAGGGCTGGAAAGCTTTTTGATTTAGATCCCACTTGTTTTGAACAAACATCCAACATGAATTTTCTCTAGAACCTTATTCAGTTCTCCTTAAACTGGGAATTAGTTCAGTGAATGTTTATTTTACAGTGAAGTTCTTATTCAGCGACTTACACTGCAAGAAAACACTTTCATAGTCCTTACCTAAGCTGTGGGAGATGCCAATATAAATCCCGAGACTTTCACATCTAGAATGGAGCCAAGGAAAGAAAGCCCTTTTATCAGAGGGGTAGCCGTGTTAGTCTGGATCTGCAAAAACGACAAGGAGTCCTGTAGCACCTTAGGGTATGTCTACACTAGCCCCCTAGTTCGAACTAGGGAGGCTAATGTAGGCATTCGACGTTGCAAATGAAGCCTGGGATTTAAATATCCCAGGCTTTATTTGCATCTTCCTGTCTAGGTGCCATTTTTAAATCCCCCTAGTCCGAACTAACTGCCCGCGGCTACACACAGCAGTCAAACGTTAACTCGAACTAAGTCCTTAGTGTACCTAGGTGTAACAGTTAACTCGAACTAAGGACTTAGTTCGAGTTAACGTTTGACTGCTGCGTGTAGCCGTGGGCAGTTAGTTCAGACTAGGGGGATTTAAAAATGGCGCCCGGACGGGAAGATGCAAATAAAGCCCGGGATATTTAAAACCCGGGCTTCATTTGCAAGAGTGTTCATATTACTTGAAGCTGATAGGGAAGGGGTAAATTGTTCTTAGGTACCCATTGTTTGTTTTTTTAAGAGTTTCCCTGGTTTGGCCCAGAGTGGCCACCAGGGCAACCTGGGAGGGGCTAGCCTCCAACTAGTTCAAATTAAGTGGCTACATAGCCCTTAATTTGAAGTACTTAATTCGAACTAGGCGTTACTCCTCATAGAATGAGGTGTACCTAGTTCAAATTCGAAATAGCGGTTTGCATGTGTAGCCCCTATTAACTGCTCAGGGGTTAATTCGAACGGCTGTTAGTTCAAATTAACTTTGTAGTGTAGACATACCCAGAATTAATGGACACAAATCAGTTATTCAAAAAGGCAACACACAGAAATCTGTTGGAGACCACTTTAACCTGTCCAGGCACTCATTAATGGATCTCAAAGTCACTGTTGTTTCAGGCCAATTCCACAAGCCAAATACACAGGGAAGAGTTGGAACTTAACTTCATTTACAGGTTTGGGACCCATCACAAAGGTATGAATAAAGACATTGCCTGGCTAGCACACTACCTTCCACATTCTAATGACTTAAAAAAACAAACAATGGGTACCTAAGAACAATTTGCCCCTTCCCTATCAGCTTCAAGTAATACGAACACTCTAATTCACCATATTTCCCCTTTCCCTATCCTCCTCCCTCCCATCCCCTATTTATTTTGGAACTGGACTTTTAATAACTGCATTCATCTGAAGAAGTGGGTGGTACCCACGAAAGATCATGATACCATCTACATGTTTTGTTAGTCTTTAAGGTGCTGCTAGACTATTTGTTTTTTTTTTAAGTTTTTCCACTTATATGGACTTCAAAGAGGGCAGCTGGAACTCCTGATGCTACTCCACAGATTATTATTTTTAATCCAATGTTATCACAGGGCTTGATCATGCTTAACACGGGTACAGAGCATCACATGTGAAAGCATACAGCAAAAATTAATGGGCAAAGCAGGGGCTGCAAGGGAATCCAATCCTGCTCTAAGGTGAGTGTTGCTGATCACCAACTATCCCTGCTTGGAAGGAGTAAGATTTAAAAGAGAAATTCATAGATAAGCATTATGTGGCTTCTGTTCATTCCCATATCCTCAGACCTGGCCATCTCTGCCTATTTTAACCCTGCACACATGTTAGTCAGGGCATGAGCATATTTCCTGCTGCTTCAGTGCTCAGGACCATATTGAAAATTAACCTTATTTTGTACTCTCACGCACTCTGGTCTTCCTCTGACTATCCTCTACTCAAATGCCTTCCAGCTCACAACAGCCTTGTGCACAATGCTAAGCACTTCACAGGGACTTTTGGAGGAAGACCCTAGGTAGCATCATAATAATCAGGTAGCATGTCTAGGAAGTAAATTATTCTGAGTTTCTACTAATAGTATAACACGCCAGAGACAGATCCTCATCTGGTGTGAGCTGGTAGAAGTTCTGGTAAGGAAAACAGGTGTGACTCCATTGACACCAGCTGAAGCTCTGACTTTAATTCAAAAAACAGTCTAAAAGATAAAAAGATGAAATGTATTTGGATAAAAAACACTGAACTGTCTGAATCATAGAATCATAGAATTCTAGGACTAGAAGGGACCTCGAGAGGTCATCGAGTCCAGTCCCCTGCCCCCAGGGCAGGACCAAATACTGTCTAGACCATCCCTGATAGACATTTATCTAACCTACTCTTAAATATCTCCACAGATGGAGATTCCACAACCTCCCTGGGCAATTTTTTCCAGTGTTTGACTATCCTGACAGTTAGGAACTTTTTCCTAATATCCAACCTAAACCTCCCTTGCTGCAGTTTAAGCCCATTGCTTCTTGTTTTATCCCCAGAGGCCAAGATGAACACGTTTTCTCCCTCCTCCTTATGACACCCTTTTAGATATCTGAAAACTGCTATCATGTCCCCCCTCAATCTTCTCTTTTCTAAACTAAAAAAACCCAATTCCTTCAGTCTTCCCTCATAGGCCATGTTCTCTAGACCTTTAATCATTCTCGTTGCCCTTCTCTGGACCCTCTACAATTTCTCCACATCTTTCTTGAAATGCGGTGCCCAGGACTGGACACAAAACTCCAGCTGAAGCCTAACCAGCATAGAGTAGAGTGGAAGAATGACTTCTCGTGTCCTGCTCACAACACACCTGTTAAGGTATCCCAGAATCATGTTTGCTTTTTTTGCAACAGCATCACACTGCTGCCTTATAATCAGCTTGTGGTCCACTATAACCCCTAGATCTCTTTCTGCCGTACTCCTTCTTAGACAGTCGCTTCCCATTCTGTATGTGTGAAACTGATTGTTCCTTCCTAAGTGGAGCACTTTGCATTTGTCTTTATTAAACTTCATCCTGTTTACCTCAGACCATTTCTTCAATTTGTTTAGGTCATTTTGAATTATGACCCTATCCTTCAGATTAGTTGCAACCCCTCCCAGCTTGGTATCATCTGCAAACTTAATAAGTGTACTTTCTATGCCAATATCTAAATCGTTGATGAAGATATTAAACAGCCGGTCCCAAAACAGACCCCTGCGGAACCCCACTTGTTATGCTTTTCCAGCAGGATTGTGGACCATTAATAACTACTCTCTGAGTACGGTTATCCAGCCAGTTATGCACCCACCTTATAGTAGCCCCATCTACGTTGTATTTACCTAGTTTATTGATAAGAATATCATGTGAGACCGTATCAAGCGCCTTACTAAAGTCTAGGTATATCACATCCACCGCTTCTCCCTTATCCACAAGACTTGTTATCCTATCAAAGAAAGCTATCAGATTTGTTTGACATGATTTGTTCTTTACAAATCCATGCTGGCTGAAAGACGGTCAGATTTCCATTCCACCTAACCCTACTTTATTCCCATCCTCCCAATCCCTTCCTAATCATGTATGTACAACTTCTTCTATTTTATTACTTTAACCCCCACCCTAATGTGTTCTGGTTTGTAGCATTGTCTGGTTTTGTGTTGTCTGGTCTTGCAGCTTTGTAAAACTAGCAGTTGTAAAACTGCTTCATTCTATTGGAGATCCCATGATGCATGCAGAATTTGGAAACATACGCAAGCTGTAAATCATCTACCTTTTGTGTACTTTTAATTTTTGGTTTATTTATTAAGGAGAAAAAGAAAAGAAATCCCTGTCTTTCCCCACTTCTACTGGAGCATGGATTTTGATATCCCCTATACACTTCAGCCTTCCAGATACTGTTGTGAAAGTAACAGCAGTCTATGGTTCTGTGACTAGAAGTGTATGACTACTGAAAGCATATGAGGCCTCACTAAATAACATACTGCATAGTGCAGACATATTTTTGCAGCTGTGGTTTGGCATAGATCCTCCTGCTTGGTAGAGCAGAAGTGACTGTGAACACACCCAATATTTTGATTTCTAACCCTTATATCCAATAAACATCACATTTCCAAAGTAGCTAAGCAGTCCCTTGCCCTCTATCAATTAATGGAACTTAGATTTCTGTCTGTCAGACTCTGTTTTCCAGAACCTTCTGAGTAATGTACACTTGCAAGATTTAGTCACCTACACTGCCAAATCAAATGAGAGAAATAACAATTTTATGGCCTCATGTCTGTGTAGTGTTGACAAGCCTGTAGGGTTGTAGAGTTATTTACATACAGAATAGACCGGCTTTATGGAGAGTGGTATTATTTACATATAGAAGAGACATCCCCTTAGGGGTGTGGTCTCACTTGTATGCAAAAGCTACAGGGAATGCAGGGTGTGACCGTATGTACATACAGTTCCTTCTGTATTTTCAACACGTGCCATTTTGATGCTCTCTCTCCTACCCCTCACAATAATTTTCTGCTAACAGCAGGTATAATTTCTTCACTCAGAATAAGAGTAACTGTTTAAGACAGGGGTAGGGAACCTTTTTTGGGTCAGGGGCCATTGACTCACAGAAAAATCAGTTGGGGGTGAGGGAGGGCTGCACACAAGCGAGAAGAAAAAAACCCTTCACTGGCGTAGTTCCCAACTGAGAAGGAGAAAGACACTCCCCACATTTCCCTCCCAGAGCCTGGGGGGCCCCAGCCTAGTAGATTTATTGTGTTCCAGTCTGCAGTGGGGAAGCATGAGGGCTGGAGCAACAACCCAGGGCCCCCCCAATGCTCAGAGAGATTCTGAGCCTCTGGGTTTGGATCCAGGCTAGCTGGGGGCCACATCCAGTCCCCAGGCCAGATGTTCCCACCCTTTTTTTAAGACTCTAAACTACAATAAAACCTGTGTTGTCCAGCATACTCAGGGATTAGGGTGTTCTGGTTATCTAAAAATTCCGATTATCTGAGAGTCCCATCAACCGAGGAAAAGCCAATGGACAATAATAGTAAAACTCAAGTTTTTAATATTGGTAGTTTTGTAGTGTGAGGCAGTTGGTCTCACATTTCTATTTTGAGTTAAAGATGATTAGAACTTCTTAAATAAAAAATTGTTAAGCCAATCATGGTAAACCAAGCCAGGCCTGTGCGCCTGAAGATGTGACAGTATTGTGGCTGGGGGCAATGCCAGTTAACAAAGTTTTCTGGTTAACAGAGTGCTGGATAACAAAGGTTTCACTGTATATCTTTCTCCTCAAATTTACAGCATATGTTTTCCTTCAGATCTATGTCTAGTACATTCTAGAAGGTGTTTGGCACCTACAGTGATACTCCAAAACCACTCAGTAATGACAGATCTTACATCATGATATGAACCTTTTTTCTGGACAATGAGTGTAATGGCAATTCATTGTCTGCTACCCTATCATATTTTATGAGAGGAATCAAATTAGAAAAAAATTTGGAGAGCCCAAAAAATCTCTTTATAAATGTTGTACTCTATAGCCATTGAAATTTGCACAACTCTTAAGATCGGTGAACATGGATAATAGCTCCACTCACCTGGTATAGCATACGCATGCTAATAGGAATGATGTGGTATTGGATAAGAATTTCTGCATGTGGGCCTAGAATAGTCTGAAAATCTACCCACATTTTCTATATTTTTTCTTTTACAGTCTCTGTTTTTTTTTTTTTTTTTTTTTTTTTTTGTCTTCTTACATGTAAAATGATACTCCACTTTTGCTACATTCCAGTAATAGCCTCTGGTCCTTCTTCACAGATCATCACCATAGAAACACAGAAGTTACAAATGGGAAAGATCTGTTAGGTTGTCAGTCCATCTCATTGTCATTGCAGGATTGTTTCTACAATAGATTTTTGATTGCTTTTGTCTGGTTTAATTTTAAATGAAAGAGGCCATGGAGATGCTATTATTTTTGTTTGGGAGACTATTCCATCTGTGGCCTAATACATAGGTATCATACATAGATATCACTGTCATATTGGGAACTTTTCCTTGATATTTAGACTAAATTTCATCCAGCTAGTCCTGTTTTCCATTAATTCTGCCTAAGTCTATGTCTACACCTACATCAGCTCTTCCATTGGCATACCACCCCCCGCCAGCCCCATGAGTGGAATAAACTATTTCAGCAGAAGTTCTCCTGCTGACACAGTGCTTACATCACTGGGGAGTGTGAGTGTGTGGAATATTCACACCTCTGAACAACATAAGTTTGGCCAACAAAGACAGTAATGTAGACAGCCTAAAGCAGGGCATGAAAAATTGAATAATCAGCCAGGGCTCCCTCATAGCTGGGTGCAGCATAGTACATTTTTCCCATACACTGGACATTCAAGTCTTCTGGTGGTCCCCTTTGCTTTCTGACTCAGTCATCCAGCCCACTCATATTTTATTTCACCTCTTTTGGGGTAAGTCAGAGTCAATTCCAAAAACAGTCCAGCAGCCTTGTGCCAGGTCTCCAGATCTACTCTAGGACCCCCTAATCTTTAAAATCCTTGTTTGTGGCCTTCAGCAGACCTTTCCAGGATTTCTTTAGGGGATCTTAATTGCTGCTTCTTTTCTCTAGGTTCCAAGCCTAAACTCCCCATATAGCAAGTGATTAAGGTTTGCTTTTTTCAGACCTCCTGCTTCTTCCCTAGATTTCTGTGTATCATCACCTCTCACTAGGGTTTCTTCCCCAACCCTTTACAGGCCTCAGAGGAAAGGTAACAAAGGAAAGGCATAACACGAGATATATTCCATATATAGCCCCAGTCTCTCTTTTTTCAGGAGATACCTGACAAGCCTTAGCCCAGCTTATTGTCCCCAGAGCTATCACACTCTAGAAACCTCAGGCAGCTTTGCTCTCTATAGTGCCCCTTTCTGAGACCTAATGCAGAGAGGTAAGTCCAGCTCCACGGCTGAGCCCTATTGAACTGGGCTTTACTCTTTTAAGGCTCCTCTGCCAAGCCTGGTATACCTTAAAAGGCAAAGTGCGGAGAGGCTGCCGTAGCCAAATCTGCTCTTTAACTCCTTCCTGCCTGCATTGGAGCTTGTATACCCTAGCAGAGAAGTGTTTTCACATGTTTCTGTGGTGTGGACCACATCCAGGAGAGAGATTGCTTTGTGGATCACTTCTATGCCAATCTGTTAGGGTATGTTTACAGTAGCTCATTAGTTAGAATGAGGTAGGGTAATGAGGGCAAAAAGAGTTGCAAACGAAGCCCGGGATTTAAATATCCCGGGTTTCATTTGCATGTTCCCGGGCGCCGACATTTTTAAATCCCCCTTAGTCCGAACTCCGTGCCCGTGGCTACATGCGGCACGGACTAGGTAGTTCAAATTAAAGATCCTATTTCAAACTACTGTTACTCCTCATGGAATGGAATGAGGAGTAACGGTAGTTTGAAGTAGCTGTGGGCACGGAGTTCGGACTAAGGGGGATTTAAAAATGGCAGCGCCCGGGAACATGCAAATGAAGCCCGGGATATTTAAATCCCGGGCTTCGTTTGCAACTCCGCTTGCCTTCATTACCCTACCTAGCTCTAACTAACGAGCTAGTGTAGACATATCCTTACTGAGCAACCTACCTTCCCTCTCACTTGTCATTGCAAAACTTTTAGAAGATGATAAAGCACTAACTGTTTTGCACATTATGAAATAAAATTTGTCTTCTTGGTTTCATATTCAGCAGACTGAAGCAATGGGGAGGTTTAGCAGTACTGTGTGACCAGTCAGCTCTCCAGGGATCACCAAGAAATGGTCTATATTGGCTTTTATTTTTTTAACATCTAGGTCATGACACATGCATTTAAGAATCAGTGTTGCAAGTTAATTCATATTACTTCATTTTTAAAAATAACGCGGTCAATGTTACTCTGTGGAACATATTTCAGTATTTATAATTTTTAAAGTAGTATATTTGCTAAGATCGCATAAGAACGGCCATACTGGATCAGACCAAAGGTCCATCTAGCCCAGTATCCTGTCTTTCTACAGTAGGCAATGCCAGGTGCCCCAGAAGGAATGAACAGCACAGATAACCATCAAGATATCCCATTCCCACCCTCTGACAAATAAAGGCTAGGGACACCATTCCTACCATCCTGGACCCATTGATGGACCCATCCTTCATGAATTTATCTAGTTTATCTAGTTTTTGAATTCTAATGAAGTCCTGGTCTTCACAATGTCCTATAGCAAGGAGTTCCACAGGTTGACCATGAATTGCATGAAGAAATTCGTCCTTTTGTTTTAAAACTGCTACCTATTAATTTGGTGACCTCTAGTTCTTTACCTTTTTCACTTTATCTACCAGTCATGATTTTATAAACCTCTGTCATATTCCCCCTTAGTCTCCTCCTTTCTAAGCGGAAAATCTCAGATTGACTGTGAGAGAATGTTTCCCTCTAATCCTTTTAAAGAAATAAGATGAAATTCTCTAAATTTTGCTCAGAAGTTTTGCAAATTTTCTTTCACACTGGCAAAATGTGTGTTTATGATGCTTAATAGATGCCCAAGTGGTTAAAGTTTCCCCAAATTATCAGGAACCTGAGGCTTGCAGTTGACCTCACTTTGAATACTGATCTTTCTGGTACAAAGTCTGCTGGCTTTTTGCTGGGATAGGGCAGAATAAATCATGTGAAAAGAGTCACTGTCTAAACCACCATGTTCAAATAACACAAATAATCCATGTGTAGGGTGGGGAGAGGGAAAAGGAGGGAAGAGAAGGGTTGGTTTACAAGATTGGCAAGATATGGAACATGTCACCCATAGTATCCTGCTTCCAAACAGCTCTGATTAGTAGGGACTGATAGTTATCACGATGTAATATACGTTGAGTGGCCTATGCCTATGAGAATAAAGATTAATCGAGCAAGTGTCCTAACTAAAGTCTTCCATTTCACTTAACATTACATATAAGTCTCAGTAGAAAGGAGAAGACTAAGCGTGGAGAGTCTGGAGAGAGTGAAATCCATCTTTCACAGCATGGGGCTCTTCTACCCCACAGCTGGTTACATAGAGACAAAACGGATTTAAATGCCAGTTTTTCACAGACTGGTATAAATCCATTGATTTTAAAGGAGTTAACAACAATTCACATCAATGGCAGGAGGGGAAGAATCAGGATATAAACAGCAGAGATTCAACAATCCAGCAGAATCTTTTCAAGGGCTATTCAAAGATTTAAAATAAGAGTCCCATCCCTTTTGGGACTCAAAGAGAAGCACAACATCCTGTCCACCCTCAAGTGTGTTCTCTCTCCTCCTTTTTTTTCTATCTAGCAACGGGTATGTCTACACTACCCCGCTAGTTCGAACTAGCGGGGTAATGTAGGCATACCGCAATTGCAAATGAAGCCCGGGATTTGAATTTCCCGGGCTTCATTTGCATAAGCGGGGTGCCGCCATTTTTAAATCCCCGCTCGTTCGAACCCCGTGCCGCGTGTAGCCGCACGGCACGGGGTTCGAACGAGCGGGGATTTAAAAATGGCGGCGCCCCGCTTATGCAAATGAAGCCCGGGAAATTCAAATCCCGGGCTTCATTTGCAATTGCGGTATGCATACATTACCCCGCTAGTTCGAACTAGCGGGGTAGTGTAGACATACCCAACTAGACCTGATAGATTAGTGAGGCTAGTTGAACCACACCCTTCAACTGAAGAAGGGGTTGTGCCCACAAAAGCTCACAATACTATACATATATTTCTTGTTAGTCTGTAAGAAGCTACAGGACCACCCATCAACAACTACTTTTAGATCCATACATGGACAGAGCACTAGAAGTGGGGAGGTTTGTACTTCTGCTGTGAGAGAGGAACATTTTCTTTAGAAAGGGGACTTCAGTCTCCAGTGTCAACAACCTGGCAGCATTCACAAAAATTCAATAAAAGGGAAAATATGATTACTTATATATTAATTAAGCTGAAATTAAAAAATTAAGATTTCTAGTTATTATAAAGTCATATTCTAAATGTATTAGTGGTATGTTAGGCACTTTTTAGTGGATAAATCTCTATATTCTTGGGTTCATTTGGACCTATGTGATAATATGATTTGGTCTTCCTTAAGCAGATGGAACTGAACCTTGTTTTGATCATATTATTAAAATCTGTTATGGGCTAGCGCTGTGAAGTTTGGTCCTGGATATCATCAACATGGCTGTGGGACTATAGTGTCACAGCAGGTTCACAAACAAATGCATACGTCTTTGGAGATGAGTCCATGCTTGTTGAACATGTTAAAAATAAAATTTGAGGTTACTATGCACATCTCGGGAACCTGGCATTTTGGTAATAAGACAGTTAGAACATGTTTGTACAAATATGGGCATGATTGCTGAGGAGATTAATTCATGTTTATACAATTCATCTTCACAATATCCTCATTTTAAGTTTTTTTATATATTGGGAATTTGAGGCAAAGAGGACAAGAACTTGCAATTATTGTATGTATTTTATTCCTTATTTCTTTAACTAACTAACTAACTAACTAACTAACTAACTAACTAACCTTTCTTTCTTTCTTTCTTTCTTTCTTTCTTTCTTTCTTTCTTTCTTTCTTTCTTTCTTTCTTTCTTTCTTTCTTTCTTTCTTTCTATTTTAGATACTAAAGAATTAACAACAGCATGATTTTTGGGTAAGATCTGAGTTGTATATTGATCTGGATGTATGCCTTTGGGATTAGATAATCTTTTCTTTAAGAAGGTTGGCTATAAAGAACCACTAATCTTTAAATCCAGGGAGCTCTGTTAAAGGGATGTGCTGATTGCTTTTGGGGGCCACCCAAGGTAAGTGCTGCTCCTTCACTTCTTCCTGCACCCCAATTCTTTGCCTCAGCCTAAAGCCTGGACCACCTGCTGCACCCTAAACTTCTGTCCCAGGCTGACCCCAGAGCTCCCTCCCACATCCAAAATCCCTCCCAGAGTCCACACCCTACACCGCCTTCTTTCCCAGAACCTCCACATCCTCCCACCCTCCAATGCCCTACCTCCCCGAAAGTGAGTGGGAGCTGGGGAGAACAAGCAACAGAGGGAGGGAGGATGGAGTGAGCAGGGGGAGGCCTTGAGAAGGGGTGGGGCAGGGACATGGCCTCAGGGAGGAGGTGGGGCACGAGGAGAGATAAGGGTCTTTGGATTTGTGTGCTTAGACAGTTGGAAGGGTGGGAGGGCATGTGGAAGCCCTGTCCATACCAGAATATCATGCCCTGCAGCACAGCCATCAGCTCCCTGGGCACCAACAGTGTAGCTACCAACTAGATGGTTATTAGCCAATGCAGGCACAGCACTGGCCAAATGTAAGGTGGACCGCATCCATGTGGACATGGCTTGAGCATGTCTGTAGGCCCATTGACTGTTCTGAATGGGGCCCCGAATTACTATTGGTGAGTTTGACAAAAATCTTATGATAAAGAAACATAACGCTAATTTAATTTCTACAGCGTAACATGGCTGCTTTTTTTGTAAGCTACATATATTATCTTCATATTGACACACACACACACACACACATTGATAAACATAAGAAATATTAAATCTAAACAGGCCAGTTCCCACAGAAACAAATGGAGAAGAAATTCAGAGTTTATAAAAGCTTAGGGTAAGTCTTAGCCTTTGATCACCAAATCTATACAGTCTGATGAGTTAAAAGCAACATCCTCCCTCCATTTGCTTGTAGAAATTTTCAGCTGGCATCCATGCAGACTCTTCTTCCTCCTCCTGTGCTGGAGGAGGAGGATTAGGGTTAGGGTTAGCTAACTAATCACTCAGCTAATCAGCTAAACAACTAACCAACCACTCAGGAAACTAAGTAGATTAACAAACAAACAAACAAACAACTCTGTGGCAAAATACTTCAGAGTTAGGGAAAATAGCTTGCTTTCACAGAGTGCATGTGGCTTTTAATAAAGAAGCTGTCCTGACTGCTTGTCTTCATGGACCTTATTTTACATACCCAAAACTACCATACCCAAATCCAAACATTTCTGAATGTGTAATGTCAATTGTGCATCTGCCTAGCAACAAAGACCCAGACACAACTCATTCCTACCTCCCCCACTTCGCCATAGCTCTCTTAAAGAGGAATCTCCTTATTAGGCCTGTGGGCTAGTTAAGTAGGCAACACTCAATTTTTATATGAGTTAAATCCACTGAAGTCAAACGTAAGTAACCTTATGGTGAATCAGTTCCACTTTCTTTATTATTTCGGGATCCAGATACACTCTGGCAGCCAATCCAAACAATGAACGACCCTCCAGTCAAGCACACATAGTAGAACACATCTCCATCCCTAACACACGTCAGGACCCTGAACACTCTAGGGGTGTGTCTAGACTACTGAGTTTTGTCGACAAAAGTGGACTTTTGTCGACAAAACTATACCAGCGTCTACACTACCGCTGAGTTCTGTCGACATAACGTCGAGAGAACTCAGCAGTTTTGTCGACGCTGGTATACCTCATTTTACGAGGCATAACACCTTCTGTCGACAGAGTTCTGTCGACAGAAGGTGTTATTGCCTGTAGGGTTGCGTCTAGACTACAGGGTTCTGTCGACAAAGCAGCTTGCTTTGTCGACAGAACTCAATGTGTCTGGACGCTCTTTGTCAACAGAAGTTTTGTCGACAGATACTGTCGACAAAACTTCTGTCGACAAAACGCGGTAGTCTAGACGTACCCTGAGTCCCCTGAGCATTCCATACTCATGCCTGTAGTTCTTACTCACCTCGCCCCATAGTCTTCACTGACAGAGCACTAATGTAAATAAAGGCTACTCATTTGAATACAGGTTTGTATAATTAGGCCTGTGGTTTTCATAGCAAATATTTATGAATGAACTTCTAAATAGTGAAACCTCAAACAACCCTTGTGATGACAGCCAGCCCCATTCCCTTTGCTGTGAGAGACCTGTAGTAGTTTTCCTTCTATATTTATTTATAACTATATTTAACCTATCCCATTCACTTCCTTCCTTAATTTTCAACTGCTAGCCCACTGTTTTTGAATTTTCTTGCTCTGTTGCTACCCATGACACTTTCAGCACTGTACATCCTTTCAACACATTGCACTGCACCAGCCTTACAAATATCAATTGTCCAGCTGGTATAATATAGTGACAGACAAAATGTGAGCAATTTTCTTCCTAATGACTTGCAGTGAAACTTCTCTGTGGTAGCAAACCTATCACTTTTGACTGATAGACTAACAAGTGTAAGTTTGTTAATAGCTAGACCGTAGCATATATCGCTGTATAAATCAGTCACAATGATGTTTTGCTGCAGAGTTTGCACTGTGGAATAGTTAGATGGAATTAGAATGAAGGACTTAAAGTTATAAAACAAACATTGAAAACTGAGCAATACTTCCATAATATATGAGAACTAGAGCTCATTCAAGGGAATTAATGGCTAGTCAACTTAAAATAAACACAAACATTTCTTTACATCAATTATTTCCAGTAAATAGCTGTAGTGGGCACTAAGCAGATTCACAGTGGAAGCACATACGGAAAATGGGACTATGTGGGCAGGACATAGTACATCCTGTGAGATCAGCTCACACCTAGTTCCACCTTGAGATTCCTCATTGGAGAAGGGGGCTAGGTTTGCCCCCTAATGAATAGTGAGCTTATGGAATTCACTATCACAGGGAATGTTGAAGTTTTAGGCTGAGATTTTCAAAGCTGCCTAGAGGATTTAGACATCTAGTCCTCATTAAAGTTAAATGGGATTGACAATCTAAATAGCCAGGCTTTGGAAACCTCTGCCGTAAATCATTGATTGCTTGTTTCAAAAGCTAATGCTTTTGTCTCAGAAAGTTGTGACAATTTTGAAGCCTGTTTTTGATCATTTGGGTCAGATTTTCAAAAGCAGCCCCTTGAACCTGCACATTCAAATTCACACTTGTCCTAACATTTGTCCACCTCAAAACTCAGATTTATTACTGCATATGGCTTAGATATTTTCAGCCTGAACTTTGGGGATTTTAGAAACCTAGACAACTCAAAATTGTTCTCCTACTGAGAAGCTGCAACAAAGATGATTTTTTTTTGCCAGACTGCTAAGCTAATTTGGCATAGTTTTAAGACATAACATTTTTAATGCAGACACCATGAATGAAACTTTATCAGCATTCTTACAAAAATATATCACTGAGATGCTCAACACATTCCTTTTTGGAAATGTGCTGTTATTTGCCACACTGTATGTCTCATTGTCATAACTTGCTTATTTTCTAGCTATATTGCTTTAGCCTTACTCAGTATAATAAACCAAATCGCAGTCTTAGCCACAAAAAATGGGAATTAACATAATAAAAGAAAACAAGGACATTAAATATAAAACATGGAGCAATGAAAAGTTATAGGCATGGGAATAATTGTAAGTATTACAATCTACTGCTAAGTAACTTTGACCACACTTTACACATATATCATTTAAATTCTCTCTCCAACTAGAGGAACTGGGTATAATATGAGAGATTATTATGTGACTCATTTATATGAGAGCATGAACCAGAGAGACTTGTTCATCTTTAAAAAGATATCCATATTAGTTATATTATATAGGGAAATGATGATGGGATAAGTTGGCCTTTCACTGCTAGGTTAAGAGAGAGGCCATAAGGTTGTAGCACTGGTGCGGGCTCCAAGCTGCATGGCGAACAAGGGGTGTGTGTGTGTTTGTGTGTTCGGGCTCTAGAAGAGCCATATCTGGCTCCTAAGCCATAGGTTGCTGGCCCCTGTAAGAGAGCCTCAGTTTGTATTTTCTTCCTTACCTTAGTTTCACTGGGCTCAAGGAAAGAGGGTGATTGGATGAAATGCATGTTCTGGAATGTTAGCCTCAGCCCACTTCCTCTTCCCTTATCCCACTACTGTCCACCTCTTCCCTCCATATGGATCCCCAGCACCAGGGAATGGCTTCCAAGGAATTTTGAGGAAAAAGGGGGTGTTACTTTGGAGGGGCTAGAGCCCCCTCCATTCTGTGACCTGATAATGGATCAGGCAGCCATGAATGAACCAGGCCCTTTGGGGGCCTAATTTTCAAATGTAGGTGTCTAATGGGCTGTCCATTTTTATGGATTTACTGGTTATGGATTTATTAGGCATAGACATGACTGCTATTTAAGACTTCTAAGTGCATACTTGAGGACTTAAAAGCAGAATCTGGACATGTTTAAATGCTCATATTAACTACACCAGAGAATCTACAGAGATAGCTAAGTGTGCCATGCCACACCAATATACCTCTACAATGTCCATTTTTAATTATACTCTAAATGATTGATATTGCTGCTAAATGTGTAACCATTAATCTCTCACCTTTTTCCTCCCTTTTCTATTGGGCATTGGACATTTCAACAGCTAATGAGCAATATGAATTTGTAGAATGGATGAATAGACAGCTATGTGCTTTGGGTATTTCAGGAACGCCCACAATCAGATTAGCTTCCCAGTGGCCCTGGATCTTACTCTCTCCTAGTGTAGGGGTCTACTGTTAGTTCAGGGAGATATCATAATGAATATTAAGGACTTTTTTGTTTACATCCAAGTGTCTTTGTTTTTACAATAACAATAGCCAGTTAATTGAGAAGATAAAATCCCTAAAGTCTTATGAGGCTGCATCACATCTGGTAGTCTCCCACACTTTGCCCAGGTACATTTGATTACATGCCCCCAGAAAATACACACCGCGAGATACCAGTGAATAGAATGGAGAGCTGTGAGAACAGAATCAATTTCTGCACATGTGCATTAAGCATCTTCAAATATATTATGCACACTTATGCTATATTGCACGCAAAAATTCTATATTGCCTCATCAACAGATCAAATGTGAGGGATTGCCCATGGCTAGCCCTAATGATTGCAAAGAAAAAGCTTTATATGATCCAATTGTAGCCAAAGCAGTGATGTCTGCCTAAGCCTACAGAGAACCGGAACAATAATTCTGAAGATGGATGAACTGCTCCGTACATTTAGCTGCCAACGCGAAGACCCATTGCTCTAAGAGGCCTTGCTAACACTAAACAAGCAGAGGGCAACTGGCCCAATTGGGCAAAAAGATATATCTACAGCTACTGTGATATATATGAGGGGGCTCCCAGCTGCTACCCTGTAGAGAATCAACAAGTATAGTGCTTTGGCCGCGTGACAGGGCATCCAAAGGACAAAACCAAGAAAAGCTGCAGACCTTGGAGGACGATCCAAGAGTCAGCGGGAACGCGCGTAATCAAGAGTCCTGAGCCAACAATAACAACATCTGCCCGAGTCAACGACCTTCGAGAATGCTGTGTTGGGACTGTGAAAAAGCACAGTTTGTGAAAAGCAGGATGTGGACTTTTGGGAAGTTGAGAGAGTATAAAGATAGTTGTAATCTTGCAATAAAACAATTTCGTGCTTGCACTGGCCGGAGTCCGTGCCTTCATACACCACACTACCCTAGCTCTTTGAGAGCTGGTGAGGATAGAGGGGACCTTTTTCTTCTCCCCAACTGCTGTTTAGGAGAGTGAGGGGACTGATGCTGCCTTTGTTAGTACAAGGTCACAGTGTGGAAGTGGTGTCCCGATACTAGAACTGACTTGGTCACCTGTCATCACCACTCTGATTAGGAGGAGGAGCCACGGTGGGAGGGCATGTCTCTAGCCATAAAGGTATGTCACAGTGTACCTAGGGTCCTAGACTGCATTAATCTGACCATGGTATCACCTTCCCACCATTGTTAGGGGCAAGGTCAATCTAGAGGCACTGAGTTAGTGTAATAGCACGTATGACACTTTTCTGTCCTGATGATGACAGGAGGGAGAAGGGGCATAGCTGGGGCTCCCTCATCCCTGACAGTTCCCTGCTGTTATAATGATTCCTTAGAGCCACTGGCTCAGGAGCTAGAGGAGCACAGAGTGGTTTAAAGCTCCCCCTACCGCAAGTTGCTAGGTGTTCCTCAATGAGTACACGACTATACTAGGTTCTAGGCATTGGAGAATTAGGGCCACAGGTAGAATGCACAGCATAAAATAGAGGGTTCTAGGCTGTGGACAATTAGGGCCACGTATAGCATTTGGGCCACGTATGTTGCATTTTCACTTGTGGTATCCATTATCTGGGTCAGAAGCACAGTGCCTTCCGCACTGGAGATAGGCTTGAACAATACTTTCCAATCCAAACCTTTATACCTGTGGAGAGGGCCAAGACCTGGTTGAAGACTCTGTGGCTTCTGCCCATATCTACTCTAATCCATCAGAGGAAAAATGTTCACAAGGTGATATGAGATGGATGAATGCTAATGAAGGAATGTGTTGCTCAAAAGCCTGTTTCAAGGTTGCCATTCTCTGCCCTTCTTGCCATTAGGGAAATAAGCAGACTGCACTGTCTATCACATTCATGAAAGTATACGATTTTTTGACTGGGGGCTGGAATTGGTTCAGATACAAACATATGACAGTTTTTCCCCCAAGCATGTCAGTTGGTAATTTTGTGTGTATGTGCAGGTAATAAGATCAGTCAGTTCTCTGAACACCTTGTCGTCTTGGTAAAGTCTGTATGATATTAGATATGGTTGGAAGATAGGCATAATAAAGACAAGAAAATCTTTTTACAAGTTATTCCATCCACTGTTGGAATGGCCCTTCATGGCAGGCATTGGAATAGTGGGTGATCTCATACACTGTATGTTCAGCAATATAATAAATACAAAGGGGTGGGAGACCTTTGTTTTTATTTTCCCTCGACTTTATTGTTATTTTGAGAGGAATTTTTTTTATTCCAATAATTTTTATTGGACTGTCTTCTGTAGTGCTTGTTCAAGCTTGAGGCTATTAACTGAGGCTATATAGTTGGCAGGAATGTAGCTTTTTGAACTCACACAGAGTGCATTAATCTGCGCCTAGAGATTATTACTTCCATAATGAACCACAAAACACATATGCTTAGGTAAATAAAATCATTAATGAGGTTCGGATGAGGATTTTCCAAAGAGCACAACAATACCAGAATTATCTCTGGCAAAGAAGACCCAGGCTATCTGAATTAGGTTTTTTACTAATAATTCTCAGTCTATTATATAGTACAATCCTCCATCAGATTGTTAGGCTGAGCCTGGCTGAATGCCTGGTGAGTTAGCATGTGATATAATGTTACCTCTCCAAATCTGTGTTTCAAGTTAATTGCATTGGTCAGCTCAGTATAATGTCAGAGTGTGTCTAGACTACAGGGTTTTTTCGAAAAAAAGTGGCCTTTTTTCGATAAAACTTCCCCTGAGTCTAGACTGCTGCCGCATTCTTTCAAAAGTAAATTGAAAAAAATGCGGCAGTTTTTTCGACTGCAGAAAACCTCCTTTTATGAGGAAGAACGCCTTTTTTTTAAAATAGTGATAGAAATGTAGCCGTGTTAGTCTGGTGTAGCTAAAACAAAATACAGGACTATGTAGCACTTTAAAGACTAACAAGATGGTTTATTAGATGATGAGCTTTCGTGGGCCAGACCCACTTCCTCTGAGGAAGTGGGTCTGGCCCACGAAAGCTCATCATCTAATAAACCATCTTGTTAGTCTTTAAAGTGCTACATAGTCCTGTATTTTGTTTTTTTTTCAAGTGCTCTTTTGAAAAAAGGCCTTATGTAATGCAAACTGTGCTTTTTCAAAAGAGAGCATCCAGACTGCCTGGGTGCTCTCTTTCAAAAAAGCAGCTTGCTTTTTCAAAAGTACTGGTTGTAGTCTAGACGATCTTTTTCGAAAGAGGCTTGCAGTCTAGACATAGCCTCATATAACAGGGCAAGGAGTCCTTTCTTCAGTTTATATGCATTAAATTGCATTGATTGTTTATTTTACAGTGGTGCACAAAGTCTTTAAGCAGTATCAAAGACTCATTGTGTCACTTGCTCGACAACTATGGAAGTTTCAGGGGTTCCTGCTCTAAGGCTTTTATAGCCTAATTTGAAAAGAAACTGATAAGTTAAACATTGCTGGGTTAAGGAGGGTCTTCCTCCCACTACAATCTAAGTAAGGTGGTGAGTGGTGCTTAGGTGGGTATGTCAGGGAGGGAAGGCAGGAACACTCTGTCTGGCAGCACCCTCTGTACGCCTCAGATATCTCTTGCCTTTTACTTTCATTTTTAGCTATCCCGCATTCCTGCATCCCAGACATACTTTCTAAGCTTGTGCACACTTATAGTTTTCTTTTTCATTTTATTTATTCAAACCTTACACTGAGTGGTGATTGTTCTTAGGGCATATGTGTGGCCTCCTGTCAGTCTCTCATCTAGCACTACTCTGGGAATCAATTTGTAAAATTTCCTGAAGACAGTTCCCAGAATAGCTCTACCTTTCTTCAACAGGTTCTCTGCAGTGTTCCTGAGTTACAGTGGCCTGGAGAAAGTCCTAGAAATCCTGTACAAGCTATCAGGTTGACTTAAAAATCATATGTGATATATCTGTTATTTGTCATCATCGTTAAAATCATAGAAATGTAGAACTGGAATGGGCCTCAGTAGGTGATCTAGTCTAGTCCCCTGCTCTGACATAGGACTAAGTATTATCTAGATCAGGGCTGCATGCGGCCCACAACCCGTTTGTTTGTGGCCCACAGGTGGGAGCCAAAACAAAAAAGTAGTCCATGTAATGGTATTCTGTTGAAATGCCTTTTAGTAGTTAAATTCCTGGACTGTCATTGCTCATTAAAAGTGCTGTCATATGGGTACAAATCAGGTAAATATTGCATTTTGTTAATATCAGCAGAACTAACTTAAATGGGGCCTGTGTGTTGTGTAGTCTTGCCTTAATCTTTGTATTCATGCCCTTCAGTGTGAAAAGCTATTTGCATATATCTTTGCATGTATATGCAACCACACTTAAGTTGTGGCCCTCAGCATGTGCTGAGAGTATCATTGTGGCCCCCGGGGCTTCCAAAGTTGAGTAGCTTTTATCTAGATCATCAGTGAGAGGTATTTGCCTAACTTTTTCTTAACACTTCCAATGATGGGGACTTTGCAATCTTCCTGGACAATTTGTTCCAGTGCTTAAATACCCTTATAGTTAAAAAGTTTTTCCAAATGTCTTACCTAAATCTCCCTTGCTGCAATTTTAACCTATTTCTTCTTGTCCTGTCCTCAGTGGTCAAGTACAACTTATTACCCTCCTCTTTAAAATAAACTTTTATGTTCCTGAAGACCCTTGGTCTTCTTTCCTCTGGACTAAACAAGCCCATTTCCCCCCCTCTATTACTATAACAAGCCAAATGATTTAGAAACCCATTTTCATTCTGTGTGGCCAAGCTTACCAACAGGGCAGATCAAAGGGGGCAACTGACCTGGGTCCCATGAATTCTAAAGGACCCAGAGTCACCTCCACTGCCACTGTTGTAGCAGAGGCTAGAACCCTGGGCCTTTTAAATCATTGCCAAAGTGCTGTGTGGGGTGCTCCAGGGCTCTTAAGGCTGGGGTGGGGAAGGCAGAATAGTGCACTCTAGGCAGCACTGAGGAAGCCTGCTCCACTTTGCCTAGGGGCCTGGTATGGCTGTCGGCTGCCCTGTGTGTAGCCTGCACATTTGTGCGTTGTTGTTTTTTTTTTTTTTTTTAAGAATCACTGCCGCAAAAGGAGATTTAGCCTCTACAGCATTTTGCTAGCATATGAAACCATGGTAACACTGCGTTCGGAGCATTTGTAAGCAATTTAATTTGGCCTACACATTTTAGAGGCACTGTTCTGCCAGATATTTTTTGATAGTTACATTTTATATTTCAATACCTATAACTTATACTTTATACCCTCCCCCATTCCCAACTGCCCGGAAAGGAATCCTTTGAGGCTTTATGACATCATATTTGACATTCCTCCTTAAAGAGCCTGTAGGTAGAGAATACCTTGCAATTTACTGGATCTTCAAAACACTTGCATTGCATGACTTTTTGTTTAAACTTTGAAATCAGGCTAAAAGAACTCAAGCTAAGAGAGCGATGAGAGCCCAAGCTAACTTTTGTAGCAAAAAAGACCTGATTCTCAATTTTAATAGGAGTTTGCTGGATCAGGTCTTTAGTCATAAAACAAATTGCTCAATTCTTTTTAAGTGTGGTACAGTCCTGATATATAACTGTCACTATTCAAGAAGGAAGAAAAAAGTGCAGACGGGTAAAATTGAACTGTTTGCTGACATTTGCGTAGGCGTTTCTGTCTTTTTTTAAAGCATTACCTTAAAGAGCCAAGAGAGCCCATTTAATTTCAAGTTTAATGACTCTCTACCGTAACTCATTTTACCTTTCCCGAGTACATTAGTTGAATGATATCACGATTGCTAGAAGGGTGTCGTCGGGTAACAGACTGAATGTCACATGTAAAAGCTTAATAAGTAGCATGCTTTACATTTTGGGTGCAATCACAATTTAAAAGCTTCCACTCAGTTAAAATTACTAGAGGTAATTTCAGCACAGCTGTCAAGCCTTTTCCTAGAAATGGAAGTTTTCCTTAATGCAATTTTTACTCAGATTCAGGTGGAGCCATTTCTGATTTAATTTTCTTGAAGTGTGTGGGTGGGAAGGGGAGGAAGGAAATCCTGATATTTTTGCTGAGAAAATAGTTGCCAGGCCAATATTTTCATATTGGGTGCCTAAAGATAAACTCTACCTTCAAATGTTGGGCACATAAATAAAAGGACTTGATTTTTAGGTGCTGAGCACCTTCATCTACTTATGACTTCTTATGGGAGCTCAGTCACATTTATTTGTATGTCTAATTATTATTTTGGGTTCTTAAATTTAGACATTCACTTTGAGACCATCAGATTAGGAACTTTTCAAAGTTTGAACTTTCCCTTATCTAGGAGGCCCAAGACACCAAAATCAGCCATCCACCAGAGAGAGAGAGAGCGCCTTCCTCCATTGCAGCAGGATTTACTATTGTTGATACAGAACTGATACCAATAGACCTTTGCTCTAGTCAAGTAGAAAATTCCCTCTTCCTTCTTAGGCTAATATATTAACAAGATTCTCTTGGGTTTGCATTGTTCCTCTTTGTGTTGATGCAGTGGAATGAAGGGGGACTTCCTCCCACTGTTTGTGGACATGAATAGGTGCAAAGACCACACTGTACCCTAGACCTTTTCTGTTAGGGTATGTCTACACTACAGCGCTAATTCGAACTAAGCTAATTCGAACTAACGCATCCAGACTAAAAATCTAGTTCGAATTAGCGTTTTGCTAATTCGAACTAGCATGTCCACACAGAGTGGACCCTGAACCGGGGTTATGGATGGCCGGAAGCAGTGCTGGCAGGGCATCAGAGGAGGACTTAGAGCGTGGAGCTGCTGTCTCAGGCTAGCCGAGGGCTGTGCTTAAAGGGACCCGACCCCCACCCCGGACAGACAGTTCTCAGGGGTTCCCCGCTTGCAAAGCAGTCCTGGCTTGGAGTGCCCGGAGTACCCACACTGGGCACATCACAGCACTCGGCCATCAGACCGGCTGCACTTGCCGCAGGCTGCCATCTGGGGAGAGAGGGTAATTGGGGGTCTGTAGGAGAGGTACCACCCCAGAAGCCCGCAGAGCCAGCCCAGTCCTCCCCATCGGGGGCTCGTACTCCATTCCTCCCTCACCTCCTTCCACTTACCCTTCCCTAGCCCCCCTTCCTGATGTACAAAATAAAGGACAATTGTGTTCAAAAACAGAATCTCTCTTCATTGAACAAATCTGGGGGAGACTGGGAAAAGGAGGTGGGAGAGGGAAAGAGAGAGGGTGGGAGAGGGGAGGGCAACTACAATAATTAGGGGTTTGGAACAGGTCCCATATGAAGAGAGGCTAAAGAGACTGGGACTTTTCAGTTTAGAAAAGAGGAGACTGAGGGGGGATAGGATAGAGGTCTATAAAAGCATGAGTGGGGTGGAGAGGGTGCATACAGAAAAGTTCTTCATTAGTTCCCATAATAGAAGGACTAGAGGACACCAAAGGAAAGGAATGGGTAGCAGACTTCAAACTAGTAACAGAAAGTTGTTCTTCACAAAGCAAAGAGTCAACCTGTGGAACTCCTTGTTGCAGGAGGCTGTGAAGGCTAGAACTAGAACAGAGTTTAAAGAGAAGTGAGATAAAGTCATGGAGGTTGGGTCCATGGAGTGGTATTAGCCAGAGGGTAGGAGTGGTGTCCCTGCCCAAAGTTTGTGGAAGGCTGGAGAGGGATGGCACAAGACAAATGGCTTGGTCACTGTCTTCGGTCCATCCCCTCCAGGGTCCCTAGGGTTGGCCGCTGTCGGCAGACAGGCTACTGGACTAGATGGACCTTTGGTCTGACCCAGTACGGCCATTGTAAGCTCAGGACTCAGGGTCGGGGGTCTCAGCGGACCACCTTGATTTTCATGCACACCTTCTCCTGGGTTGCCAGGCTGGCAGCTCTCCTGCCCTAGACGGCCACTTTCCTGTGCCTAGTGCGGAGGTCGTGGACGAGGTTCACGATGTCTGCACTGGACCAGGTGGGTGCCCGCCTCTTGTGGTCCTGGGCAAGCTCAAAGCTTCATATTATCCACCATGCCTTTTGTTGCCTGCTTCATCTCTCACATCACTGATAATGCAAAGAGGGGGAGAGCTGGGGGGCATCGGGTGGCTGGCTCGAGCCGTGCCAGGTGCAGGGTCTGCTAGCTGGGTGCTGGCAGGCTTGCACCTGGCACAGGCACCGTAGCCAGCCCGTGCCCCTTTAAGAGGTCCAGGGCCGGGAGGGGGACAATAGAGTTTCCCTGGTGTTGGCCAGAGTGGCCAGCAGGGAAAGCTGGGGAGGGCTAGCCTCCTACTAGTTCGAATTAAGGGGCTACACACGCCTTAATTCGAACTAGTAAGTTCGAACTAGGCTTAGTCCTCGTAGAATGGGGTTTACCTAGTTCGAACTAAGCGCTCCACTAGTTCGAATTAAGTTCAAACTAGCGGAGCGCTAGTGTAGTGCCTATCAAAGTTAATTCGAACTAACATCCGTTAGTTCGAATTAACTTTGTAGTGTAGACATACCCCCACTTAGGATATGTCTACATTGAAATGTAAGCCCAGGGTTTGAACTGGGACACAAGTTTAACCTCCCCCTTTCCATGTACACAAAAATTATGCTAACCCAGGACTAGGTCCCAAGGTCCCACAACCCCACAAGGTGGAACGCTGAAGCCTGAGTCAAACTAGGAACCAAAATTCAAGCTCTATTGCTTTGCGGAAACAGATACAGCCGCACTGGATTAATACTCTGGGATTCTACTGAAAATATCCCACAATTCCACAGGATCATTTTCTTTGTCCTCTAGATAGTCAAGTTTTCCCCCAAAGCCCCCCAAACAAAGGGCTAGAAAAGTCAAGTTTTGCGATGGTGAAAGAAACCTGGGACATGGGTGACTGGACTTAAGCCAATATAATGAAATGTAGGAGCTGGAGCTCAAGGTGAAGAACCATGATTTAACAATTCCTAATCTGGGATTACAAATGAGTGTAGACTCGTTGGAAAGTCAAGGTCATGTAACTCATCTCCACTAACCCATTTCATATTATCCACCATGCCTTTTGTTGCCTGCTTCATCTCTCACATCACTGATAATGCAAAGAGGATTGCTGATTACACACATCTAGTATCCTGTCTGCAGACAGAGGCTAATACCAGATGCCCCAGAGGGAGTGAACACAACAGGTAATCATCACGTGACGCCTCTCCTGTCATCCATTTCCAGACAAACAGAAGCTAGGGACAACATTCCTACCCATCCTGGCTAATAGCCATTGATGGACCTAACTTCCATGAATTTAGCTAGCTCTTTCTTGAGCCCTGTTAAAGTTCTAGTCTTCACAACATCCTGTGGCAATGAGTTCCACAGGAGGTTGACTGTGAGCTACATGAAGCAAAACTTCCTTTTGTTTGTTTTAAACCTTCTATCTATAAATTTCATTTGGTGACCTCTAGTTCTTATATTATGGGGACAAGTAAATAACTTTTCCATATTCGCTTTTCCCACACCAATCATGATTTTATAGACCTCTATCATATTCCCCCCCTTAGTCTCTTATTTTCTAAGATGAAAAGTCCCAGTCTTTTTAATCTCTCTTCATATGGGATATGTTCCAAAACCACTAATCATTGTATTGCCCTTTTCTGAATCTTTTCCAATGCCAATATATCTTTTTTACATGAGGCAACCACATCTGTACACAGTATTCAAGGTATGGGCCATGGTTTTATACAGAGGCAATAAGATGTTCTCTGTTTTATTCTCTCTCCCTTTTTAAATGATTCCTAACATTGTTTGCTTTTTTTGACTGACACTGCATATTGAGTGGATATTTTCAGAGAACTATCCACAATGACTCCAAGATCTCTCTCTCAAATAGTTGTAGCTAAATTAGTCCCCATCATGTTGTATGTATAGTTACAATGTGCATTATTTTACATTTGTCATCATTAAATTTCACTTTCTATTTTGTTGCCCAATCACTTAGTTTGATGAGATCTTTTTGAAGCTCTTCATAGTCTGCTTTGGTCTTAACTACTTGACACACGACATTTCCTATTGTATACATGTGTGTTTCCTGTTCAGAGCATGATGTGGCCCACAGAGTTCTATTGTAGCAAAAGTGTGATAGACATATTGCTGTAATCAATAAAGTGTGTATTGATGATTCAATGTACTTATCTATGCATCTACTTATTCCTCCCTAAGTTCTTCTTCCAAAGCACTGGTACCAGCCGCTTTCTTACTGCAAGCAACCTTTGTGTTGCTTCCAATTTGTCAGAGAAATTGACAAACTCTATAATCACATCTTTAATCAGACTACATCTTATTTCCCCTGCCTTCTGAAGCCAATAGAGGGGAGGATGATTTCTTTTCTGCAGCATTCAAATGGGTAGATCAGAGTACACAAAGAGGCAAACACCTTATTATATCGTTGAACCAATCAATCCTTCTGGCCAAGCCAAGATATATCTCCACCATTTGAGATTTACATCAGATATTGAATTCTCAATATTAGCTAGTTCCTTGAGGAAGATCTCTTCCTTTTTTCCCACAAAAAATATCTATGTTCAGGACCCCATACCTAATCCATGTTCAACCGAGCCAGATTCTACTTGGGACTACCTATAAAATTCTCTCCTTTTCAGTAACAGGTCATTATGTTCTTGAGGCTGAAAAAACTGCATGTGCATTCCTGAGGCTTTTTTGAAAAAATTGGCTGCCAGAACCCACCATCGATGGCCAGGATGAAATAATTTTATTTTATTTTTTTTATTTTATTGTTAAAAACTCATAAGGAGCCTTCACAGTAAATGGACCCTTCACATCAATAACTTATTTTCTGAATAATCTTAAATATTAACCCAATATACATTTAAAAATGAGAGAAAGTGCTGTGAAAATATACAAATCCCAGCCATTTCCCACACTCTAAGGAAACATCCTATCCAACCACTATATATTATTCCCTTTATGAGACCCCTGAAGAAAAAAGGTTAAAGCAAAAATCAATCCAAATGTAAAATGTTTATAAACCACTGGGAGCTACAAAGTAAAAGCCTATGTTCTGGCCTACAATTTAGGAGCAGAGAAGAAAAAAACCCTCCTAATAAACAGCATTGCCCATTATATTTTAATACAGAGAATTAGTAATGATATCCAGGAGTGCTAGTAATGCTTTTCTTGTAAATTTCTGCTAGCTCTCAGCTATCTCAGGGTTCCATTGTGCTACCCAGAAAACAGCCCCATGAGGAGATCAGGACTTCATTGTGACTCAACTAAACATGGGCCTGATGGTGGTACAGGAGACACCTGGGAAGCACAGCAGCCCATAATATGACCTGTGCTTTCTTTCATGTTTGGCTGGTGTGGGAGGGAGGGGTTGTGGCAACAGGCCCTCCACTCCCACTTTGGAGCTGACAGAGCTGACAGTGGTACAACCTCATGCAGTCTAGTCTTCAGGGCATGAATAGGGGTGGCTTGGCTCCTGTGGGGGTGCCTTGGGATGAGGGTGTTTTGTGTATTCTCCAGGTCAAGCACAAACTTTCTCTCAGTGTGCAGAGGACTCAGTAACAAGTCAGGTTAAGTGGGGAGAAGCAATGGGTGATTAGATGAAAAACAAATGGCAGCTCTAAATAAAATAAAGCCAGTGATGGTCTGAAAGGGGCTGCACTCCACAGCAAGTGGTCATAATTCAGTCTCAGAGGTGCAGCATGTTTTGCACTTGAGTTATGCATGGGCTACTCAGACTGAGTCTGCCTCCACTTCAATCAATGGTAAAATGACTTTGATGAAAACAAAACAAAAATCTCAGTTTGTGGCGCTTATCTCAGTAAGGGTAATGTAGTCATACGGAGTTGCAAATGAAGCCCGGGATTTGAATTTCCCGGGCTTCATTTGCATAAAGCCAGCCGGCGCCATTTTTAAATGCCATCTAGTTCGGACCCCGTGCCGCGCGGCTACACACGGCACGGACTAGCTAGTTCGGATTAGGCTTCCTAATCCGAACTAGCTGTACACCTCAGTTCGGATTAACTGTTACTCCTCCTGCAATGAGGTGTAACAGTTAATCCGAACTAAGGAATTAGTTCGGATTAACTTCTGACTGCTGCGTGTAACCGCGGGCAGTCAATTTGAACTAAGGGGATTTAAAAATGGTGCCCACCCGGGAACATGCAAATGAAACCCGGGATATTTAAATCCTGGGCTTCATTTGCAAGTTCGAATGCCTACATTAGTCACCCTAGTTCGAACCAGGGGGCTAGTGGAGACATACCTTAGAGAAAAGTTAGCAGAATATATCAAGGCCCATTCTTTCCCTATCAAAGTAAACAGAATAGAAGTTAATATTAGAAAATCAATCTTGGTGCTATGATGCCATTTTAGTCAACTGGGAACATCCCCAGTAAAAATGTTTGAATTAGAGTTTCCTTTCGAGTAGTACAAAAGTACTCAGTTCCTTGAAAGTTCATCCACTGCAGCTTCTAACAACAGCAGTAAACATAATCCTCTGGTTTTCACTCCATCAGTTTCTGGATTTTTTTTGACAAAGCTTATTAAACTAACTAAATTATTTGCAGTAAGAAGCCTGATCTCTTGTCCAGCCCATTTGATTCCATATAGTAGTTCCACAGATTGGTCCAATACAGTATCAATCAAGCTTGTCTGCACCATGTGAAATTTCTAAGTAAGGGCCATTTCACTCTCTTCCCATGGAAGAGCCCTCAGCATGGGCCTATAAATGAGTGAAGCATCTGTGAGATTTGCTTTGAGGAGTTTTTCCCGTTCAAGATAAACAGAAGGAAACAGACTGGGTGCGTCTAGACTGGCAAGATTTTGCACAAAAGCGGCCGCTTTTGCGCAAAAACTTGCCAGCTGTCTACACTGGCCGCTTGAATTTGCACAAGAACACTAACTTTGTAATGTACAAAATCAGTGCTTCTTGCGCAAATACTTTTATGCTCCCACTTGAAAAAAAGCCTTCTTGTGCAAGTGTTCTTGCGCCAGAGGGCCGGTGTAGACAGGGAAGGAATTTTTTGCATAAGAAAGCCCCGATGGCGAAAATGGCCGCTTTTGCTTTCTTGCGCAAAATTGCATCTATACTGGCCACGGATGCTTTTGCGCAAAAGCACTTTTTGCGCAAAAGCATCCGTGCCAATCTATACGCTCTTTTGTGGAAATACTTTTAACGGAAAAACTTTTCAGTTAAATGTATTTCTGCAAAATCATGCCAGTCTAGACGCAGCCACACTGCTGAGAGAAGAGCTGTTTTAGTGGAGAAGTGCCCTCTTCACTAGTCCCTTTTCCCTGGAAGTATCATCATTCTTTGGGGCCTCTGTTAATTCCTAGAGACTATATTATGTTTTGCACTTGAGTTATGCATGGGCTACTCAGACTGAGTCTGCCTCCACTTCAATCAATGGTAAAATGACTTTGATGAAAACTGCCTAGTAATCCAGGTGCACAGCTGGGAGGGTGCTGTGGAGAGCAATACCTCCCTAGATCCATATTCTCTCATCCTGTTGAGAGACATCCTGTGAGGGCTAGGAAGGGAGCATGAAGCCACAGAAGGAACATGCCTTCCACATATGAAGGAAGAGTTCCATTTGTGGAGAGCCCCTCCCAAGCCTGGATCTATAGCAGATGATCTGAGTGTAGATTAGATATTTAAGATGGAGCATACCAGCGAGTATGAGGTTGCGGGTACATTCCATTACTAATCTATTTAGCTACTTAATTTACTTTTAAACTGAGGTACACTTGATACAATTTTGTTTAGTGTGGTTTATAAAGTACATTTGTAAAATTAATTGCATTTGCTGAAAAATTGAACAGAGGCTTCTCTTTCACGAGTATGTGCTTCCTTTGGATTTTCATAATGAAGAATATGCACAAGTCACTGCTTATCAGACCTAAGGTCAACATTTCCTTGTCTCTCCAGGTAATTTTATCATTTTATCATAAATCTCAAGGGCAAATTTCCACTGCAGTCCTTTCATACTTTGCATCTTTTCCATTTTCTTCATTGCCCCTAACTTATAGCATGCAGCAGGAAAACTGATACAAACTGCAGAAGAACAGGGTGAATTTAACACACTTTTCTTGTGTTTGCACCATTTTAGATGGTTTAGTTTTCTTTCAGAATAACCTAGGTCTCATTTCAATAGCAATAGATAGGAACTACCTATTTGCATTCAGAACCTTTTACATCACCATGCCTTATAAAAGTCAATACATGAAATGTGAGTTGGGGGAGCCATTAAGAATAAAATGTACCCACAGCTATTATTGTAGAAAAGAACACAAATCAGAAGAGAAGCTTGCTTGTTTAACACCACACTTAAAACATCTGCCTAGTATTTGACTGTCAGTAGTTAAAAAAAAAAGATAAGACCCTGAATTATCTGTGTTTTGGAACACGTCTGCAGAAGTTATACCACTTTATACAACACAAGAGACCTCATTAGGATTATTGTGTGCAATGCTATGCAATATAAGTTAGGAGGCACGTTGCAAAGATAGAAAAGATGTGGCAGAGGCACAATGATCAATCCACTGGGGTCAGAGTTATATGAATGACTCACTAAAAAGGAGACAAAGGCATATTATTAAAATATTAATAAGCAGCACTTTACATCTTCAAAGTCTTGAACAAAACTGCTTAATTATTAAGTTCCTGGAATGGATTATTTCCCTCTAACATCCCAACTAGGTCAATAAATAAAATATAGTCCTATTATATGGAGAAGAAAATTTAAGTGAAGTTGAGTTAAGGGCTTAATCCAAAACCCACCAAAGTCAATTAAAAGACTTCTATTGACTTGAATAGGCTTTGGATCAATCTCAATGTGACATATTCAAGAGACTCTACACACTGACTCAGTGGTAGAGATTGGATTACATCTCAGGAGTTCAGGTGTCTAGACCCATCATCAGCCCATTAGACATCATTAAAGTATTCTAAGACCCTAATGTGGAAAATACTAAATATATGGAAATAAGCCAATTGTGGTAATAATAACTCAGCTAACAGGAGTAGGGAGGCAGGGGATAGAAAGCTATCAGAACCTAGAGTCAGAAGTTTAGTTTATAAAGTTTGCCTACACCATACAGCAAAACAGACACACTATGACTACGTCTACATTGGCATCCCTTTCCGGAAAAGGGATGCTAATGAGACGAGTCGGAATTGCAAATCCGCGGGGGATTTAAATATCCCCCGTGGCATTTGCATTTACATGGCTGCCGCTTTTTTCCGGATTGGGGATAAGCCGGAGAAAAGCGCCAGTCTATACGCGATTCTCCGGAAAATAAGCCCTTTTCCGGAGGATTTCTTATTCCTACTTTCAAGGAATAAGAATAAGGAATAAGGAATAAGAAATCCTCCGGAAAAGGGCTTATTTTCCGGAGAATCGCATCTAGACTGGCGCTTTTCTCCAGCTTATCCCCAAGCCGGAAAAAAGCGGCAGCCATGTAAATGCAAATGCCGCGGGGGATATTTAAATCCCCCGCGGATTTGCAATTCTGACTCGTCTCATTAGCATCCCTTTTCCGGAAAGGGATGCCAATGTAGACACAGCCTATTAGGCTAGGTCTACACTGCAGAGCTATTTTGGGATACCAAAAATATAGCTGTGTCTTTAAAGAAGCCCAATATTTTGAAATAGATTTCAAAATAACGGGTGCGCTGTTCCGGAGATATGTCAGCTTAGAACTGGCAGAACAGAACTCCATTCTTCCCTTTTCTTTTTTCTATTGTCCCTCCTTTCTCCCACAATACACCCTTTATATACAACAATTACAAAAGAAAGTGTGAATGGACAGCACACAACACACAAGGTTGCTTTAAATTAAGTCAAAATAATTATGAAATATAGAATCATAGAATCCTAGGGCTGGAAGAGACCTCAGGAGGTCATCAAGTCCAACCCCCGGCTCAAAGCAGGACCAACCCCAACTAAATCATCCCAGCCAGGGCTTTATAAAGCCAAGACTTAAAAACCTCGAGGGATGGAGATTCTACCACCTCCTTAGGTAACCCATTCCAGTGCTTCACTACCCTCCTAGTGAAATAGTTTTTCCAACCTAGACCTTCCCCAATGTAATTTGAGACAATTGCTCCTTGTTCTGCCATCCATCACTACTGTGAACAACCTCTCCATCCTCTTTGGAACCTCTCGTTAGGAAGTTGAAAGCTGCTATCAAATCCCCTCTCACCCTTCTCTTCTGCAGACTAAATAAGACCAAATCCCTCAGCCTCGCCTCGTAGATCATGTTCTCCAGCCCCCTAATCATTTTTGTTGCCCTCTGATGGACCCTCTCTAATGCGTCCACATCCTTTTTGTGGGGGGGAGGAGGGCGGGGCAGAATTGGACGCAATATTACAGATGTGGCCTCACTAGTGCTGAATAAAGGGGAATAATCACTTCTCTGGATCTGTTGGCGATGCTCCTCCTAATACACCCTAATATGCCATTAGCGTTCTTGTCTACAAGGGTACACTGTTGACTCATATCCAGCTTCTCATCCACTGTAATCTCCAGGTCCTTTTCTGCAGAACTGCTGCTTAGCTATTCAGTTCCCAGTCTGTAACAATTCTTGAGATTTTTCTGTCCCCAGTGCAGGACTCTGCACTTGTCCTTGTTGAACCTCATCAGATTTCTTTTGGCCCAATCCTATAATCTGTCTCCGAAATACCAGCTCCGAAAGCCCAACATCAAGAGCCCACCATCACAGTGAAGGGACAAAAGCTGCAAGCAATGGACCAATTTACATACCTTGGCAGCACCCTCTCCCGCGCAGTGACAATTGACATTGAGGTCAACTGCAGAATCGCCAAGGCAAGCTCTGCATTCGGGAGACTGCTGACCGAAGTGTGGGACCGCCGTGGAATAAGCCTTGCTACAAAGCTTAAAGTTTATCGAGCAGTAGTGTTAACTACCCTGATGTATTCCAGTGAGACTTGGACTGTATACAGGAGGCATGCTAGGCAACTGAACCACTTCCACACGATTTGCCTCCGCAGACGTCTGAGGATCCGGTGGCAGGATAAGGTGCCAGACACAGAAGTCCTTTTTAGAGCAGGCCTGCCGTCAGTTCACACCCTGCTGATGAAAGCCCAGACACACTGGGCTGGCCGTGTTGCAAGGATGCCAGACCATCGCATCCCTAAACAGCTCTTCTATGGTGAGCTCTCTCAAGGGAAGCGATCGCACGGGGAACAAAAGAAGAGATACAAAGACATGCTTAAAGCCTCTCTCAAGTCCCTGGAAATCGATACCACCTCCTGGGAGACCCTGGCACAAGACCGATTGACATGGCGCATGCTGATCCACCAAGGCTGTCAAACATCTGAAACCAGAAGGGCAACCATAGCACAAGAGAAGCGAGCACTCCGTAAAGCCAGAGTTGCAAACGCTGCAACAGTGGTGCCTGCACATGTCTGCCCGACATGTGGCAGAATATTTCGTGCCCGCATTGGCCTTATCAGCCATCTGCGGACACACCGTAGACAGCCCACAACTTGTTAGATGTCAAGGTCCTCTTCAAACACGATGGACGAACATCATCATCATAATCTGTCTAGGTCACTCTGGACCCTATCCCTGCTCTCCAACGTATCTGCCTCTCCCTCTAGCTTAGTGTCATCCTCAGACTTGGTAAGGATGCAATCCATCCCCTCATCTAGGTCATTAATGAAGATGTTGAATAAAACCAGCCCTGGAACCGATCCTTGGGGCACTCTGTTTGAAACCAACCACCAACCAGACATCAAGCTATTGATCATATCCTGTAATCTAGCCAGCTTTCTATGTACCTTACAGTCCATTTATCCAATCCATATTTCCTTAACTTGCTGGCAAGAATATTGTGGGAGACCGTATCAAAAGCTTTGCTAAAGTCAAGGTATATCACATCCACTGATTTCCCCATGTCCACAGAGCCAGTTACCTCATCATAGAAGCTAATCAGATTGGTCAGGCATGACTTGCCATTGGTGAATCCATGTTGATTATTCCTGATCACATTCCCTTCTTCCAAGTGCTTCAAAATGGATTCCTTGAGGATCCCCTCCATGATTTTTCTGGGGCCTGAGGTAAGGCTGATTGTTCAGTAGTTCCCTGGATTGTCCTTCTTCCCTCTTTTTCTCTATACTCAAGAGAAAAATGGACAAAAAATATCTTCTAGAAACTAACATTAATAATTATATGAGGTGCACCTTGCTTTCTGGGTTTCCATGAAAAACATTTTTTTTTAATTTAAATAAATTAATCAGGACATGTCATATGCCAAACAAAAACTTGTGATTTGTATATGCCAAAAATGTCTTTTTTTTCAAATAATTTAATTGGTGACTGCCTACCTTGGCCAGAATTCATGCAGATAATTTATTGATCACGTTTTACTTTTTGCAACTGACCTGCACATATTTCCTTGCTAAAGTCATAGGAGCTAACTAAGTGGTATTTAATGAGTAGAGGTTTCCCTCCCATTCCACTTTCTTCTATTGGCACAGAGATATAATAGCATTTTTAAAAAATGAATAGGAGCCAAAAATACCAGTTCTCAAAAATCAGAAAAAAAAAGAAAAAAAAAAGGGGGTGGGTGGGTGGGTTAGGAATTTGTACAAAAAACCATGCAAACATCCTGATTAGTCTGGGCACTAAAATAACAGAAATATGACAAACAGAATAAATTCAGTGGCATATAATATACTGATGAATGCCTGACCAATTACGGTTTCTTAGATAGTAAACCATGATATAGCAATAACCTTTCACATCTGAGGTGTGGAATTTATGTGGCTTAGTTTATTTTGCTTTTTGCACTTGGAAGTATAAAGATACACATTGCAAGGATGAATGACTCATATTGCAATCTCCTGAAATGTTGATGCCATTTTTTACTATATATTTCCCTTCATGAGTTAATCAAATGAATTGACATTGAAAATTAGTATACACCAAAGAGAAGCTGCTTAGCTTCAGTAGAAGAGGCATTATATCCCAAATCCTGCCCTCACTAATAACCGAGTAACCCCACTAGCAATAATGATTCAGTTCTTTGTTTCTTACTTACTTGAGTGGCCACTCATTACCACACTACTATAAAGCAGACGGGTACATTTTCATAATGTATTATTCTGCTTTTATTATGCAGGTGTTGGCAGCTTTTATACTCCTCTGTCTTTTTTAACAAAGGAATGCACAAGTAGAATGACACTGTGAAGGAAAGATAAGAACTAAAGATTTTGCCTATTCCCACAATCTTTTCTGTTAACAGTAAAAACCATGATGACAAGAATGCGGCCCATATGTGCTGTGCATTACAGTTTTCATGTTTTTTTTCACTATACAAACAAAAGAACAAAGGAAATGTTTCTTCACATTCCTCAATGTTTCAATTTGTGTGTTTTTCCTCTGTTAGGGCTGGATCCAGTGTGGCCCTGAGCACTGGATGTAAAATGCTGTTCCCCTTTATTAGAGATTGTCTTCATTTGGAGTTGAAGGTACTCAGCACTTTCAGCTCAACACTTTCCAAGATTAGGGCTTTAAAGCAGTGATTCCCAGACATGCTAAACCTTACAATGGCTTTTATTTCCCCTCTGCACTGTTCACCTAACCTTTCACTAACCTGAGCATATTCAATGGAGCATGTAATTATTGTACCATATATAAACAGTTTGGAAAAAATGCAAAAAGCATATGCTTGATCTTTGACTGTGTGTCAGCCACAAATGGGTCCCAGGGATGTTCAATTTATTCTTCATTACTAATAACTCCATTGTCTTTATTTAAAAGAAAAATGTGAGCACTCTCCTTTCTTGAAAAAAACATGAAGGGACAAATGGTCTGCTCAGAGGATAATATTCTAGAAAATGGAAAGTATTCATACTCAAAAAAATAGGGAAAGAATACAAATAATGCCAGGATTTTTCCAACATTTCAGATATCCGATTAAGGTTCTAAATAATGGAATCTGTGAAGTACAGCATCTCTGAAACATGCCATCTTTCTCATTTCATGGAGAGAAAGCAAAACATAGATTCCAAGCCTCTTAGTATATGGAGCTAAAGGTAGGTGGGGAGGGGAAGAGAGAGACAAGTAAATATTACTGAGATTTCAATTCTGATCTTACTAGCAGTCTTGCTGGATTGAATCTTATAATATAGTAACAAGAAACCAGTGTCTTTGATGGAGGGATATTGCTAGGCTTTAATAATTTATATGTAACTTCAATATAATTGTTTCTACCTGGCTTCCCAGAGATTAATGCTATAGGTACCCGTAGAAAAACCCCAAATGACCAGTCAGTTAAATACAATTATGTTCAGAAAAAAACAATCTAAGAGGTCATTTAGTATTTATTGTAGGTTACAATATTCTGTAATGAATCCCAAATCTGTAGAACTCCAGCCATATATCTTCAATGTTTGTATACTGTGAGGAATATGGGAAGCAAGCAGGAGGGAATGGAGCCTCGGTATCTGAAGAGAATTATGACTTAATTGACATTACAAAGATGTGGTGAAACAACTCCTTTTATTGCAATACTAGCATTGAGAGATATAGCTTGTTCTGGAAAAATAGGTGTGGGTTGTAGAGAGAAAAAAAAAGAAGAGAGATTGTGTGATACATCAAGAATGCATGTGCTTGCTCGTAGGTCCAAGAGGAAGTGAGCAACAGACCCTCCTAAGAGTCTCTGGATGAGGATATAAAGGTACATGAATAGTAGTGATGTTATGGTGGGCCTATATAAGTTGGTGGCTGCACTCTAAAGTCACCAAAATATGTTGGGGGAACCCCTGTAACAAACCAATGTATTCACGAAAAAAATGTGTGAATATCTGAAGGATAAAGGGATAATAACTAGGGATGTGAACGACTAGTCGACTAACCAATAAGCAAATGCTTTTTGGATAGTCAACAGGATAGTTGACTAGTTGACTAGTTGCTTCCCCCTGCTTGCTGCCTCTATCAGAAGGAGGCAGCAAGGGGGGTCGGGGCAAGGAAGGGATGCTTCAAAATGGCAGCGCTGCATAGAGCCTAGGGCCAAATCCTGGGCCCCATGCAGTGCTGCCACTTTGAAATGCTGTGTGCAGCTCGGGGCCAATTGGGAGTCCCAGCTGATCTGGACTGCATGCGGCATTGACAAAGCGGCAGTGCCTTGTGGAGCCTGGGGTCATCGGGGGACCCTGGTCTGCACACGGCATTTCAAAGCTGAGGACTGCTGACACCAGGCTCCATGCAGCGCTGATGCTTTGAAATGCATGCAGCCTGGGTCCAGTGGGGGATTACTTTAATCCCCCCCCCCGCTAGCCTTGTTCTCCCCACAGTGCTTTTGCCTTTGAAGTATAGCAACGGCGCTGGGGCTGTTGCTACACTTCACAGGCAGAGGTGCCCTTATCGGCTAATCAAATAGTCGATGTAAATTACATCGATTCTAAGTCGATCGTAAAGGACAGGGGATTAGACTTGATCTCTTGAGGTCCCTTCCAGTTTTATGATTCTATGACTATTCAATTAGCCAAATAATCGAAATTTAACATCCCTAGTAATAACTAGCAGCCAACATGAATGTACGAAGAACAAATCATGCTGAACTAGCTTGATATTCTTCCTTGCCTGGTTTGGTGACTAGGAGGAAATGTGTTGGATGTAAAATGCCTGGACTTCAGCAAGGCTTTTGGCACAGTCCCACATGATGTTCTGCTAAATAAGCTAGAGAAATGAAGAATTGGGGAAACTATCATTAAGTGGCTACTCGGTTCAGCAAACACACACAAAGAGTAACTATTAATGGCATTATGCCAGATTGGCAGGTGGTCTCAAGTGGGGTTCTGCAGGGATTTGGTCTGGATCCGACGTTGTTTAAATCTGGATGTAGGCATAGAGAGCATATGGATCAAACTTGCAGATGACACAAAGCTAGGTGCAGTTGCCAACACTTTGGAGGACAGAACTAAAATTCAGAGGGATATAGATAAATTAGAGAACTGGGCTACAGACAACAAAATAAAATTTAACAGAGAAAACTAACAGGTGCTACAGTTAGGGAAATAAAACCAAATGCATAAATACAGAATGTGGGATAACTGACCTGGCAACAGCCTGCTGAGAAGGCTTTGGGAGTTTGGACCTTAACATGAGTCACCAATGTGTTGCTGTAGCAAAAAAGGGAAATGCAATTTTAGGTTACATTAACAGAGGCCTAGCATGCAAGCCATTGGAGGTGATAGTACCACTCTACTCAGTGCTGGTTAGGTTCAGCTTTTGGTCACCAATGTATAGAAAGGATATGTAGAAACTGGAAAGGATCCAGAGGTGAGTGACTAAGATAGTCAAAGTGATAGAACACAAGCCATCTGAGCAAAGGCTGAAGGAACTATGGGTATGTCTACACTACAGCACTATTTCGAATTAACTTAATTCGAAATAGTTTGAATTAAGCTAATTCGAAATAATGCATCTATACACAACAACTATTTTGAAATAGCATTTTGCTATTTTGAAATAGCATTTTGCAAAATAGCGCGTCCGCACTGAGTGGACCCTGAACCAAAGTTAAGGCTGGCTGGAACCAGTGCCGGCAGGGCATCAGGTTAGGACTTAGTGTGTGGGGCTGCTGCCTGAGGCTAACTGAGCTCCGAGCTTAAAAGGACCCTACCCCCACCCCAAACAGACAATTCTCAGGATTCCCCACTTGCTTGTCTACTTCAATGAGGGACAGCAAAGCAATCCTGTCTTGGAGTGCCCTGAGTGCCCGCCCTCAGGACACCACAGCACTAGGCCACATGGAACCAGAGCTGCCCCTCGGCATGCAGGTGCATCTCGTGGGGTCATTGCCATCAGCCCTGCTGCACTTGCCGCAGGCTGCCATCTGGGGGGGCCCATCAGGGGGCTGTCAGGATCCAGGAGGCCCTGCGGGAGAGAGTCCACCCCAAGGAGCCCTCAGAGCCACCCCGGTTCTCCCCACCGGAGGCTAATGCCCCATTCCTCCCTCACATCCTTCCACTTACCCCTCCCTAGCCCCCCTTCCTGATGTCAAACAAAAGACACATATGTTTGAAAATAGAAACTGAGTTTATTGAATAAAACTGGGGAGGGAGAGGATGGGAGAGGGGAAGAGAGAGGGTGGGAGAGGGGAGGGGGATACCTGGGAGGAAGGAGCTGGAAGGGGGAAGCAAAGGGAAGAAGGGGGAGGGGAAGCTCACAGCTCAGGGTTGGGAGTCTCACCAGATCAACTTGATTTTCATGCAAATCTGCTCCTGGGTTCGCATGTGGCCTTTGGTGGCCAGGCTGGCAGTTATCCTGCCATAGATGTCCGCGTTCCTTTGTCTAGTACAGAGATCATGGACTTTGGGGGCTTCCCCCCCAACCTGAATAAGGTCCACGATCTCCACCCTAGATCAGGAAGGCGCCTGCCTTTTCCAGCCCCTGTCAGACTCCTGGGAGCTGGCAGACTGCTCCTGGGGAGTGGTGGAGGGCTGGCTGCCAGTGGCTTGCTGGCTCATGTTTTGGGGCCACTGGGTCAGGGGCCCCAGTGGCTACTGCTGGCTCTGGACTGGCAGACTTGGAGCTGGCACAGGCACTGTGGGCCAGGGTCTACCCCTTTAATGGCTCTGGGGCTGGGAGAGAAGAGAGTAAGTTTTCCTGGTTGTACCCAGAGTGGCCACCAGGGCTCCCTGGGAAGGGCTGGAGGCCCCCTATTTTGAATTAAGTGTCTACACAGCACTTAATTCAAAATAGCTATTTCAAATTTGGCATTGCTCCTTGTAGAATGAGGTTTACCATATTCGAATTAAGGGCTCTGCTATTTCAAATTAAATTCGAAATAGCGATTTGCATGTATAGACACTATTAAACAGCCGTTATTTCAAATTAACTCTGCAGAGTAGACATACCCTATGGCTACGTCTAGACTACATACCTTTTTCGGAAAAGGGATGTAAATTAGACGTATCGCAATTGCTAATGAAGCGGGGATTTAAATCTCCCATGCTTCATTAGCATAAAAATAGCTGCTGCTTTTTTCAGCATGGAGCTTTGTCGGAGAAAAGCGCCAGTCTAGACGCTGATCTTTTGAAAAATAAAGCCTTTTCTGAAAGATCCAGTATCCCTCTTGAAATAAGGGATAATGGATCTTTCGGAAAAGGCTTTATTTTTCGAAAGATCAGTGTCTAGACTGGCGCTTTTCTCCAACAAAGCTCTGTGCCGAAAAAAGTGGCAGACATTTTTATGCTAATGAAGCGCGGGAGTTTAAATCCCTGCTTCATTAGCAATTGTGATACGTCTAATTTACATCCCTTTTCCGAAAAAGGGATGTAGTCTAGACGTAGCCTATATGTTTAGATGGGGAAGAGGAGCTAGAGGGGGGACATGGTAGCAGTATACCTTCAAATACTTGAAAGACTGACTTTAATTTTTTTCTTTCCTGCCACAGAGAGCAGGACAAGAGACAATGGGTTCAAACTACAGCACAGGAAATTTAGATTAAATATCAGGAAAAACTTCCTAACCAAGAACAGTAGAACAGTGGAACAGATTGCCTGGGAAGCTGTGAAAACTCCTTCTCTGGATGTTTCAAAAAGAGGCCGAATAGACACAACAAATCCTGCATGGCTTCGGGGATTAGGGGGTTGACTAGATGACCTTTATGCCCTCTCCAAGCCTATAGTTCTATGATACTATCTCAGCTTGCCAAAGCCCAAAGGATGTGGCATATTCCAAGGACCCCAAATGAGGGAGCCAGACCTCCTGTTGCAAACTTTACCCTCAATATCTCTTCAATATTCCTTCCCCAAAGGGGAAAATTCTGATCAACTGAGAATCAATTGGGTAAGATTAGAGCCATAGTTTGAGCACAAAATAATGTTATGTTTACCTGGTGATTTTGGAAACATATGATTCTTAAAAAAGCTATATTTTGGGAATCCCATGCACAGATTACCCCAGATTTGGCCCATCACACTCTACTCCACGATTTATTGAGACAGCAAATTTCAAGTCAACTCGAGCCTGCATATGGATTAGAGTAGTTAGAACAGTCATCTTTAAACAGTCTTTAAAAGTGATGGAACTTTAGCTCTAGCAGAGCTCTCTGCTATAATGCAAGGCTGAGGTGAACGGAAGGACAGATGTTTTATTGCATGAGCTTGACCAAAATCCTTCTATGCACAAGCTCTTTTAGAAACTATGGGGATGAATACAATTTAAAAACTCAGATAGATCACTTCTGGCTGTATGAACAATGCATTGGGGCTTTAAGACATTTTTCTGACTTTAATTTCTCTGCATCTTGATGTGATGTGTGCCTCAAAAATCTCTACTTTAATATATTGATTTTCTCTTACAACCAGAAATTCTCATTAGTAGGTTTTGGTGTCCAATAGTTGGTCTGGCTTTCTTTCTGTGACACTCAGGACCACAGCCTCTGTCCTCAGAAGTCTCTGCCTTGCACCACTCTGGGTATGTAAAGCAAACAAAATCAGCTGAAGTTGCTAGCTGATTACCCTTGCACAGGGGTACTGAACCAGCCACTTCAAAGTCCTTGGGGAGGGACCATGGCTAAGAAAAAGAGATATGACTGAAGTTTCTTAGCTCCCTGGTAATTCCCATCTACCAGTACACCTCCTCAGAGGCCAAAGCAACTGGCACTACTTAGCCGTACGGTGAAGCAGCTCTAAATTTCACCTTAGCAAATGGCTGATCCTGAGAATCTGGCCATTGGTATTTACCATTGGCACCACATTTCAAATTCTGAATCTTTTTTCCAGGTACTGTCTCCCAAGCCCACATTTCTCAGTCATGTAGAGCAATAGTTCAAATCAATGCTTATAATGAATCCAAAGTACGTGCTAAGTGACACATCCCATTGCTTCTGGGCATATCTTACTTTCCTTAAGCATTTTGGCACCAGCCTGTCTTATTGTTTTTCTTCAGAGAAAGAGGGATAATTACATTCTTGTCATAGTTTCTCAGTGTTTGAAGAGGCCTCACATCGTTATGGCAAATAAGTTTGCAAGCACTGTTTTGATTGAGAAGTGAACTTTCAACATATTCCAGCAATATGAAGAAAACCAGCACTGTTATATTGCATGCAAAATATGAACTGGAAACTCCCGTAATCTTTTTTGCCATAGGCATTTTACTACTTCTGAGTAAAGAACTAATACCCACAATGCAAATGGTCTGAATCCTGAAAGGAAAATGTTCCATTAGAACATCTCTATAAAATATATTATAGGGGAAAATATAGACTGCAAGGAACAATCCTTTTCTGACGTGGGAGAATAAAGATATATTAATAGGTCTCTGCTACCTCTGTGATCTATCATGCCATAAAAGTATTATATCTGGATCTGGTTGAATTAATTATTAGTACGGTGCCCTATAGATTTTGATCATTCTAAGGCAAAACTAATGATACTTTATAACATTTATTCACTGTGGGTCATCTATGGCCAAATCCTGAGCTGATGCAAATCAGCACAGCTCCATTGAAGTTGATGGAGATATGCCAGCTAGAAGCTAAGCCTCTGTATATGTTGAGAGATATGAAGTCTCATTTGCACCGAACTACCGTTACTCCTCGTGAAACTCCTCATGAAACTCGGAAGCCTAGTTCGAACTACCTAGTCCGTGTCACGTGTAGCCGCGCGGCACGGAGTCCGCACTAGTGGACATTTAAAAATGGCGGCGCTCGGCGAGATGCAAATGAAGCCCGGGAAATTCAAATCCCGGGCTTCATTTGCAACTCCGGTTGCCTACATTACCACCCTAGTTCGAACTAGGGTGGTAGTGTAGACATACCTCAGAGGACTCTGTGTAGCTGATTGTTATGGATGGTAGGCTTTGCCACTAATCCCCAGGCAATGTCACCTGGAAGCAAGACCCCTACTTCTGTTATGGGGACTCCTTGTTATGCTGCACTTTGGATCCTGGATTGACTTAATCTGACTCTGGTCCTGGTTGAGCACAATTTGGTTGGAATAAAGGGTTTGGCCCATCATCTATCTGCACCATTCTCCACTAGATGCTCCCTTGCCCTGAAAAATGCAGAAGTGAGAAAGAAAATTGTCATTTATATTGGTACAAAGTTTTGGAACCCAACCCTGCTTTCTTGGTTTAATTAAGTCTCCTGCTCAAATCAATGGGAAGTTTGAATGCACAGGCATGGTGAGGAAGGCTCTTCACTAGTGTGAGTTTGGCATAGATATATTAGTCACAAGTGGCCAAGGCACAGGTTCACATAGATGCTAGTCAGCTCTGATGACATCACATTTTGATTTCCTCCCAAATCTTATAAATATAAAATCTTTGAAATGCCAATCAATTCATCTCTTAGAATAGGTAAATAACCCCAGAAATATTGTTACTGTGCTGAAGAGTTAAACCTATTTGAAAAATAACAGTTGTTTTCTAGGGGATTTACTGACAATATCAAATAGAAATTGAGCAATTTATGGATAGGTGCAGAAATCCACATTATATTATGGGCATGGAACTGAAACCCAGAGTGTGTAATAAATAATTAGAAGCTCTTTGCCATTGTGAGGCTCTTTACTTTGCAAGGAGCTGTTAGTTAGTCATTAGAAAACAGGAGCTAAAAATTAAAACAATTTAGGAGTTTAACAGACTACTTTACATAGTGTAGGATGAGATGTATGTGAGGAGAGGAATTAATTTGTATACCACATACTGTAGGAGGACATCAATTACTGGAAAATTTACATTTTTCAGAAGATTATGACAACCATTTTAACCCATATTGCAAACCTGTTATCAACTGTCATTTGAAATATTAGGATTGTTACAAAAGGTGCATTTTAACAGAAAAGAAAATACAAAATCTAAAGAGTCTGAGGTCACAGTAAAACCATAATTACCTTAATTCTGCAAACAGCTTTATTGTACGTATAATAAATATAAACTATAAAATGGCCAGATTAGGATTGGAAAGCTCTGTGTGGGAGAGGAGGCAACTAAAATTTAGGACTGAACATGAGGCTGCCTCTGTTATGCACGCGGAGTGTTGCATCTAAAATACATGCATGAAAAGATTTCAGAATGTTGCTGTTGGCTTTTAAGTTCAGAAGGAAATGCTTTGGCTACAGACTAAGCTAAAGGTAAAAAATATATCAGGCAACTGCAGAAGATGCACAGAGGTGAACAAAAGACCAGTCAAAATAAGGGGTAGTGGATAAAATGGTATTTAATAATTAAATGGAGCATTCTGTAAATGGAAAAGTGATGCCAAAATTAATGTCAGCTAGTTTAACAGTGGTAAACTGAAGCTGGGAAGAGCTATATTTAGCAAAGATGAATTGCAGGATAAATTACAAACATGAGACATGAATTACAGGGACATGGCCTGGCAGAGCAAAAGAATGAATGGCTAGACTACAGGGAGGAAAGGAACAGAATGAGATGGGGTCACCCTGCAGTCAGAAGTTTTGTTTGATTATTTAACATGAAAAATTCTGCCAAGCTTCTGAAACTAAGGAAAGAGCTTTTCATCTTTTCAGAGAATGCAAATTGCAGCACCACCATGCTGCCCTCACCTCCAAGACATGAGAATAGAGGAGAGATACTTGCTATGACACCTTTATTGGGAGAAAGAGCATATCATGAAGAATTTACTTTTCTTTCCCAGGAATTAAGTGAAGGCCTCATGCTCATGTGATGGACATTTCAATTTACCACAACATTCTAGGTACTGCACATTTTATGACATACAAATTCTCACGTTCTTTCTATACCTAGCTTGTTCCACAGCCAGTCAGCATGAAGAAGAAAAAGAGCCAAAGAATTGTCAATTTTGTCTTAGAGAATATTTTTGGTAATTCAGTTCAGAGTACTATTTCCACTTGCAATGCTCTATATTAATTCTTGAATGAACTAAAACTAACCAGAGCTTACCTTATTTGTTTTCATTAGAGCCTGTTTCTAAATAACCTTTCACGAACTCCTATTTTATTCCTTTTCTAAAAGAGATTTGAATACAGTAGGTCAAAACCTCAAGTTTAACACACTGCAAATGTGGTTGCTGAGCAACCAGTCCACTTTCCTATAGTGCAACTTGGGCAAATAATCTGTTATCTGTTTGACACAGAATCAGTTACAGAAACACAGAAAAATATCAGCCCTGGCACAAGAGTTACAAGCCATATACAACAACAATGTGTAGAAAAGGGCAAGAGTAAGGGCAGATCACTGTGCAGTCTCATTTGTGGTTCTTATTGGAAAACAACAATGTTAATGCCATGTCCTTCCTAACCTTATGGAATGATACTTTAAAATATGACTCTAAGATGAACTTTCTAGTCCTAGCAATAAGTGTTGCAGTATTCCAAGGTTCTGATGGTCTCCCCTTCGCTCAGTGGCATCATCTAAAGCACAAACATGTTATAAAGGTAAGGAAGTCATTTTCTCCTCAGTATTATTTGATTTTCTTTGTGGAGTGATTAACTTGGCTTAATTAGTTTGAATGCTATTGTAGTAGTTTAATTGTAAATGATTACAGGGACAAAGTTCATGGAGAGGAATATGCAAGGCATTAAATCGTTTTTTTGTGAATAACCATCAGAGTGAAACTGAAGCATCTGATGGCTAGAAAAGTGATTTACTAAAAATATATTTCCCACTATAAATATTAAGAGAAGAAAGGTTCTGGTTATATGACAAGAAGAAAGATTAAACAAATCACTGTGTAAAAACATTATGGCTGTGTCTAGACTGCATCCCTTTTCCGTAAAAGGGATGCAAATTAGACATATCGCAATTGCAAATGAAGCGGGGATTTAAATCCCCCTCGCATCATTAGCATAAAAATGGCTGCAGCTTTTTTCCGGCTCGGAGCTTTGCTGGAAAAAAGCGCCAGTCTAGACGCGGATCTTTCAGAAAATAAAGCGTTTTCCAAAAGATCCCTTATCCCTCTTAAAAAGCTCCGAGCTGGAAAAAAGCTGCAGCCATTTTTATGCTAATGAAGCGGGGGAGATTTAAATCCCAGCTTCATTTGCAATTGCGATATGTCTAATTTGCATCCCTTTTACGGAAAAAGTATGCAGTCTAGACACAGCCCCTGAGTTTAAATAAAAATCAAATGTCTGTAAGATCTTAATGCACCTTACAGCTTCCTGATGCATAAATGATGACCATTCGCTGTTTCCTTTCAATCTCAGTCCTTGCTTTATATCAATTTTTGTTTCCAAGGGAGTTGTCACAAGGAAAAGGAACAAAACCTTAGTTTGTAAATAAGGACAGCTGAGATTCTTCTCTAAATTTTTACTTCTGCCATATCTGAGGGGCCCATAGTGGTAGAATCCACAGAATCTACAGACTAGGCCTATAGTAATCTTTCAGTATTGAATAGAAAATACTTTGAGGGCGGAAAAGGAATAATTCAACCAGAGACATGTTGTCGTTGGAGGGCCATTGTGTGAGGCACTGTACAAACATATAGTAAGAGATAGTCCCTGTCCCAGAAAAATTGCTGTTTAACAGATAAAACAGACAGAGGATGAGAAGAGGGAAGTTTATCTACTGCTCATTTGACTGGTGAGGAACTGAAGCAAAGAGATTGTCTTGTCATCTGACAGTGGCCAATGCCCAGTGCTCCAGGGGGAATGAACAGAACAAGTAGTCTTCAAGTGTTCCATCCTCTATTGCCTATTCCCAGCTTCTGGTAAACAGAGATTAGGAACACAATCCCTGCCCATTTTGGTTAACAACCATTGATGGACCTATCCTCCATCAATGAATCTACTTCTTTTTTAACCCTGTTGTTTTGTTGGCCTTCACAAAGCCCCAAGATAAAGAGGATAAGAGAGAGCTCTATATGCAGCCTGTTATGATAAATAGCTTTCCGAAATGGGGCACTATAGTATGATAGCATGTTTATACATAGAGTAATGTCTAAGAATTAAGAAAACTGCTTGATGAGAGAGGGCAGTATATGAAGAGGAAAGAATAAAGCCTGTGTATTGCTATGGCTTTCTCACTTATTATGCTTGAACACTGAAAATGATGTCAGAAGTGAGATAGCTCCTGAAGCTACATGACATCGGAAACTACAAATACTGTGAAAAACCTCACCTCCATCCACATGAAGAGAAAACAATAATCATGGCAGCATATTGAATTTGAGCCCCTGGGCAGATGGACCAGAAAGAGGATGTTTTTAGAAATTTGCCATACTTTATTTTACATTGGGGAAACCACAAAACTGCAACTGGGTCAGACAAAAGAAAACCAAAATAAGACCATGGATATTATTAACTGTAATTGGCTCATGCCTTGTGCTCCAATAGCATCTGGATATGTCAGCGCTGGACTGGGAAGACCCATGTAAAATATATCAACAACTGGAATCAAGAATCAGAGAAACACAAGAGATCAACCTTTTGTCCACATATACAAAATGGCTGATGCGCATGATCATCAGATCTTAAAAAGTGAACTTAAAAGATGATGTGATAGATTTGGAAGAGGGACAAAAGATGTTGCAACTCAAAGGAGAACGCTTAGAGAGCCCCCACTAACAGCTATAGTGATGTGCAAAGCTATCATTTTCTGAATTTGGATATAAGTAGAGATAATTCATTTAAAAAAACAACAGAAAAGGAAGGTTTACAGGATCTGTCGAAAAAAAGGCTTTCTTTCTCGACAGATCCCACTCTAGACTGCCGGTTTTTGCCGACAAAGTGCTGAGTCGGCAAAACGTGATGGCCATTTTTATGCAAATTAGGCACAGGATATTTAAATCTGTTACATTTGCAATGTTGATTTGCCTAATCTGCATCCCTCTGCTAACAGAGGGATGCAGTCTAGATATACCCTCTGACTGACATCAGATGCAAAGACAATGCAGTAGCACACAAGCAAACAGGGCACTGAATGCCAAATAGGCAGAGGGTCATTAGTGAATGTGCTCACTACAAAGACTTCCCCAGCATTATGCAAGAGAAGGAAATCAAATTGCTAAGTATAAGTACCAGAGAATAGTACAGGTATTGAGAGCAAAATCAGAAACGGCAGGGAACAACATTATTTACATCTAACAAGGGACATAACATGTATTAGAAGAGTTTCTTTAAATACATTAGGAGTAAGAGAAAGATGAAGGAAAGTGTAGGTCCTCTACTTATCTGGGAAGGAGAGCTAATAACTAATAACATAAAAAAGACTGAGGCATATAATGCCTTTTTTCATTCAGTGTTCCCTTAAAAGCATAGGTGTCCAGTAGCGTAGGCGGGGGATGGCTTTGACTCCCCAAACCACCAGATATGGCCACACCCACACTCTGCCCCCAGAATGTCTGCTGTAGGCATTCTGGGAAGTGGAGTGTTGCTGCCCCCAGCACCTGCCCTCCTCATGCTGCTGGCCAGGGAGGTTGGAACTGTGTGGCCTCTTCCTGCCCCCAGTGCTCCAGGAGTCACACCACATGGCCTCTTCCCCTCACCCTGTGCTCTGTGGAGGCTGGGGCATACTTGGCACATTGCCCCACCTCCCGCCCTCCCCATGGGGAGTGGAGCCTCAGCAGAGGAGTCAGGGCTGTAGGTGGGGCAGGTCCCCAGCCCTAGCTGCACCTACCACCCATGCTTAAAAGGCTAATGGTGACCAACTTTTTAACATGGTATTAAGAACAAGGATGACAGAATACAAGCCATGATAAGCAAAAAGCAGGTTAAAGAATATTTAGGTAAGTTGAATGTATTCAGTTTGGCAGGGCCTGAAGAAATTCATCCTAGCATACATAAGGAACTAGCTGAAGCAAAATCTTGGAACCATTAACAATTATATTTGATAACTTGAGGAGGTTGGGTTAATTCCCAGAGCACTGGAGAAAGGTACTATGTTTGCCTATCTTTAAAAGTGGGGAAAAAGAAGATCCAGGGAATGATAGACCAGCCAGCCTAACTTCAATAACCAGACATATACTGGAACACATTATTAAAAAAACAGATTTTTGAGTGTCTATAGCAGGGCTACTCAACAGTGGAAGCCCCAGCAGCCACAATGATATTGAGCACATGCCAAGGGCCACAGCTAAGGTGTGGTTGCATATACATGCAAATATATATGCAAATATATGCAAATAGCTTCTTTCACACTGACGGACATGAATACAAAAATTAAGGCAAGACTACACAACACAAAGGCCCCATTTAAGTCAGTTCAGCTGATATTAACAAAATAAAGTATTTATCCGATTTCAACCCTTATGACAGCACTTTTAATGAACAATGACAGTCCAGGAATTTAACTACTAAAATGCATATCAACCGAAGACCATTATATTGATTACTTTTTTGTTTTGGCTTCTACGTGTGGGCCATATGTTGAGCTCTGTGTAACTCAAACCACACCACGGGTTGCGAACAAGCAGGTTGTGGGCCGCATGTAGCTCATGGGCCACATGTTGAGTAGCCCTGGTCTATAGGATAATAGGTTTATAATGAATAGTCAGCATGGATTTGTCAAGAACAAATCACACCAAACCAGCCTAATTTCCTTCTTTGACAGGACTGTTCGCCTAGTGGCTGGGAGGGAAGCAATAGAGGTGATACATCTTAATGTTAGTAAGGCTCCCAACACTGCCCAATATGATATTTCATAAGCAATCTAGGGAAATGTGGCCTATATGAAATCCTTATAATAAGGTTGCACAACTGATTGAAAGACCATACTTACTGAGTAGTTATGAATATGTAATTGTCCATATGGAAGGGTGTATCTAGTGGGGTGCAGTCCTGGGTCCAGTATTATTTAATATTTTCATTACTGATTGGATAATAGAGTGGAAAGTATGTTTATAAAACTGATGGATGACACCAAACTGGGAAGGCTTCCTAGCACTCTGGAGGACAGGATTAGAATTCAAAACAACTCTGAAAAACTAGGGAATTGGACTGAATTGACAAAATGAATTTAAATAAAAGAAAGTGGCAAGTGGGAAGACAAAAATCAAATGCACAACTACAAAATGTAGAGTAAGTGGCTAGCTGGTAGTAATGTTGACAAGGGTCTTTGAATAATAATGGATCACAAATGAAATGAGTCAACAATGTGATGCAGTTATAAAAAAGGCTCATACCGTTCTGGAGTATATCAACAGGAGTGTTGTATATAAGACGCTGGGAGGGAAGGGAGGATTGCCTACTCTCCTTGATACTACTGAGGTCTCAGATGAAGTACTACATCCAATTCTGGGGGTTGCATTTCAGGAAAGATATGGATAAATTGGAGCCAGTCCAGTAGAGAACACAAATAATACAAGATTTAGAATACCTAGAATCATAGAATCATAGGACTGGAAGGGACCTCGAGAGGTCATTGAGTCCAGCCCCCTGCCCTCAAGGCAGGACCAAGCTCCGTCTACACCATCCCTGACAGATGTCTATCTAACCTGTTCTTAAATATCTCCAGAGAGGGAGATTCCACCACCTCCCTTGGCAATTTATTCCAATAATTGACCACCCTGACAGTTAGGAATTTTTTCCTAATGTCTTATCTAAACCTCCCTTGCTGCACTTTAAGCCCATTACTCCTTGTCCTGTCCTCAGAAACCAAGAGGAACAAATTTTCTCCTTCCTCCTTGTGACACCCTTTCAGATATTTGAAAACCGCTATCATGTCCCCCCTTAATCTTCTTTTTTCCAAACTAAACAAGCCCAGTTCATGAAGCCTGGCTTCACAGGTCACGTTCTGTAGACCTTTAATCATTCTTGTCGCTCTTCTCTGTACCCTTTCCAATTTCTCCACATCTTTCTTGAAATGTGGCGCCCAGAACTGGACACAGTACTCCAGCTGAGGCCTAACTAGTGCAGAGTAGAGCGGCAGAATGACTTCACGAGTTTTGCTTACAACACACCTGTTGATACAACCTAGAATCATATTTGCTTTTTTTGCAACAGCATCACACTGTTGACTCATATTCAACTTGTGGTCCACTATGACCCCTAGATCCCTTTCCACCATGCTCCTTCCTAGACAGTCGTTTCCCATCTTGTATGTATGGAATTGATTGTTCCTTCCTAAGTGGAGCACTTTGCATTTCTCTTTATTAAACTTCATCCTGTTTACCTCTGACCATTTCTCTAACTTGCTAAGGTAATTTTGAATTATGTCCCTATCCTCCAAAGAAGTTGCAACCCCACCCAGTTTGGTATCATCTGCAAACTTAATAAGCTTTCTCTCTATCCCAATATCTACATCATTGATGAAGATATTGAACAGTACGGGTCCCAAAACAGACCCTTGAGGAACTCCACTTGTTATCCCTTTCCAGCAGGATTTAGCACCGTTAACAACAACTCTCTGACTACGGTTATCCAGCCAATTATGCACCCACCTTAACGTGGCCCTATCTAAGTTATATTTGCCTAGTTCAGGGGTCTCCAAACTACGGCCCGCGGGCCGGATGCGGCCCGCGAGGCCCTCTCATCCGGCCCGTGGAGACCTTTTTGTCTGGCCTCGCCTTCTTCCGCGTGCCGGCGAGATTATCCCTGAGGCGCTTGAGTCCGAGCATTGGTGTCAGCGGGAGAAACGGATTCGCAGGCGGCTGCGCGAGGCCCCAGCGCGTGCACGGGACAGCAGGTAGCCCAGGTCAGGGACGGCTCCACGTGCCGCTTGGCCGGGCGGGCGAAAAAGGGGGGTCTCGAAGGCGGGCTCCGGATCAGACCCGGCGGCAGAGGATCGCGGGAGGCTGGACGGAGGGGAGGAAACCCGACGGTGGTTTCTCAGGGGCTAGGAGCGAGGGGCTACTTCTCCGGGGGCGGGGCTGAGGAGCTGGTGCCCATTGCAGGAGGCGGTCTGGTTGCTGTGGCACAGTGATAACGTGTCTGCTTTCAAACCAGCTTTTCCCATTAAAATGCATGCCCCTTGTTCCATGAGGCTATGTTACAAATTGTCACCTCATTCCCTGCATGATAGGAGAGCGATCACATCTCTTCAAGTGTGAGTGTCTTAGGCTGAACATATTGAACCACCCCCAAGTTCAAACAGTGATTTCTAAAGCCAGAAATGTCTGCTATTTTGGCATCCAGGAAACAATTTCACCATTCACACTAATACAGGTGTTCATGTGTAGTGTATCAATGTGTTATTAAATAAATAATTAAAAACAACATCCATTTTTTGATTGGTTTTTATTTGGACCTCAAGTGTGTAGTCGGCCCCCGAACTGCTGTTTGATAGTTAATGCGGCCCTCGGGCAGAAAAGTTTGGAGACCCCTGGCCTAGTTTATCAATAAGAATATCATGCGAGACCGTATCAAATGCCTTACTAAAGTCTAGGTATATGACATCCACCGCTTCTCCCTTAAGTCCTATGACTCAGAGAGGGGTAGACATGTTACTTTGGAAAGGCACAGCCTCCCCTAGCCTATGATACCCATTGCCCATAAGCCTCTTTATAACAGCCCTTAACATATTTAAAGACTATAATCAGGTTCCCGCTCAGTCTTTCCTAGTTACAAACAGCCAGGTGTGTCCCCACCCACATTCCTCCCCAGGTTCTCTCCTGCTACTTGCGCTGGCCCACCCTTTTCTTTTCCCTTGTGCAGTGACCCCAGCTCGGGCTCAGGCTTGGTCTGATGCTGTGCCCATCTGCCTGGCATGCCAGGGCTGGCGCTGCACATCCTCCCAGCATTCTGGGACTCTTGTTGCTCTGCCTGCATTCCTGGTGCTCCAGGGCTCTGCATGCCACCTGCATTCCTGGCACCCTGGAACTGGGGTTGGGACTGTGCCATGCTCCAGGCTGGGGCCATGTTGTCTGCTCATTGGACTCTCTGAGGGTGGAAGGCTGGAGCTGTGCTGCCTGCTGCTCTGGGGCTGAGGCTGCACCCTCCCAGCATTCTGGGGCTGGGGAGGCTGGGGGCCACTACATGCCCCTCTGGCACTGTGAGGCTGGTTATTTTAGCTTATGGGACAAGGCAGGGGCTGTAGTGTGGGGCTCTGTAGTGTGGTGTGTGTGTGTGTGGAAAGGGCAGGAATGTGGATGCCCATGAAGAGGATGGTGCCCATAAAGAGGATGGTGACTGATTGTTCTCCGTGTCTACTGAAGGTAGGCTATGAAAAAAATGGGTTTAGTCTGCAACAAGAGAGATTTAGGTTACCGATTAGGAAAAGCTTTCAAACTGCAAGGGTTGTTCAATTCTGGAAAAGGCTTCCAAAGGAGGCTGTGGAATTCCTATTGTGGGAGGTTTTAAGAACCAGTAGCACAGACTCCTGTCAGCGGTCTAGGTTTACTTGGTCTTGCTTCAACACTGGGGGATTGACTTCAGGTCCCTTCTAGCTCTACCTTTCTTGATTGTACAAAAATCAAATTAAGAGTTCTACAATGGCATGATTGTAATTCCACTAGGACAACAAGCAAACTACTAAGGAAAAGTATGAGGACTGAAATACATACAAAATAGAAGCCTCTTCTTTCAGCTAAAACAAGTGAATTCATGAACTCTGTGACACTAACCCTGGCACAAAAAAAAAACCCCTCATACAACTGACACACAAGGCAAATGAAAAACATCCAGAGCATACATTGCATTGTGGCTTCCTTACAGCCAAGCTACTAAAAGGTTATCCCAATATTTTTGACAGACTGGAATATCTTTCTAAAATGTTGTTTGGATATAGATAAAATGATTATGCCAGTACAGCATCTATCTGCTGGACAACCCACTGCAATAGGACAAACAGCAATGGGAGCAATAATGTAAATGAAAAAGGAATCATTGCTAAAGTCACGGACATCTGTGGAGGAAATGTGATTCACATGGGAAAATATAGACCAAAAGCCAAAGAGACATAATGAAATTACACTGTATCCCCAACCGATTTTGAAGCAAAGGATCTTTTCACTAGAAATCACACAAACCACTCATTTCTCTAGACTATAGTTGGGAATGCTGGGAACTAGATGAATTGTCAGACACTGCTGCAGGGACCAACATAGGCAAAGTAATCCAGTATTTCAGCAGGTAGAGTATCCCAAATTGTGTAAGCGGCGAGGAGTCCTGTGGCACCTTATAGACTAACCGAAGTGTTGAAGCATAAGCTTTCGTGGGCAAAAACTCACTTCGTCAGATGCATGTAGTGGAAATTTCCAGAGGCATGTATAAATATGCAGGCCAGAATCAGGCTAGAGATGACGAGGTGGATCCAATCAGGGAGGATGAGACCCACTTCTAGTAGCAGATCTGGAGGTGTGAATTCCAAGAGAGGAGAAGCTGCTTTTGTAGTTAGCTAGCCATTCACAGTCTTTGGGTACGTCTAGACTACATGCCTCTGTCGCCAGAGGCATGTAGATTAGGCTACCAGACATAGTAAAATGAAGCGGCGATTTAAATAATCGACGCTTCATTTAAATTTACATGGCTGTCCTGGGATGAGGTTTACCTGGGTGGTTGACAAATACCTTTGATGTCGACACCCGCACGTCCAGACTATCGCGCTGAGCCGACAAACAGCTGATCAGCTGTTTGTCGGCTCAGCGCAGCAGCCATGTAAATTTAAATGAAGCGGCGATTATTTAAATCACCGCTTCATTTTACTATGTCTGGTAGCCTAATCTACATGCCTCTGGAGACAGAGGCATGTAGTCTAGACGTACCCTTTGTTTAATCCTGAGTTGATTGTGTCAAACTTGAAGATGAACTGCAGCTCAGCAGTTTCTCTCAAATTGTGTAGCTTCAGACAAGAGACCAGTAGTGAGTTTGTGCAATTTATCTGGGAACAGATGTTTAGTCACATCACACCATCACTATATCGTAGCTGGTTAAATGGCAAAGCTGCTCTGGCAGTTAAAATTGCAACTAAAGAAATCTGGGGGTGAAAAAGAAGCAAAGGCTGTATTTGGGAAGATATTCTTGAAAAGAGCAGAATTTCCGCAGAAAGGCTTAATAGTGTAGGGTAGGGGGTGAGCCCAAGGCTTTGGTGGGGGGTGCAAGTTCCCAGCCCCTCCCCTTCCACCTGAGGCTTTGGACCTTTTCTGCCCACCAGAACCCATCCCACCCACCCCCCACTGTAGCTGCTGCTCACCCTTCTCAGCCTCCTCCAGTGTAGTTACTAATCCTTGTCTCCTCCCCTAAGGTAGTGTCCCCAGCCTGGACTAGGGAGGCCCCAGTCACTCTTAGCTCTGGAGCTGTGGAGAGCCAGTGTGCGATGTGGTCACAGCCTGTCCCAGAGCTCCAGACAGCTGATGGACAGCTTAGCTGCAGTCTCTCCCAGCCCGGAGCTCCAGAGAGGAGAGCTAGGTAGGGCAGCGCCAGCGTCCCCCACTCTGGAGCACTGGAGAGGAGAGCCAGGAGCAATGTTCCCTCTATTTTTTCCTTCTGTGTGTGGAATACATTTTGTTATGTGTACCAAGACATGTGCAGATGTGCACTACCAATAGAAACACATGCTGCTGGCTGTGGGAGGCTGTGGGCACTCTGCTGATCAGCTTGGTGGCATTTGAATCTCTCCTGGGTGGTTGTCCAAATGCTCAGCTTACAGGGAACGCTGGTTGGGTGGCATGATCTCAGCCTCCTCAGGCCATGCCTGCTGCCAGAATGTCCCTAACACTGGGAGCCCCTAGACTCCATGCCCCTGGCTCTGGCTCCAGAACAGCAGGCTGGAGGAGAGATCTGGGGGAGTCTGGTGGAGCATGGGTGGGGCCAGGTGAGAAAGTCTGGGAAGGCAACACCTTTCCCTGTCTATAATACCCTTTATCCATGCTTAATAGCACCCCAGTATGACACCTGACCTCAGGATGCATACATTGGCATTACAACAGCTGGATGTGTGGAAGGAGTAATAGACAAAAAGGAAAAGAGACTTCAAAAGCTAAACCTACTATGATTGACTAGCTAAAGATCTTTCAGAAGTACCGTCCAGAGACCATGTCAGAGCAAATAATTTCTTCAGAACAAATCATGCACTTGAAAACAAACAACGTATTGAGCAGATTGTTAATATGCTATGGTTGTGAATGGGTAGATGTTTCACTAAAGCTGCAAATACATTATAAACACAAGATATAAACATAGAAGCATAGAATCACAGGGTGGCAAGAGACCCCAGGGGGTCATTGAATCCAATCCCCTGCCCAAAGTAGGACCAACATCAAAAAACATGGAACTGGAGGATGGGGAGAAACACATTCTAGTGAGACTTGAACAGCATGACATGGAAAGAACTGATAAACAACTAATAGATGTTGGAAAAACACCCAAAACAACCCTTACAAGAAGAATGAAGTGCCATGCACTACGACATGCTCCTACCTCAAACTTCCTGCAAGGTACACACAAACTTGGTATGATACTAAGGTATGAAAGAACAGCTCTGTTACATGCAGAGGAGAATAACTTAGTTCCCAAGCAAGTTCTAAGTGAGTTTCAAAGAAAAGTAGCTGGCAAATTATGTATAGGGTGATACTATTTTCAGGTAGTATATAATAAATGTTAGCTATATAAGCAGGTTATGTTATGATAGATTGCATACCAACAGCATGCATTTGATAGCATGTTTATGAATAGGTTAATGTCTAAGAACTTAGGGTGCATCTACACTGCAGTGTAGGTCGAAATAAGATACACAATTTGAGCTGTACCAATTGCGTATCTTATTTCAAAGTTATTTCGAAATAGCTCATTTAAATTTGGCACTGTCAACACAGCTTTATTTCAAAATAAATTGCTATTTCAAAATGTCCCTTACTCCTCGTGGAATGAGTTTACCGGGACATCAAAATAGTGAGCCCGTTATATTTTGAAATAACGGGCATGCTCAAAGGATGTGGAATAGCTATTTTGGGATACCTCCGGTATTCTGAAATAGCGCTGCAGTGTAGACGTAGCCTTAGAAAACTCCAAGTTCAAGAGGTACTTGATGAGAGGAAAGCAAAAGTGGAGGGAAGAATAAAATGTGAATGTTTCATTATCTTGACACTCACACTTATTGGCTGTGTCTAGACTGGCAAGTTTTTCCGCAAAAGCAATTGCCAGCTGTCTACACTGGCCGCTTGAATTTCCGCAAGAACACTGACGATCTCATGTAAGAAATCAGTGCTTCTTGCGAAAATACTATGTTGCTCCCATTCGGGCAAAAGGGCCAGTGTAGACAGCTCAGATTTGTTTTGCGCAAAAAAGCCCTGATTGTGAAAATGGCGATCGGGGCTTTTTTGCGCAAAAGCGCGTCTAGATTGGCACGGACGCTTTTCTGCAAAAAGTGCTTTTGCGGAAAAGCATCCATGCCAATGTAGACACTCTTTTCCGCAAATGCTTTTAAAGGAAAACTTTTCCGTTAAAAGCATTTGCAGAAAATCATGCCAGTCTAGACGTAGCCATTTTGCTTGAACACTGACAGTGTAATCGAATCAGGCAGCTACAGGTGTAAGTACCAGGCATTTCTTTTCACAGATGGAGACCTTTTAAAATATCTAGCCTAATTTTAAGAAGAATTCTATGCAGTTTGCAAGAGGCTAACTCTTGAAAATTTTAGGATGTGATTGGCTAAAATGCTGAAATCTTTCTGATGTTTCACTGTTCTTGTAAATGTTTTTATTGCTGATCTTGCACAAATGCAGTATACATGGCCCACTGGGAATTTCCTGTCTTTCGAAATTGTGTTTCTTTTGCAAGTTTTATAGTGTATAAACATGCCATTTTTAAAAATAGCCTCACAAGCTAGCATGTCAACTGTTACAATTTTTTGCTTCTCTCTGAAGACTACTTCTGGCATTTTTTCCTCAGTATTTGTGTGTGGTAGTGGAACTCATAAACAGATTGTCTGCAGTTTCTTGACATTTTCTAATCATACATTCCTTTAGAGTGTCACTGCCAGCACCCAGGTTGAACTGATATTCTATCAACATTACATGCTATGCATTTAATTTTCTTCATCATAACATCCAGCAGTACAATTAGAAAGTGATCACCTTGAAAAGCTGGATTCAATATTCTGGCCAGGGGAAGAGGCATGGGCTAAGGACCAGAGTCTTCTCTAAGGCTAGGTCCACACTGCACACCACAGAGAGCAGCATGGCCTGCCTCTGAATACAGACAGCCTTTCACTGAGGCATGTAAGAGAAAAGCTCTGATGTGGGGAGGCAGCAGGGAAAGGGTCATTAGTGAGGAGCTCCCAGAGCCTTTCCCCACTGCCAGAATCTACCACTATTATGGGGAAGGACTTAAGCAATTCCCTAGAGTACAAATATTTCCCCGAAGCACAGAAAGGCCCTGGCAGCTCCCCACTGCCTGAGCCTTTTTACATTGGGTCAGGGAAGACTCCAGCAGTCGGGTGGCAGTGGAATACTGCTGGGTGAGGGAATTCATTGCTGGGGAATTAGGGTACACACTCACTGGGTTCAGGCATTTCCTTACTCTACTTGCCTAAACAGGGCACATCTACTATATATTTGAGGGAGTTTGTGTCTTTGTGTTTCCATCCATCTTTCTGTGAGTACAAGTGAGTGCTAACAGGGAGTTTAGAGAGGGAGTTCTCCAGGTAAAAGAGAAGCAGATACAGGACTCTTGAGGGAAGTGTGTGGTGTTATTGGAGCTTTCTTACTGTGTGCTGAGCTTGTGTTTGTGAGTGAGGGTTGGTGTATGCTGGGTTTTTTCCCCCTCTTTTCCTCTGTGTTTGTGAGTAGTGAAGCTTTAGAGAAGGAGTTGTCCAGGTAGAGGAGAAGCAGATACAGGACTCTTGAGGAAAGTATGTGTTGTGTTTGGGGCTTCTTGCTGTGTGCTGAGCTTGTGTTTGTGAGTGAGGGTTGGTGTGTGTTCTTTTTTTTTGTTTTTGTTTGTTTTTCCCCCCCTGTGTTTGTGAGTGAGGCTTTTGTTTTTTTCCCCACTTCTCATTTGCCCTCCCCCTCCCCTTCATGGAGTGTGTGCTATGATTGGCAGGTGGAAACTGTTGGCTTCTAATTAAAGTTTGAATTCTAGAAGCCTCTGTTGATTGGCTGAGCCTTGGTAGGGGGAAGGACTTTAAGGCATTCCAGGGCTTTATAAGGCAGTGGGCAAGCGATGAAGGAGCTTGCGAACAGGTGAGTACTAAGAGTGAGTTTAGCGAGGGAGTTGGGAAGAGGGCATGGTTCTTTTTAAATCCCTTCTCCAGGACAGCAGCGATGGATGGTGATAGGTCTGCTGTTGTTACCTGCATGGAGTGTGCCATGTTTGTCTTCCTCCTGGAAGAAAGAACAGATTTAATCTGCACTAAGTGCAAGCTGGTTGCCATTTTGGAAGAAAAAATTAGAGGACTGGAGGCCCACGTGTTGATCCTATGCTCGATCAGAGAGGATGAAGACTCCTTGATAGAAGGCAGCGTTTTATCCTTCAAGCATGGCAGGCGGAAGAGCTGGAGAAGGCAGTATGGGACCAAGAAGAGAACTGGCAGCATGTAACTTCTAGAAGGGGAAAAAGGCCAGCACGGGAATCCCCCAATGCTACAGAGGTAAGTAATCGCTTTCAGCTCTCTTCACAGGCTCTGCAATGCTGAATGTTTTGAAGGGATCTCACAAGGAAGAAACGGGAAGGGAACATCATCTACTGGAAGGCATGGGATGCGTAGTCCTAGGGATGGGGGTTCCACAGACACCACCCCCAAAAGAAAACAACGGGTGGTGGTGGTTGGGGACTCTCTCCTAAGAGGGACTGAGCCATCCATCTGCCGTTCGGATCTGGAATCTCGAGAGGTGTGCTGCTTACAGGGAGCTCACATTCAGGATGTGACTGAGAGGCTTACAAAATTGATCAAACCTTCGGATCGCTACCCTTTCCTGCTTCTCCATGTAGGAACTAATGATATGGCCAAGAATGACCTTGAGCGGGTTACTGTAGATTATATAGTGCTGGGAAGAAGGATCCAAGAATTTGGAGCGCATGTGATATTCTCGTCCATCCTCCCTGTTGAAGGGAAAGGTCTGGTCAGGGATCATTGAATTGAGGAAGTAAATGTGTGGTTGCGCAGGTGGTGTCGCAGAGAGGGCTTTGACCATGGGACTCTGTTCCGGGCACAAGGATTGTTAGGAAGAGATGGGATCCACCTAACGAAGAGAGGAAGGAGCATCTTCACGGGCAGGCTTGCAAACCTATTGAGGAGGGCTTTAAACTAGGTTCCTTGGGGGACGGTGACCAAAACCCTGAGGGGAGTGGGAAAGTCGGATACCAGGAAGAAATGTAAAGAGGAACGAGCAACAAAGGAGAACTCCTGATTCGAATGGAGAAGATAAGGCGATCAACTGGTTATCTGAGGTGTTTGTACACTAATGAGAGAAGCCTGGGCAACAAACAGGAAGAACTGGATGCCTTGGCCCAGTCCAAGAAATATGATTTAATTGGGATAACAGACTTGGTGGGATGACTCTCATGACTGGAGCGCTGTCATGGAAGGGTATATACTATTCAGGAAGAACAGGCAGGGGAGAAAAGGAGGAGGAGTTGCACTATAGGAAAGAGAGCACTATGATTGCTCTGAACTCCAGTATAAAGAGGGAGAAAAACCTGTTGAGAGTCTATGGGTTAAGCTTAAAGGAGCAAACAACAGCAGTGACGTTGTGGTTGGTGTCTGCTACAGGCCACCGAATCAGGTGGATGAGGTAGATGAGGTTTTCTTCGGACAACTGAGAGAAGCTTCCAGATCGCAGGCCCTGGTTCTCGTAGGGGACTTTAATCACCCTGACATCTGTTGGGAAACCAATACAGCAGTACACAGGCAATCCAGGAAATTTTTGGAGAATGTTGGAGATAACTTCTTGGTACAAGTGCTGAAGGATCCAACCAGGGGCCGTGCGCAGCTTGACCTTCTGCTCACAAACAGGGAGGAACTAATAGGGGAAGTAGTGGTGGGTGACAACCTGGGAAGCAGTGATCACGAGATGGTAGATTTCAGGATCCTGACCAAAGGTAGAAAAGAGAGTAATAAAATACACACCTTGGACTTCAAAAAAGCAGATTTTGACTCCCTCAGAGATCTGATGGGCAGAATCCCATGGGATGCTAACATGAAGGGGAAAGGAGTCCAGGACAGCTGGCAGTATTTTAAAGAAAATTTATTGAATGCACAGAAAGAAACCATCCCGATGCGTAGCAAGAGAGGCAAACATTGTAGGAGGCCGGATTTTCTTACCGGGGAAATCCTTGGTGAACTTAAGCACAAAAAGGAAGCTTACAAAAAGTGGAAACTTGGACAAATGACCAGGGAGGAGTTTAAATATATAGCTCGAGAATGCCGGGGGGTTATCAGGAAGCGAAAGTGCAAATGGAATTGCGGCTGGCTAAGGATGTGAAGGATAACAAGAAAGGTTTCTACAGGCATGTTAACAAGAAGAAGGTGATCAGAGAGGGTGTGTGGCCCCTACTGGATGAAGGAGGTAACCTAGTGACAGATGATGTGGGGAAAGCTGAAGTACTCAATGCTTTCTTTGCCTCTGTATTCACAGACAAGGTGGGCTCCTGGACTAATGTGCTAAGTGACGCAAGATGGGATGAAGCTGGACAGCCCTTGGTGGGTAAAGAACAGGTTAGGAACTATTTAGAAAAGCTAAACGTACACAAATCCATGGGTCCAGACTTAATGCATCCGAGGGTACTGAGGGAATTGGCAAATGTCATTGAGGAGCCTTTGGCCATTATCTTTGAAAAGTTGTGGAGGTCGGGAGAAATCCCGGATGATTGGAAAAAGGCAAATGTAGTGCCCATCTTCAAAAAAAGGAAGAAGGAAGATCCAGGGAACTATAGGCCCATCAGTCATGCCTTGGTTCCTGGAAAAATCATGGAAGGGATCCTTAAGGAATCCATTTTGAGGCATTTGGAAGAGAGGAAAGTGATTAGGAATAGTCAGCATGGATTCACAAAGGGAAAGTCGTGCCTGACCAATCTGATTAGCTTCTATGATGAGGTAACTGGCTCTGTGGACGTGGGAAAGTCAGTGGATTTGATATACCTTGACTTTAGCAAGGCTTTTGATACGGTCTCCCACAATATTCTTGCCAGCAAGTTAAGGGAATGTGGATTGGATAAATGGACAGTAAGATGGATAGAAAGATGGCTAGAAGGCCGGGCCCAGAGGGTAGTGATCAATGGCTCGATGTCAGGATGGCAGTCGGTTTCTAGCGGAGTGCCCCAAGGTTCGGTTCTAGGACCGGTTTTGTTCAATATCTTTATTAATGATCTGGATGAGGGGATGGATTGCACCCTCAGCAAGTTTGTGGATGACACTAAGCTAGGGGGAGAGGTAGATACACTTGAGGGCAGAGATCGGGTCCAGAGTGACTTAGACAAATTGGAGGATTGGGCCACAAGAAATCTGATGAGGTTCAACAAGGACAAGTGCAGAGTCCTGCACTTGGGACAGAAGAATCCCAAGCATTGTTACAGGCTAGGGACCAACCAGCTAAGTAGTAGTTCTGCAGAAAAGGACCCGAGGGTTACAGTGGATGAGAAGCTGGATGTGAGTTAACAGTGTGCCCTTGTAGCCAAGAAGGCTAATGGCATATTAGGTTGCATTAAGAGAAGCATTGCCAGCAGATCCAGAGATGTCATTATTCGGCTCTGATGAGGCCACATCTGGAGCATTGTGTCCAGTTCTAGGCCCCCCACTACAAAAAGGATGTGGACACACTGTAGAGGGTCCAGTGGAGAGCAACCAAAATGATTAGGGGGCTGGAGCATATGACCTATGAGGAGAGGCTGAGGGAGTTGGGTCTGTTTAGTCTGCAGAAGCGAAGAGTGAGGGGGGGATTTAATAGCAGCCTTCAGCTTCCTGAAGGGAGGTTCCGAAGAGGATGGAGAGAGGCTGTTCTCAGTAGTGACAGATGGCAGAACAAGGAGCAACAGTCTCAAGTTGTGGTGGAAGAGGTCCAGGTTGGATAACAGAAAAGGAGGGCAGGGACAGTTATACTCTTGAAAGACCACAGGGGGACTGTAAGCACCTCAGGCCCAGGGAACAGCTGGGGGCTGGGCAGTGCAGGCCCTGGCACCCCAGATAAGCTCTGGGGAGAAGCTGGCAGATGGGCTGGACAGTCCCCACCCAAGGGTGGAATTTCGGATGGGCTGGCCAGTCCCCACCCAAGGGTGGAATTTCGGGTGGGTAAGGGGAGCAACAGCCGTGCACTCCAGGACGTAGCTTGCTTTTCATCCTATGCCCCGGACACTAAGGCAGTGAGGGGAAAGTGCTTGTTGCATTCCGTGCATGCCTCTCACACAGCTAGGTGTGAGAGGCTTGTACGGAATGCAAGTACTTTCTCCTCACTTCCTTAGCATCATGGAGGGATGATAGGAGTTACTACAGAGAACTTTCTGGGTGTTTGGCTGATGAGTCTTGCCCACATGCTCAGGGTTTAGCTGATCGCCATATTTGGGGTCGGGAAGGAATTTTCCTCCAGGGTAGATTGGCAGAGGCCCTGGAGGTTTTTCGCCTTCCTCTGTAGCATGGGGTACAGATCACAGCTAGAGGATTCTCTGCATCTTGGGGTCTTCAAAGTATTTGAAGGCTTCAATATCTGAGATATAGGTGAGAGGATTATTCTAGGAGGGGTGGGTGAGATTTTGTGGCCTGCACTGTGCAGGGGGTCAGACTAGATGATCATAATGGTCCCTTCTGACCTTAAAGTCTATGAGTCTATGAGTCTATGCCAGTTTCTCTCTTCAGTAATATTGTTAAAAGCACAATGGATTTATATTGATATAACTTTGATATACATTTGATCCTGTTCTCCTACCATCTTAGAAAAAGTCATTGTGATGGCCTCATCTTTTGTTAGTATCATTACATGAGAAATACAATATTAATAAAAGAGAGCACTGCAGATGAATATAATTACTGCACATCTGCAGAAGCACTTACGAAAACACCAAGGTTGATTTTTACCACAGTTATACCCGTTTTACATCAGTATAACACCTCTGACTCTAATTAAACTACTCCATATTTACAATGATTAAGATCAGAACCAGGCATACAGGAAAACAGTTCAAATGTGGGTTAATAAACAGGACAACCAAATAGTGTGTTTGATTACTCATAGTCGAATGTAGTTGCCTATATGACATTTTATATGTCTAAATGCAGCTCTGAGTGTCTATATGTGGTTTGATGTCAGCGATGTTCCTCTCAAGTGAAAGAAAAGAAGCTGTCTGAAAAGGGGTGTATGAAAGTAGGAGGATTATTGCCAATAAAATCCAGTTTATGATAATGATAAATTGGTAGCACCCTTTGATTTGCTAGGTTAATCACACTTGTGTATTTCCTAGAAACTGTGCAATGTGTTAGAATGCAATATTGTCACATCAATATGCATATGAAATGAATCATCTCATTCTCATATGAAATAGCGGTTAGGTAGCCAGCCATACTTGAGGTCTGTGGAAGGTTAAATTATGTGACTTTTGGCAGTTTCTATAATATTATGTAAGTCTCTTTGATGTATATGCACTTCCTCAAATGTGGCGTTCAGCAGGTTTATGCATGACATATTGTGCAGGAGTCATTTAATTTCTGGAAAAAACTAAATATTGAACTCTTTGTAGCTGGTGTATGAACACGTGGGAGTTACATATGGAAAGAGCTAATATTAGCAAGAAGAATTACAGCTGTTTGCAATACTCCTTTATGACAACAATTGATTTTCTTGAGGAAGAGAGTTGCCTTAGGTGCACAGTACTTGATCTTAGCACATATTTGCATTTTTTTCCAACAGTGAACATTATATAGGCAGTTAAAAGATACATGTTCTGTATTGGATTTCAAGCTAATTGAATACACAGATTTGTGGAAAGACTTTGCAAAACACAGTTCATTGATTTTCCAGTGTGCTGGCATTCCCCTTGTGTGACAGAGGTAAGCATACAAGAGTGAAATTCTGCTCTCATTTACACCAGCGCAATTTCACCAAAGAGCGAGTATGTCTTGCTTTACATGTATAATCCACCATTCTTAATGTTCTACATTTCTGCACCAAATCTACTGAGGATGTGAATCTGTTATAGAACCTGGTCTGTTAGCATCAGCTGTAGGAACACTTGCTTTCAGTGCTAGAGGTAGCTAAGGTACTGGTTGCACATACATGAGGCTCATGTGGGATTTTAGCTGCTGCAAGCCTCAGGATGAGTTTCCTCTCCATTGCTGTGCCTACTGATAGGCAAACACAAACATGCATGTCAGGAACCACAAAATTTGGGGCACCAAGTTGCTCTAAATTTCATGGTGCCCTATGCAGCCACATATTGCAATGGGCTCTTGTTGCCCTAAGCCCCATCCCCGACTACCTGTCCCTGGCTCAGTGATGATCTGGCAGACCCCCTCCACTCAGTGCTGATCCAGCCACCCTCTGCCCCATCCCCCAGCTATCTGACCCCCCCCCCCAAGGCTCTGTCCCCAGCCTCCGCTCACCAGGTGGAGGCAAGTGGCCCTCGCCAGCTGGAGGACTGAGTAGGGGGAAGCTGTCTAGCAGGTGGCTAGAGAGAAGTGGTGTTTTCCTCTTAAGAACACCGCTTCTCTCCAGCTAGTTGTGCGGCCACCTGTTACTCCTCCAGCCCATACCTCCCTCCCAGCCCTGCTCCAAGCTGCCAACTCTCTCAGACTGGACACCACAACAGCGAATGGCATCCAGTCCATCTGATCTGGGAGAGTTGGCAACCCCTTTTCCCCCACAGCTTCAGTCCCCCCAACTGCACTGTGTGTGTGTGTGTGTGGGGGGGGGGACTTGTGTTGGGCTACGTAGGGCACAAGCACTGGTAGGGACAGTCTGTTCCCCTGTTCCTCTCTCTGTTCATGTAACTCACATGTCAGTGTGTGCGATGTGGCCCCTTATATGCCTGATTGGCAACAGAAGTGAATCTGTTACTGCTAGCACTCTGAGAGCCTGACTCTTTATTTGAACTCTAGCAACTCACACTAAACTCTAAAGGTGGTTGCTTCAGTCACTGCTCCCTGCCAGGAAGGCCTATGCTTAAGGCAAGACCTAGCTTGGTGCTTGTGCTAAATAGAAGGGAAATACCCCAATGTACAAGCATTTGAGGTTATTTATTTACACTCCTGCTTTAGTTTAGCTTTGTCCTCTGAGCAAGAGGCACCTAAACATGGATAAGAAAACGTAACATGTGGCATTTTCATAGCAGACTTGGGGAACTTTCAAGACTTCCATTGCCTGACTGCTGTAAGCACAATACCAAAGAAAGAAGTGCTTTTGCTCACAAAGTGCCCTGAAGTGTTTACACTCTTTGGAAGACTATTACAGCATATAAAATACAATATGTGTGTTTATGATATTAGCAAATTTAACATATTTTTTCTTATAAAACAGTTTCTATGGGTATTGCAGTCTAATTTTAAACTATGTATTTCAATCTAGATTTAAATTAAGCTTAGTGATTAGGCAGTAATTATGTTGAATCTATCTATCTATCTATCTATCTATCTATCTATCTATCTATCTATCTATCTATCTATCTATCTATCTATCTATCTATCTATCTATCTTTTAAACACATTATTTAGCTCAGTTTCTGTATGTTTCTGACCAGCTGCTTAGAGCCAGTGAGACCACTTCAGGACTCCAGACCAGGGAGCCAGGAAAAGAGTTTACACTATACAGAAATAAAATATTGTTGACTTTTGTTTGTTTGTTTGTTTGTTTAAGTTGGCCAGCATTCACAGCATTACAACACTCATCTCTGGATGCATTCTCAGCATGCCATCTGTCAGGAAATGTACCAGGAAGGAAGCTGAGGGTTGGGAAGAGTTCTGAGGCAGGGAATATGTTGACATCGTAGTGCATTTTAGTAAACCCTAAGCCTTTGATTCCCCAGATTCTATTTTCCTATTCCCAATAAATTCCACACACCTGTTGTTTTTGGATGTGTCATTTCTATGTTGGGGTTCGTATGGATATGTTTTATTGTTTCTGGTATACTAGGTTTTATATTTCTTGCCAGCAGTGATAAGATTAATATTCCAAAGAAACAGCACCCAGTGAATCTCAGGTGCAGTGGGCTGGGGGCAACAGGTAGCACACAGAAAAGCCCAGGGCTCATGGGAGGAGAAGGGAGAAGCCACTCCAAGTAAAAAACACTGGGAAGGAGGGGCAAGCCACACCTCAAATATGGGCTGCACGGTCTTTGTGCTCTGCAATGTAAATCATAAAACACAGATTCTGTCCTTTTTCTGCCATACAGGAGCTTAGTGTGCCATAAAGAGGCTATGGAAGAATTCTCCAGGTATAGATGCAGCATAAGCCTGCAAGCTCCAAGGGTCAGAGGAAGCTTGTAGGGGGCACTATGGAAATTCTAGTCTGCCCTAGACCGAATAACAACTGCAAAGCAAAGTTGTGGTGGTAGCCTATAGCTGCTCAAAGCAAAGCTGTTTATTATTAGAAATGATTGTATTTATACTGGGGTCTTTTTCAGTCTTTGCAGCAGTCCAAAAAGTTGAGGGAAGACAACCAGCCTAATACTACTGCTATGGGGCCCTTCGGACTTTTTATGCTACACCCGTGGGAGCCATAATACAGAACTTCAAAAAGAATGTGAAGTTCTCTAGTTACTGCAGAGTATGGGATAGATTCTGCTTTTTGTTTATACTGGTGTAAAATCAGAACAATTGCTCTGGTCTCACTTTGGTTATGTCAGCTTTACATTGGTGTAATTGTGTAAAACTGTGGTGTCCAACCAGTTCTGAAGAAATAGCCACTATAGTGGCTACTGCTTTAGTGAACTAACCACAGTCAACTGGCCAAATAGCCACATGTGGCTAGTGGCTAGCATGTTGGACATCTCGGGTGTAAAACAATAACAAAGGAAAGACTTCAGTGGGAGCTGGATTGGGTAAGGAGAACAAAATGCAGCTCCATGAATGGAGAAAAGCAAAGACCAATAAAGGAAAAGAAACCATAAAGGCAGTAGAAAAGTGCAACATAAAAAGATGGCTTTTAATAGTGATCAGGTCTTTCTGAAAAATATGTATTCACTGAACAAACATTCTTTGCCACAATTTCTAATGTGTTATCTATAGGAAAGAGGTTTTTTTATCTTAACTACCTGGCAAAGAAATAAATGTGTGAAACTAATATTTGCTTAATATCATTGGTCTGAACAGAAGTGCATTTTGTCAAGCACAGTGTGTTAAAATACATTAAAATATTTCAAAATAAATAAAATTAATGACTTTTAAAATTTCCCCAGTTCCATATTCATAGTTCAATTTGAATAAAAACTTTTCTTGAGTTCTTTGATTAATATTGTAATTAAATGTACATAAAGGCACAAAAAGAGAGCGAAGAATTAATGAGAAAAGGTAGAATTGCATAAGGAAAAACAAAAGAATGGCTAAGAGAAACTGAATCAGGAGAAGTCTTAGTCCACCCAAAAGTCAGTGGATGCATAATTTTTCTACATGGTACATTTTATCATACTTTGTTTACTCTCAAATATTGAGGTGATGAGGCCTTTATGGCTATGTTTATACTGTAAGGCTTTTCTGTAAGAGGAAATGCAAATGGAGCACTCATTTGCATATGTTGTGCTTGCATTTGCATTTCCTCTTTGGATTCCTTTTGCGCAAGAGGTTTTTGCGCAAAAAAGAGCTGTATAGACGGCTCCTTTTTGCGCAAAAACCCCCTTTTGCGCAAGAGCCATTCTTCCTCTTGCGGAAAAGCCTTGAAGTATAGACGTAGCCTATATGTTCCTTTGAGAGAAATGTTGCTCTCTTTGAACCAATCCACCTATCTATGTCTTTCATAAAGTAATTACGAGCTATGGAGGTGGTTTCATGAATAAATGCCCACCCTTGCGAACAAAGGCTCTACAATCTGTCCCATAAGCATTTGGTTGAAAACAAGCTGATGATGATTCCATGCAAGAAATGGGCTAGAATAATAAACGTTGTGATCACTTGTACATTGGCAGCTAAGACAAATATGGTTGTCAACCACATGAGCTGTGACTTCATTCTCACAGGTAAATTAAAATGAAATCTTGTTGCTGCTGTGATGTTTTTGAAGGTAATTTCTCTGTACTCTTCTTGGTTTTGGCATGCTTAACTCTTGTTTTGTTCAGTTGTTGTAATATAAATGAAAGTGCTACAGACATCATCCTTTGGAGATTGAGACCACTTAATTTATTTCACATTAGAATTTTTACTCAAATGCCAAGAGGATATGGGAGGGATTATCAAAGGCATAAATTGAAGTTAGGTGCCAGATTCCTATTGATTTTTCTGTAGGACCTGGGTTCCTAATTGCCTTTTGAGCTTGTGAAAATCTCTCCCATTATGGGTCATGTTTAGCTTATTTGAGATCTGGATTGGATCACATGAAAAACAAACAAACAAACCCCTAGTCCAGTTTTCCTCTAATGTTTCCTGCTGCTGTTGCTGAGTGCTTAATGTGACTCCCTCTACAACTGCATTTCCTCACTCTTAGAAAGAGAAAGCATTTGGGCCATTTGCATGTATTTGTATCCCATCCTGAGTTCTTGATTTTTGCATATAGATGCATGGATTTGTTCTGATTGTGGAAAACATTCATTTTGCTGCTGCCATGCTACAGGACAATGAGAATAGTATTTGCACCTATATCACTATATGAAGAAAGGTTGCTGTAAGGTTTATACTTTAAGCTTTATTGTTAAATGTTTTATGGTTAAAAGCTTTCTTAAATGTGTGCATGTGCTGTCATTTGTATTGGAGCCAATGGCATAAAAGTGTTGTTTTATGCTGATATAAGGGACTTCCCTTCTTCTCCTACCCTATGCACATAGTGATCTAGCAGAGTGTCATTCTGTACACTGCCATAACAGGCCAGTTCTTTCTATTATAGGCTATTGTGCTGAGTCATAGCATTCAAATTATGGGAATAGAGCTTGCTGTAGCCTGATCGATCTAGTATCCATATGTTCAATGATAGCTTTATGTATATAGGACTCATTTTATGAGCTGCCTTGCATTCTTATGAGGGGAGGAAAGAAAGCATACAGGCCATGTCTACACTATGGAGAAGATCGACCCTCTGGAGGTTAGCGTAGACCCCCAAATCGAACGCTGAGGGCAAGCCCTGCCAGTGTCCTGTACTCCTCATTCTGCAAGGAGTAAGGGAAGCTGACAGGAGCATGTGCTCCCATTGGCCTCCTGCAGTGTAGACACTGACAGCTCAGCTTAAGGTATGCTGAATCCAGCTACGCATTTTGCATAGCTGGATGGTGTACCTTAAGCTGACCTGCTCATAGCCTCTTTACTCCCTTGTCTAAGACACCTACATCACCAGTCTGTGTGTGGACATAGAGCAGCAACGGCAGGACCACTGCTCCCCCAGCTTGTGCACAAGCCAGTATGGCTGAGCTTGGCCTAGAGAAGAAAGCAGTCTGTCTGACACAGACCTGCTACAGCTTATTTCCCTCCTGGAAGAAATTGGAAGCGAGGACCAAACTGTCACTGTGAATCACAACTGGATCTCTGTTCTGCTTCTAACAAACTGATTAATCACTGTCCCTCTCTCCGGATTTATTGGTAACTGCATAAACTAGTCCAGAGACTGGATTTTTCTGCCACTTTGCCTGTAAAGACAGAGAAAGGTTTATACCTTCAACACTGTCATCTCTTTAGGACATAAAGGCCCAAAGTGAGTTTGCTGAGTATGTTAGGCCCAAGCTCCTCCATTGGGCCATCAAGAGTGTTGCAAAGATTAACTAGGAGACAACTCCATTGTTCAGGTTCATTTTCTCCTTCCTATCTACTGCTCCATTTTCTAAGAGTGAAATAAGTAATATTCCAGTGTGAGTAAGGTTAGTTAATGTGAGGAAAGGTTTGTAGGGTTCAGGCCCTAATTGCAATCTCTATAATTTTCCAACTTTTTAAATTCACTCGCCTCTCTTGTTATCAATATAAGTCAATCTCGTTATTTTGGGCTTTACCTGTAACAAACACATCACTAAAGAAAACCTTGCTGTGAGATCAGATCCTTAATTGTTCATGCAGTTAGGAGAGTGTTGAATATTGAATGCTGAACAATGGCTCTCTGATTGTAAATGGCTTGTTAATGTACACTTGCAAGTAATCTAAATGGAGGTTCAAAACTGTGATATTCCTATTTCAAAGAAATCAGAACTACTGCATGCTCAAAAGCCTCTCAAAATACCCTTGGAAAACTCACATGGAGTTATTACCACCTAGCGGTAAACAATTTTTGGTAGTTGTCCACCAAACCTGGAGGTGAGATTCTGAAATAAGAGGACTCACATTCAGCAGGATGTTAAAAAGGTATTGAACCATCATAGCTAAGGAAAAGAAGTTAAGATTTGGTCAGGGTCTGCTAACACATGCTATACATTTTTCTCTAATGTGGATGTACTTCAGTTTTGTTGATCAAGGACAACCTCATTGGGAAGCCTAGAATTTACTTCAGCCACACAAATAGCAAGATTATAGATGTTAACCTAAATCTACACTTGGGAAAAGGTTGCGTTTAATTTAGCATCCTACTCTAGACAAACGTATAAAAGAACAAGGGAAAACAGAGTTAGTTTTGCACTATCGTAAGGAACTGATTATCTTCCAGTCACAAATTTTATGATAGCTTTTATTTGACTTAATATAATCAGATAAATCCAGAGAACAATACATTTAGGATATTTGAGCTAGAAATTAATGACTGAACAATATGTTCTCGCCAATATCAGTTTCCTGCTTTTATCTAGAATTATTGCTGTAATTTGTCTGGAGAAAGTGTTATTCACTTTTCATAAATGCCGTAAAGATGTTCTCTGATTTTTTTGGGGCCAAACAGCACATTAATATGTATTTGTTTATTTTTCTCACCATGGTAATGAAAACATAATTCAGGCCTTACCTTTTAAACACTTAAGCATGTGTATAAATCTGACTCACATGAATAGTCTCATTGACTTCAGAGAAAGCAAGGAGCTTTGCTGATTTACATGAGAGTCTGAATTTCTATGTTCAAACCAAAGAGAGAGAAAAGAAAAAGAATTCCTGACAGACAAATACTTGTTAAAGGAACAGACCTGTTGAAGGACCGCATTTTTGATGCAATTAGGGTTCTCAGTGAGCAACAGGTGTATACTGTGTTAAACCAGAGTGAAGTGAATCCTGTGTAATCTTACCTATATAGTATGTACCCTAGACCCTCCATTTTATCTATGCTTGATTTTGAAAAGTATGTGTAAGAGAACATTTGGTGTACAGTATTTTCCCGTTATCCTATGACTTATTCAGTCCTCTGAGTGTTTCTGGGAAGGACCAGCTCTTTTGTATTTAATGTTTTTGTAAGAAATCGCACAGCCAATTTCACTGTTAGAAATCTTAGATTTCTCTGCAAACAAATGGAGAAATACGTCTTTGTCAGCAGAGGGAGCTACTGTAGAAACAATACAAGAAAGAAGGTGGTAGAGCGAATTAAATAGAAAAGAAAATAAGAAAGAAATTCTGCATCATAAAAAGCCAAAGAGATCAGGCAAGATGTGTTTTACGTGTGTGTAAATCAGAATTAAATACACTAAAGACAGCATGAGATCTGAATAAGACCCTTCACGAGAGAAGAGAAGGAACAAAAGGAAAGCAGATGCAGGGCACAGAATTCAGAAAGGTAATAAGACCAAAAGGGGAAAAAATGGAAACAAATAAAGGGAACAATCAAAGTCTACAAAGAACTGATTTCAAACTGTCATTATTCATGACCTGATCTTGCTCTGACACTGACTTCCATGAAGCTTGGATTTCACCCCTAGGGTCAGATTTGCCAGAGGATGTGGTGAAGTCTAGGACTTTAACAGGGTTAAAAAAAGAGCTAGATAAATTCATGGAGGTTAAGTCCATCAATGGCTATTAGCCAAGATGCGTAGGAATGGTGTCCCTAGCCTCTGTTTCTCTGGAGGTGGACGACAGGGGAGGGATCACATGAGGATTACTTGTTGTGTACCTGCCCTCTGGGCATCTGGTATTGGCCACTATCGGCAGACAGGATACTGGACTGGATGGACCGTTGGTCTGACCAAGTATGTCTGTTCTTATGGTCTTATTTCAAAGTACTTGGGACCCACATCTGGTCCCAGATTATCAGAACAGTTTACCTTGCTTTTACTTTGCATATAAATGAAAACATTCTCACTGACTTCCAATGGTAGGGTATGTCTACACAGGCACCCTCTTTTGAGAGAAGGCTGCAAATGAAGAGATTCAAAATTGCAAATGAAGCTGGGATTTAAATATCCCATGCTTCATTTGCATATTCGCATTATGTCGCTATTTCAAAATAACAGATGCAGTTAAGATGCGGTTATTTCGAGAGAAAATCCTTCTCTCGAAATAACCCTTATTCCTCACACAATGAGATCCACCAGTTATTTCAAGAGAAAGGTTTTCTCTCAAAATAACCATGTCTTAACAGAGCCTGTTATTTCGAAATAGCGCTATTTCGAAATAGTATCATAATGCAAATATGCAAATGAAGCACGGGATATTTAAATCCCAGCTTCATTTGCAATTTCGAATCTCTTCATTTGCATCCCTCTCTCAAAAGAGGGTGAAAGTGTAGACATACCCAGATAGAATAAGGGTAAAGAGAGTTTAACTGGTATTATTCCTGATAGTCATCGATAATTCCAAGTTTTATATTTTGCTTCTAAGCTCCCACTCCAGGGGTAAGTCTAGACTACAAGACTCCATTGACAGAGCCATGTAGATGAGGTTACTAGACGTAGGAAAATGAAGCAGTGATTTAAATAATCGCCACTTCATTTACATCAAGATGGCTGCTGCGCTGTGCCGACGATCAGCTGATCGGCAAAGCGCGGTAGTCTAGAGGCTCCGTGGTCTACAAGGGAAGCCTTTGTCGACCGCTCTGGTAAACCTCGTTTCACGAGGCATACCGGAGAGGTCGACAAAGGCTTCCCTTGTCGACCGCGGTGCGTCTAGACAACCGCACTATGCCGATCAGCCAATCGGCTGATCGTTGGCACAGCGCGGTGGCCATTTTGATGTAAATGAAACAGTGATTATTTAAATCGCGGTGGCCATTTTGATGTAAATTTTCCTGTGTCTAGTAACCTCATCTACATGGCTTCATCGACAGAGCCATGTAGTCTAGACTTACCCCAGGACTGCTTCTAACTTTAAAGGAAGCACCAATAGAAGATGCTATATAAGCAGATAAATGTATTTCCATTTATTGTATGCCCCCACAAACCTTCCTTTTCAAAGCAATCCAAGCAAAGCCAATTCTAATACTGCATGGAGTCATTTGATGCAATATTAAGACATTTTAATGTGCGTAGTTTTGTGTTTGTTGAATTTGCACTGTACACCAGTTTTTCACATCACAAATTAGTTATGTAGCTAACAAAATGTGAAATATTGTTTCAGTCATAAGTGTTTACAGCATTGAACCTTAGAGTACCCTTTCTCAATCTTCATGTTAATTTGTTCCTGGGAAAGATAAAGAAATTCCACCATATATAACATCTACAGAAGTATAGATCTCTATCAGCAACTGGAACTCAGTTTAGAGCACATGAAAGATGAAGGAACAAATGGCAAAGTCACATTGTCATCATTTGGCTTGCACAGGTGTAACTGGTTGGCCCTGTAATTGGAACTTAGTAAACAATGGTGAGGGTGATGCACAAGAAAGAGAATGTCACTCTCTTTCCCAAAGTTATATTGGCTCTGGTGTGCTAACAGGAGTAGTAAACAGCAGTAGCATGTTTTAGTCAGCAACAGACATTGTAGAGCAGATCTACTCACCAAAAAAGGCACCATTTTTATTAGACAATCTTTCTATTAAGCAGCCACTGTTCTTGTCTGTTTGTCATGGGATTTTCAACTTGCCACTCCTGCGCACGAACCAACGTGGCCCTCCCCGCCAGCTCCTGCAGGCATGCTCTGGCCTGGCTCTGTGCCGTGCGGCTCCAGCTCGCCCATGCCAGCGTGCCAGAGCTGCACCATGTAGCTCCACTCCCGGGGAGGCGCTACCGCTGTGGCCGACGTGGCAGGCTGCCCACCCCAGCTCCTGCAGGCATGCTCTTCTGCCTGGCTCCGTGCCTCATGGCTCTACTCCACACCCCCCGCCCTCCCAGTGGTGTAGAGATAGTAGGAGGGGAAGGAAAGGGGAAGGAGGAGACTGAGCCATCAGAGCACAGGGAGAGGAGATGGAGGGGGCCGAGCCCCCAGAGTACTGGGGTGGAAGCAGAGCTGCCCCTGAGCCGGGCTGGGTGGCTCTTTCCCACTGTCCCTGAGTGCTGGGCGGGCAAGAACCTTGCAGTTTTTAGTAGTGGAAACACACTACATTTAAGACCAAAAAGAACAAATATTTTATATATATCTATATATATCTATATATACACACACACACACTTTTTACAAGACAGTCTTTCTAAAAGTGCACCAAAAGACTACAAATAAAGTTTTCAGCTAGCAATTTAGGAGAAAGATTGGATGGCTAACACTTAGCAACTACCTTGAATTGTACTTAGCCATCCAATCTTTCTCCTAGATTGGTAGCTGAAAACTTTGTAGTTTTTTTGTGCACTTTTAGAAAGATTGTCTTTGTAAAAAATATATATAAAAAAACTTTTTAAATAGTTATGTTTCCCAGATTCCTCAGCTGATTTGCACCATTTGAGGAAATGACTCCTGAGTTCCTGTCATTTTGGGTAAGTCTACACTATAGCACTAATTCGAACTAACTTAATTCGAATTAGTTAATTCGAACTAAGCTAATTTGAATTAGTGCATCTAGACCTAAAAACTAATTCGAATTAGCGTTTTGATGATTCGAATTAGCATGTCCACATTGAGTGGATCCTGAACCGAAGTTAAGACTGGCCAGATCCAGGACTTAGAGTATGGAGTTGCTGCCCCAGGCTAGCCGAGGGCTGTTCTTAAAGGGACCCGACCCCCATCCCGGACAGACAGTTCTCAGGGTTCCCCACTTGCTTGTCTACCTCGATGAGGGACAGCAAAGCAGTCCTGTCTTGGGGTGCCCTGAGTGCCCACACTCGGCACATCACAACACTCGGCCATCAGCCCATCTGCACTTGCCGCAGGCTGCCATCCGGGGGTATCAATCGGGGGGCTGTCAGGATCCAGGATTCCCTGCAGGAGAGCTTCCACCCTGAGGAGCCCGCAGAGCCACCCCAGTCCTTCCCATCGGAGGCTTGTGCCCCATTCCTCCCTCACCTCCTTCCACTTACCCCTCCCTAGCCCCCCTTCCTGATGTAAAAAATAAAGGACATGTGTGTTCAAAAATAGAAACTCTCTTTATTTAACAAAACTGGGGGGTGGAGGGAATTAACCTCTAGGGATACTGGGAAAAGGAGGTGGGAGAGGGGAAGAGAGAGGGTGGGAGAGGGGAGGAGGAAACCTGGGAGGAGGGAGCTGGATGGGGGAAACCAGGGGAAAAAGGAGGAGGGGAAGTGTAAAACTATGGTATGCCATATCTTCAGTACTGTGTACAGATGTGCTCTCCTCACCTCAAAAAAGATGTTTTGGCCTTGGAAAGGGTTCAGAAAAGGGCAACTACAATGATTAGGGGTTTGGAACAGGTCCCATATGAAGAGAGGCTAAAGAGACTGGGACTTTTCAGCTTAGAAAAGAGGAGACTGAGGGGGGATATGCTAGAGGTATCTTAGTGGTGTGGAGAGGGTGCACAAAGAAAAGTTCTTCATTAGTTCTCATAATAGAAGGACTAGAGGACAACAAATGAAATGAATGGGTAGCAGGCTTCAAACTAATAACAGAAAGTTCTTCTTCACAAAGCAAATAGTCAACCTATGGAAACTCCTTGCCACAGGAGGCTGTGAAGGCTAGAACCTCGTTCCACGAGGCGTACAGATAGTTCAGAATAACTACATAGTTCGAACTATCTAGCCCGTGCCGCGTGTAGCCGCGCGGCACGGGGTTCGAACAAGCCGGCTTTTAAAAATGGCGGAGCCGGCTTTATGCTAATGAAGCCCGGGAAATTCAAATCCCGGGCTTCATTAGCAAGTTCGGTATGCATACATTACCCCCCTAGTTCGAACTAGGGGGGTAGAGTAGACATACCCAAACAGAGTTTAAAGAGAAGTTAGATAAATTCATGGAGGTTGGGTCCATAAAAGGCTATTAGCCAGGGGGTAGGAATGGTGTCCCTGGCCTCTGTTTGTGGAAGGCTGGAGATGGATGGCATGAGACAAATGGCTTGGTCATTGTCTCCGGTCCATCCCTTTCGGGGTACCTGGTGTTGGCCGCTGTCGGCAGACAGGCTACTGGGCTAGATGGACCTTTGGTCTGACCCAGTACGGCCATTCTTATGTTCTTATGTTCAGGGCTCAGGGTCGGGGGTCTCACTGGACCAACTTGATTTTCATGCAAACCTGCTCCAGGGTTCGCATGTGGCCTTTGGTGGCCAGGCTGGCAGCTATCCTGCCTTAGACGGCTTCTTCCCTGTGCCTAGTGCGGAGATTGTGGAGGTTGGAGGCCTCCCCCCAAACCTTGATGAGTTCCACGATCTCTGCACTAGACCAGGCGGGTGCTCGCCTCTTGCGGCCCCGGGCAGGCTCCTGGGAGCTGCCAGCCTAGTCCTGGGAAGAGGTGGAGGGCTGGGTGGCAGCAGGTGGCTGGCTCGTGCCGTGCCAGGTGCAGGGTCTGTTGGCTGGGTGCTGGCAGGCTTGCAGCTGGCATGGGCGCCGTAGCCAGACCGTGGCCCTTTAAGGGCTCCGGGGCTGGGAGAGGGGTAGAAGAGTTTCCCTGGTTGTGCCCAGAGTGGATCTTTTGGAAAATAAAGCCTTTTCCGAAAGATCCCTTATCCCTCTTAAAAAGGCTTTATTTTCCGAAAGATCCGCGTCTAGACTGGCGCTTTTTTCCAGCAAATCTCCGAGCCGGAAAAAAGCGGCAGCCATTTTTATGCTAATGATGGGGGGGATTTAAATCCCCGCTTCATTTGCAATTGCGATATGTCTAATTTGCATCCCTTTTACGGAAAAGGGATGCAGTCTAGAGACAGCCTTTGGTTACTATTAATGTCATGATTTTCATTACTACTTTTACAAAGGGCAATGAAAGAAACCTATATATCTTATAGCAGCAGTATTGCTCGGAGCCAAACGTTCTGGGGTATTAAAGAGGAGTTATAAAAAGGTAACTGTATTAAATTTCTGTCTTGGGGACTGCTGTACAATAGTGCTTAACTGCTTTTTAAAATCTAAATTTTCTTGGTAAGGTTGCACTGATTTGGTCTCCTACTCTGCTGAGTTAGCACCATGTTGTTTCTGTCAGGCACTGATAGGAAATACCAGCTCCTGAAGGTGTATCTCAGCCGCTGCTAAGAAGGGGTGATGGCTGTGTTTGGAATTGATTCTGCACAGCTTGCTGAGGAAAACCCTAAGGGTATGTCTACAGTGCCACCCTAGTATGAACTAGGGTGGCTAATGTAGGCAATCGAAGTTGCAAATGAAGCCCGGGATTTAAATATCCTGGGCTTCATTTGCATCTTGCCGGGTGCCGCCATTTTTAAATCCCCGTTAGTGCGGACTCCGTGCCCGCTGCTACACGTGGCACGGAGTAGGTAGTTCTAATTAGGCTCTCTAATTTGAACTACCGTTACTCCTTGTGGAAGAAGGGATGTTCTGAATGAGAGTTTTTTCCCCAACATTTGTCTGAATGTAGATGGGCAAAATGTCGGAAAGGCCTCTTTCGGAAGAAAAGCCGAAAAAGAGATGCAAATTGTGTATCTTTTTCTGCCTTTTCTTTGTAGCCTAGACATAGTCTCAGTTGCCCCCACTCAAGGGACTCATTCAGGAGATTGGATGGAACCTTGGATCTTTTCTGGATTCTGGTTCTGGTTCTTGACAAATCAGCAAGTGTATTTCAGGGCATGGAGTTTAGTGCACTTGACAGCCGATGTAAACCATGGAGCGAATTAGAACCAAAGAAGGGCCCAGCCCAAAAGCTCGATCTGGACATAGATCAGCATTTTCAGAGAGAACCTCTTTCTCTAACAGACCAAATATGAAAGCCCTGGAAAGTTACATTCATATTCGGACTCAGGCTGTGAAGCCCTATCCTATGGAGTGCTCTGATCCAGAGTTTGGGTGTTGCCATTCACATAGATGGCAAACTAGGATTTGGATCTCGGTCCATCCTTAGTTATAAGACAACTTTGAAAGCATCCTAGATGATATTTTAAAGCAAGAGACTTTCCTCACCCTGAAAATTATTCCTCTGTTCATGCTGCATCTCATGTGCTGAGGGAATAAGTGGCTAAGAAATGAGAGGAGACAGAACACAGTGGAAATGAAAAAATATATAAAATAATGAATAGAATGGTGAGCCAATTTGACTTTCAGAGTATTCTGTAAATCCTTCTGGTTTTCTAGGCATTTGGGGAAGGTGAAGGCAGAGTGAGACTCAAGCTTTAAGGTATTTTATGATCTGTCAACTTGATTATCTGGGTTGTTTTGTAATATGGGCTTGGGCTCTCTAGATTGAACTGGCTTTTTGTATTTTCTTTATTTTACAATTTTTGGTACGGTTATGACATTTTTAATGTCAGGAGGTTGTATATATGTAGTAGATTTTTTTTGTAATGAAATAACCAAGATAATTAAATAAATTCAGTACTCCTACCTACTTTTTCCTATCTAGCATGAGGACCTAAAATGAAGCTAGAAAGGCAACACATTTAAAATGGGGCAGAGAAAATACTTTCTCTAAAGCAAAGCATATAGAACCTGTAGAACACCATACACATGATTTTACTTAGACAAAGAGCTTAGTCGGCATTCCTATGAGTAACAGTATCATGTATACACATTAAAAATATACAACATGACTTTTCTTTACCACTGATTAAACTTCCCCTATATGTTTTTACTAATTATGGGGAGTTTACACTTTCCTCAGAAGCACGAGACAGACTTTTAAGTTCCAAACAAGATAGCATATTGGTTTGAAATGATACCAGGTCTGGTAGTTCCTGTTTAAGAAACATTGCCAGCTGATGTTTGAAGAAAATGTTACTGACCCTGAGGGCTGCAATTATACTTTGTTCTACCATCACATAGAGACAAGGAAAATAACCTTAAAACTATTTACGGGTCACCATTTAAAACCACTGTCAGTTTTGAACCAGACAAACTGCCAGTAAGGCACGTACTATCTTTCCGAGTGAGCCTGTTCTTTCCAAATATATTGCAAAGATACATTTGAGGACTTGCACAGCATACATATCAACACTAACAATGTCATCGTGTGCTTTTTGCTTTCACTCAGGCCTGTGCACATGTCCATCAGAGAGAAAACTTACTCCTTTACTACTTACAGTGATTGACTGGTTTTGATTTGATTTTTTGATTCAAAGTCCATCACCTAATGAAGTAGAAACAGAGGTCAAAGCCCAACAGAGCAGGATAACCAAGTAATATTTTCCCTCCCTTTTATTGCTTTTTCTCTACTGTGGGAAGCATTGTAATTTGCAGGCAAGCAACGTACATACACTAGGGATGGTTTCCATTTTTTGCAATAAAATTATTTTCATAAAATCCAGGCTCTGCATATGTTGATTTTATAAGAACATTTTTGCTCAACAGCAGCGCCAGCGATCTCTGAGTGGTCTTACTCCCTCTGTATTAAATAATTTTCCATTTATGTAGGAAAAATTGCTAGACGCAGAATAGAAAAATGTATTTTGTGTGTAACATGTCTCTAAAAATGTAGCTTAGCAGCTATATACATGTGACTAAAACTTTAGAACCATTTCACTGCCCAAAAGGGGAAACCAGAGATAGGAAACGGCAAGCCTCAACCCATGGATTTTCCTACAGAGCTGAATCACGGAGGTGTGCAGAGGATATGTGTCTCTTCCATGGAGCAGGCAGAGCTGAGATCTACTTAACCCATTTCTGGACAAAATATGGCCTGCGAGCTGGATCTGTCCCATCAAGCCACCAGATCTGGCCCACGAAGGCAACGTGGAGCCCCAGGCAGGCCTCGCTGCTTGCCCCACAGCCTCGCGCTCTGTGCAGAAACGTGGCTGCCATCCCTGTTTCTGTTTCAAAACTGGAGGGAAGAGGGGAAGCTTCAGGAGCCACCTCTACCCCCAGCACAATCCAGTTGGCCAGTTTCTGGCCGGAAACCAGTCAATGGGAGCTGCTTGTTTGAATAACAGGCAGCCAAGAACCACACCCACTTTCCTTGGCTTAGTTATTCACTGAAGCACATTTCCAGGCAAGCAGGCAGGCTGCTGGGAAATGTTTTAAGCTCTGCAAGCCTTAGTTCTGCAGGAAGGCAGGCTGGTTTGGCTGCTAGCTGGTAAGTCTCCTGGCCACAGCCTGCCCTATAGAACCCCAGACCTTCCTTGTCCCGATCCTCTGCCCCTTCACTCAACATACCCAAACCCTCTGTCCCCCTCTTACACCAATACATCCTCCCAGATCTGGCACCTCAATCTCCTGACCCAGATCACAATCTGCCTCTACCCTAGGTCACATCCCAACCCCCTGAACTCCAGTCCCCTGCCCTAGGTCACAACTGTGTCCTTCACCCAAACTCCCTCCCAGACTCCAGTCTCCTTCCTGCACCCCAATCCCTTATCCCAAAGCTCCCTTCTTCACCCAACCTCCATCCTAGAACCCATATCTCTTCAATTAATATAATAGAAGACTGCAACCCTCGACCACTTTCCAAAATCTTGAAGTGGACCCCATGTCAAAAATTATTGCCCACCTCTTCTTAACCCAAGAATGTCCCACACAAGGAAACCTTGAAAACATAAGCACACACATATGGATGGCATGTGCTTGTCTATTACACCCTCAAGCCATCTTTGCTCTATGAGGAACTGTGATGGATAGGAGGAGTGCTGCCCAGCACTTGGTGACTAAAGGGTTAAACTCAGGTAGCCAGCATGGGTGTAGGCAGGGGGCCTGAAGAACAAATGGGATACAGTGCTGAAATCTGAATTGGATATAGATACCTGGTCGGCTTTTCCTTTGTGTCTTCTAAGTTAAGGGCTGGAGGGAACAGATGCTGTAATCAGAAATACCATTCCTATAACAAATGTTGGACATGGGAGTGAATTGGGCCTTGAAGTATGGTTCAGCACAGATCGTGAGTGAAGAGAAAAAGTGTATTTAGTCACGATTAGGGTATTTTTTTCTTTGTTCTGGTTGTTTGGTTAAACTTCTCTGTGTGAATCTATGCCTTCCCTCCCCCATTCACTATCTAACAGTGTGTCTACACCGCAACTTTTGCTCAAAATAAGCTTATTTAGTAATTTGGCACTGTTTACACAGCTCCAAATTAAAAATAATTCACTATTCCGAAATGCCTCGTAACACTCATGGATCGAGGGTTACTGGGGATGTCAGAATCGTCCGTTATTTTGAAATCTATTTTGAAATAAGGGGTGGCTTCTATAGATGCAGAGTAGCTATTTTGGGATACTTTCAGTATCCCGAAATAGCTCTGCAGTGTCGACACACCCAGAGATGTTCTTTGTGGCGAGGTCTACACTGCAAAGATAAATTGGAAAAAGAAACGCAATTTGCAATATGCAAATTGCATGTCTTTTTCCGCTTTACTGTTGAAAGAGGCTTTTCCGAAATTTGGTGCATCTACACGGCACCAAATTTCAGAACAAAGTCCTCTTCTGACACATCCCTTATTTATCGTAAAATGAGGTTTACAGGGATGGCGAAAGGGCACATCTGCTTTTTCGATTTTTTTTTTGAAAAAGTGGATGTGCTCCTTGGATGTAGCGTTGCTTTTCCGAGATATCGCTGATATCCCAGAAAAGCGCTGCAGTCTAGACATAGCCTGTGTTTTAATTTGTTTTACTCAGTTGCTCTGTAACACCTAGCAACCAAGTATGCTTTATCAAGCCTATCTCTTTGTTTTGTTAATAAAGTCATCTATTTTTAAGTCAATGATTTGATTCTTGCGTCCTGGAAAGAAACAGGAGGTCTGTCTGTGTATATGTATGCGTGCCTCAGACTAAAAGGTCAGGTACCAGAGACTGCAGTTTATTTTCTCCTTGTTTTTTCAAGCTCTCTTGAGGTATAAGAGCTTGGGGGTACCCCAGGGAAGGAATTCAAGTGTTTCCCTCCTTTTTTTAGGGTTTAAATCACTTGATGGTGGCAACTTTTGTTTTTCTCAGAGCCAGTGCATCTGTGACTCTGGGAAGTTTTTGTAAACAGAGCCTATAGAGCTAAGGAAATTAAGGTTTCTTGCGGTTCTCCATCTTCTGCACTCAGAGTGCCAGAATGGAGAACAGCCCTATCAGGAACTATAGTTACATCTCCCTGTGCAGTTTGCAGATTCTTCTTTCCCAAATAGTGTTTCAATCTGTGTACAGAAATTCCTCCAGGTATTTTTTTCGGAGGACTATGTTGTGGCCAGGGTCCATCCCCTGATTCAGCCACCTCCCTCCCCCCCCCCCAACCCACAGAAGTGCACAGGGTTTCTGTGGGATTGAAGCACGCAGCAGATTTTCCTTGACTTTCTGACTGCTTTTGACTACGTTTTGCTCCTCTGCCCTCATGTTAAGGGAGACTAGAGACTACAGGCCCCCAAATTAAGAACATCTTCTTTTCCAAGACCCAGTTGTACAAGCAGCAGTTCATTTTTTGCTCCATTTATTTCCCAAGGTGAAAGTAATTTAAACATTTTCCTGGTACAGGGGTCAGGCACTGGGCCCCAAGAAGGGAGGTGGGGCTCAGGGCTCAAGTGGAAGGGGTGGGCTGGGGCCAGCCTCCCCCAGCCAGCTCTTCAGTACTGCACAGCATGTGCTGTCTGGGCTCCAGTGGCAATTTAAAGGGCCTGTGGCTCCAATGACCAGGAGTCTACTAGGCCCTTTTAAATGCAGTGGGCCTTGGGGAAGCTGCTCCCCCCATCAGCAGCCTGGCCAGTAGGGTTGGAGGCACTTTAACATTGCTGCACCTTTGTTCCCATCCCCTCTTGGCAACCTTTTAAATTGCTGTCAGAGTATTGCATGGTATGCTCTGAGTGGGACTTAGGGCTGGCTGCCCTCAGTCACGCCTCTTCTGCCAGAACCCCGCCCTTTCTGGGAGTGTAGAGTAACATTGTTAAGTAGAATGTAATTCACTAATTGAGTAGTTGATGCATTTTTGCATCGACTATTTGATTAGTCGATAGGGTGGCACTGACTCTTTGAAATGCCGCTATGGCGTTTCAAAGGGGCAGCGCTGCACAGAGCCCAGGATCAGCTAGGGACTCCACCGCTGACCATGGGCTCTATGCAGCAGCGTTTCAAAGGGGCAGTGCCACACAACTGATCCTGGACTCTGTGCAGTGCTGCCACTTTGAAGTACCCTCATCTTTCCCCTTCTTGCTGCCTCTATCTGATAGAGGCAGCCAAAGGAGAAGTGACTAGTTGACTATCCTGTCGACTATCCAATAAGCATTTGCTTATTAGATAGTTGACTAGTCCTTAATATCCTAAGTGCAGAGCTGGGCCCCTCCCCTGGGGACTGGCATGGCTGTCAGCTCCTCGTCCATTGTATTAAAATGCAGTTGTGTTTGTATTACTGTATGTAACTTCTCTAGTGGGGTGTGTGTGTGATAGTGTGTAACTCTTCAGCCCTTTGAAACCACAACCGTAGAGAAGTTCACATATATTAAAGCAAACTGAATTGTCCATAAACCAACAAAAACAGACTTTTGGGATAGGCTGGTGTTAAACTGGCTCTCAACCTATTTCCTGATCCAGTAAAGGACCTCTTAGTCCACAGAGAAACTCACTCTTGGGAAGGGTTGGAAGCACTGGGCCTATTGAAGCCCCATAAGACTCTATGCTTGTTCTGAGCTAAAGCTCAGATGAACTTGAACACATCAGGAAATCCTCTCAGTGTGATTTGGAAGGATTGCTCCTGCTAGAGCCAATGTTAGGGTAGGGGTGATCTCTGGTAAGCTGATTTGCATATGCTTTTATTCCTTTATTGTTTTTAATATGTTTTCTCTGGAATGCTTTTCACCTTAAAGAAGGACTGTGTGGGTAGTTAGTACAACAGTGGGCAGACACACTGTTAGCTGTCTCTGAAGAGAAAGCAAATAGATGGACATGGGAAATCTCTTTACTGGAGATAATACAGTAAAGGTGCGGGACCATTCAGCCTGGAAATATCCCAGTGAGAAAGGAGTGAGATGTGGATCTTCACTCAAGAAAGGCAATGGCAGGGGAGCTGGAAAGCTGAGAGGGGTACCTTTGTTGTTCCACAGAATGAGAATACAGATTCAATCGCCCTGAACAGTGTTACTATACTGTATATGCATTCTGACTGAATTCAGTGGAGCTACTTCTGGATAAGATATCCTTACTCATTCCAAGTGAATTATCTATATCTGTCCTTTCTCTTGTCCACTGTGCTTCACCCCAGCTTATCTCACCACCACACTCTGTCTTTAATTACACCGCTTGTAGTTCCAGTGATTTTGCGATTGTTGCATTGTGTGCTAGTTGAGGTAGAATTTGTTTTTTACTGTGGGTTTCACTCAGCTGACATTTTAAGCTAACAGATAAATGAGCAGATGAAATCAGGTTCTTGCAGTGTGGCATTGGTGTGACAGGTTTCCAGTAACTCATGTGAGGAGAAGTCTCTCTCTCTCCTCTATCTCACACACACACATACACAGTTGTAACCCCTGTAGTACAGTGGCAAAAAAGGACACACAGCTTTCTTCAGAGCTGGGACAGTATTTGCCATTGGCATAAACTGGAAGTGCTTCAACTTTGTTGAAATGCATCTGAATCATCCTTTTGATAAAAGTAGGCTCATGCATAGTATTAATAAATGTAGCAAACATTCATACTTCACCATGCCAAGCTATTAAACTGTGTCCTTCCCTTGTCTCCTGAAATTATGTTTTAAATACTAGCTTTCCTAAACAGTCTCATCTGGCTAATCTTTCCATGCCTCAGTAGCCTTAATACCAGTTTCCTAACTCTGCTGTTTATTAATATGCAGCACTTGCAGTAAAGCACCAATAACCAAGAATTATTTGTCAGTTTTCTTATAGCTTTATGGGATTTTTTTTTACTGCTCAGCTGACTGCAGAGGCTTGGCTAATGTTTTGTATTAGTCATGTAAATGGTGTCATTTTTATTATACTGTCTGTTCAATTCATAGCAACATCAAGAACTTTTGGAAACACACATTAGTAGAAAACATTAGCAGCATTATTATTTTGATCATAGCAACAAAATATATAAACAAAAACCACCCCAAGTAATTTAGGATTTTTTAGCAATTCGATTTTAATTAATGGGTCTGTGCAGTCAGGGTTAGGTTACTATAATACATCATGGAAAAAAAGTCAAGCCACATGTTTCATTTATTTCCAAGTTGGTAGCTGCCTCTTCATCCATGGCACTCAGCACTTTGCAGATTGATTCCATAAGAATGTATTTTAGTAGGGCATCTTAGCTTTTTATCTTTATTACAGTAACATGAAGTAGCACCACGTGAGGTCAAAGCCCTGTTGTGCTTGACCTATAGTCATGTAGTAAAAGGCTGTCCTTGCCCTGTTGTGTTTATAGTCTGAATAGATAGGACGGGCAAAGGTGGGATGGGAAATGGGCACAGAAAAATGAAATGACTTGCCCAAACTCAGTGATATAACTAGGGTCTTGTCTACACTAAAGGGGAAAGTTGACTTAAGAATATGCAACTTCATATCTTCATATGTTAATTATGTAGCTGGAGTCGAAGTAACTTAAATCGTGTTTTTGGGCTGTTCCCACAGTGGGAGGTCAATGGGAGCAAATGCTCCCATCGACTTCCCATACCCCTCATGAGGAGCAGGTTTACCAGCACTGACAGTGGCTCCTTCTCAGTTTGAATTAATGAGTCTTCACTAGACCCACTCATTCGAATCCCAGAAGATGGATTATGGCAGCATTGATCTTCCATGTAGTGTAGACATGGCCTGGGAGAGAGAACTCAGTTCTCACAGGTTGTAATCTAGTTCTTTACCCAATGAACAGCCTGTTTTTGAAAGACGTAAAGATATAAACCTGATTTGACCAGTTAAACTGAACTATATTAGCCAATGCAAAAAAGAATAGATAGCATGGCAATGTTTGGTGTATTATGGGTAACATTTTGACAAGGTAAGATAAATCCACAGGCTTTTGTATCTATTTTTAGCTTTCCAACAAAATGAACTAGGAATATACCACATTTACAACATCTAAACTTTCATTAGTGTAGCTCTCAGGATATTTGTCAACATAAATGCAGAGGGTCACAAATCACAGAATATTCCAAGGATTTTATGTTTCACGTGTGAAGCTCAAGCTTCTTAATGCTTGAAAATCTATAAAATGTGTTTCATTTTTTGAAATCTTGCAAGCAATAAGCACTCAGAACGAATATGATAGCCATTGCTCATGGCGCTTGGCTGACCCATATACCTAGTTAGTTCAAGATTAAAGCCCTTTACAGCTGTGCTGACCACAATCCTTAAAATATTGCTTACTGGTTATTATCCCTCAAAAATCTACGTGCTAAACACAGACCTTCCTTTTAAAGAGGCTCAACATTTATTGAAAAAGATAATTATAGTGTCAATGTGGATCCGTTGATAGACTGGGTGACATGCAGTAGCATTGTTTAATCATTTTGACTGCTGATCTTTGTGTTTTCTTCTTCTAGCATAATACAATAGAAAGAGCTTTGTGCAGTCATAGCACATACCTCATTAGAGCTAGGAAAGCACAAATTAAATATCAGATAAAACAAAGAGTACTGTTTTAGCCTGTTAGGTTACACATATTGGAGAAATTCTGTGCCACTTTATTAAGGACATTACATAATAATGAACAAGATGGCACAAAAGGTGAGATGGATAACAAGATATTCACAGAATGCAAGTCCAGAAAGAACCATTCTGGTCATCTATTCTGACCTCTAAAACACAAGCCCTAGGACAGCTCTGAATTAATTCCTTTTTCAACTACAGCATGTTTCTTAGAAAAAAAATCCAATCTTGATTTAATTTTCAGGAATGGCAAATCCACCACAACCCTCAATAAATTGTTCCAAAGGCTAATTACCCTCCCTGTTAAACATGGGCATGTGATGGGGCTAGACTTATCAGTGGTACTGTTTAGTGACTAGGTCACTGGGGCCTAGCTATCACCCTCTCCCCATGGGTTTCCTTGCCAACAACCACACTGCTGCTCTGTCCATCACCCTTATGGAAGGTAGCAATTCAGCCTTCCAATGAGATAACCAGTTGTGTTTACTCTCTTACAAGCTAGCAGAGTCCATTCAAATAGATGTGGTTTAAAGGCCCCACAGAAGAAAGGATCAACAGCCTACCCTCTTGGCAATGGTGGGTGGTGTGCTGTTGACTTAGGGCTTACATCGTCTCTATTCCCCCATGTTTTACAAGAGCCTTTGGTGAGGGACCTTGTCAAAGGCTTTCTGAAAATCTAAGTATACTATATCTACTGGATCCCCCTTGTCCACATGTTTGTTAACCCCTTCAAAGAACTCTAACAGATTAGTAAAACAGGATTTCCCTTTACAGAAACCATGTTGACTTTTGTCCAACAAATTATGTTCTTCTACATGCTTCACAATTTTATTCTTTATTATTGTTTCGACTAATTTGCCTGGTACTGAAGTTAGACTTACTGGTCTGTAATTGCCAGGATCGCCTCTAGAGCCCTTTTTAAATATTGGTGTCACGTTGGCTACCTTCCAGTCATTAGATGTGGAAGCCGATTTACAAACCACAGATTTACGGAAAAGCATCCATGCCAATCTACAAACCACAGATAATAGCTCAGCAATTTCCCATTTGAGTTCTTTTAGAACCCTTGGATGAATGCCATCCGGTCCCGGAGATTTGTTAACATTAAGTTTTTCTATTTGTTCCAAAACCTCCTCTAATGACAGTTCCTCAGATTCATCACCCACAAAGGACGGTGAAGATTCAGGAATCGCCCCAACGTCCTCAGCTGTGAAGACTGAAGCAAAGATGTAGCCTCAGCGTGTCCATGTTAAGTGAGGCTAATAGAGTGGGCTTTAATTACCCACAGCTTATATCCTTGGGGTGCTGAAAGCCAGCCCCTGTCTCTCATGGGTGCAGGTCCAGACCTGGGTGCAGGTCGCAAGCACAGGAACTAAGGGCTCAGGCAGAATAGCCAGGCCCCTGGGCAAGGTGTGTGTGGAGGGCAGATCAGAGCCCCCAGAAGGGTGGGGCCTTGAGTGGAAGGGGCGGAGTTGGGGGCCCAGTTCAGGAGTGGAGCTGCCATGGTGAGTCTGGAGAAGAAGACTGACAGAGGAGATATGAAGATCTCCATGGCCATGGAGTACAGCTTCAGGTGCTCCAGTGTCCCTGTGCTGGCTGGCCCAGAGAAGTGGGCAGAGACCCACATGTGCTGCAAATGAAGATGGGGAGGGCACAGTTTCATAGGCCACCTGAGTGCCCCCCCCATCCTGGGTTCTCCATCCCCCAGCCATTCCCTCCCTCCCTCAACCATGGGCAGCAGCCACTCACCAGGTGGCAGCCAGCAGCTGTGCAGCATTACAGGAACTGGAGGACTCAGGAGAAGGGGGCAGCACAGCCATGCAGCCAGCTGCCAGAGAGAAGTGGTGCTTTCCCGCTTCAAAGTGCAGCTTTTTCCTGCCAGCTGTGGCAGCTTGCCGGCTCTCCATCCCCCAGCCACCCCATTCCCTACAGTGGACAGCCGCCACTGGCCGCCCTCCTCACCCCGTGGCTGCTTTCCTGCTTCAAAGTGCCACTTTTCTCCAGCAGCCTGTGCCACTGCCCCGTGCTCCTCTGAAACCTTCCAGCCTGTGTTCACACTGCTCACCACCTCCTGCCAGCTCTCCTGAGGCTGCAGCGTGCAGATGAATCTCCCTTCTCTCCAACCACCCACATAGCCCTCTCCAGAGAGGGACTGGCTCTCCCCCTCAGAGTGGCCACCCCCTGCGCAGAGATGAGAGATGCCGGACCTGGTGCTGGACTGCGTGGCCATGGGGGCCCCGTGCCAGTGGGGGGGTCCCGTGCCAGGGCACCATATGTTTTATTGTAAATCTGCCTCTAGCACAGGTGCAACCCAAGTACAGAGGTAATACAGCCTCCTTACTCCTACTTGATAGCCCCGTTTATACACCCAAGAACTGTATTAGGTCCTTTGGCAATAGCATTACACTGGAACCTCATGTTCCACAAATTATCTACATGACTCCCAAATCTTTTTTAGAGTCTCTGTTGCCCAGGATAATGTTTTCCATCCTATTAGTATGGCCTACATTCCCTTTTTGTATGACCTTACATTTGGTCATATTGAAACACATTGTTTGCTTGAATCCAGCTTACCGAGCAGTGTGGATCACTTGGTATCGATGACCTGTCTTCATCATTATACTGCTGCTCCCAAGCTTTGGGACATCTGCCATCTTTATTGCTAATGTTTTCATGTTTTCTTCCGCTGATAAAAATGTTACATAGTCTAGGGCCAAGAACAAATCACTGTGTTGTCACCCTACAAACATACCTACTTGGTAATAATTTCCCTGTTCATGGTTATATTTTGAAACTTATCAGTTAGCCTTTATTGTAAGATCAATGGTTTGAATCCAAGGCAGGGGCCAAACTCAACATTTCTTAACACCGGCAAAAACTGTTTTTGAAATGAATGGGCGCTTTGCAACAGTATGAATGTGGAGATTTGGTCCTAATTCTGCAGTTACTAAATTTGTTAACATCTGAAAATGGTTTAGTAGCTTGTGTGAAATAAGTTGGTGTGTTGCGTGTCAACCTCAAAACCTGTCACGTTTAAACTGGAGAGTGTCATAAAAAAAACCCCTCCCAAGGAACCACTTGTGACTTCCTGATTCAGGATCATAGTTCCACTGTAAATAAAAAGGAAGGTTCCACTCTAAGATCAGGTCTACACTGGGGAAGAAACTTGATTTAAGATATGCTACTCTAGCTGAGAATAGCATAGCTTAAAATGAATTTCTGTGGCACTTCCTCTGAGGGAAGTCGATGGAAGAAACTCTCTCATCGACTACTCTTACTCCTCACAAACCCATGATGGCTGTGTCTAGACTAGCAAGTTTTTCTGCAAAAGCAGCTGCTTTTGTGGAAAAACTTGCCAGCTGTCTACGCTGGCTGCTTGAATTTCCGCAAGAACACTGACTTCCTACTGTCTGAAATCAGTGCTTCTTGCAGAAATACTATGCTGCTCCCGTTCCGGCAAAAGTCCCTTTTGCACAAAGCTTTTGCACAAAAGGGCCAGTGTAGACAGCTCAGATTTGTTTTGCGCAAAAAAGCCCCGATCGTGAAAATGGCAATCGGGGCTTTTTTGCGCAAAAACGTGTCTAGATTGGCATGGATGCTTTTCTGCAAAAAGTGTTTTTGCAGAAAAGCGTCCGTGCCAATCTAGACTCTCTTTTCCGCAAATGCTTTTAATGAAAAACTTTTCTGTTAAAAGCATTTGCGGAAAATCATGCCAGACTAGATGTAGCCATGGAGTAATAGAGTTAACAGGGGTGCCATCAGCATTCAATTTATCAGATCCTTACTAGTCACACTAAATCAGACCCTGAAAGATTGATCTCTGGAGCATTGATCTCTGGGTAAGTATAGACAAGGCCTAACATATATTGTTTGGGCATCAGCAGAGGAGAGGGCTTGGTAGAGTTCAGTTCCATCATGCACCTGCACCTGCTCTCACATTCCTTTGACAAAAACCATGAGCAAGCAGCAGTTAATATCTGCCTCTTCTGCCATCTCTACACTAGCAGATTCTCCCTACATTGGGGGAATTCTTCCTTGGCCTTCTCAGTCTAATTTAATGCCATTTTGTATTGCACCAAATGGCCTTAGCAGACAGGCAAGTCCAGCTCTAAATATCCAGCCCTCATACCGGTGAAGTTATGCTTGAAAATGAGAATCAAATGCAAATGGATGAGTGATACCTATCTGAGTAGTGCAGACAGCCTGAAGCAACAGCTTACAAAGCGTTGCCAGCTATCCCATTCATTGCCACAGGATATTGGTTCTAAAGCCTAATTGTTAGTACCAGGTATTGTGTTTGCAATTAGCAGTGACCCTTCGACAATTTTCTTACACCTGAAGAAAAGCTCTGTGAAAACTGGTCTCTCACCGGCAGAAGTTGATCCAATAAAAGACTCTCTCAACGACCTTGTCTCTCTAGTACAAGTTAAATGGCAGTTATTTCATTGATGAAGACGGCTGCAGACACAGGTTGCTATGAACAAGGCTTTTAAAATCAGTTCTTCCCCTTGCTCAAAATGTGTGGCTGCGTCTAGACTGGCATGATTTTGCGGAAATACTTTTAACGGAAAAGTTTTTCCATTAAAAGTATTTCCACAAAAGTGCGTCTAGATTGGCAAGTGCCTTTGTGCAAAAGATTTGCTTTTGCGCAAAAGCATCCGTGGCCAGTCTAGATGCAATTTTGCACAAGAAAGCCCCGATCGCCATTTTAGCCATTGGGGCTTTTTTGCGCGAAACAGTTCTTCCCTGTCTACATTGGCCCTCTTGCGCAAGTATTATTGCACAAGAGGGCTTTTTCTCGAGCAGGAGCGTGAAAGTATTTGCGCAAGAAGCACTGATTTTGTGCATTACAAAGTCAGTGCTCTTGCGCAAATTCAAGCGGCCAGTGTAGACAGCTGGCAAGTTTTTGCGCAAAAGTGGTTGCGTTTATGGGGAGGGGAGAAGGAGAGGCATAAGGGGAGGGGGAAGAAGGAGATTCCACTTCTTCTCTAATCCAATCTAATTCTGCTGATTGGATGCCAAAATGTAAAACCACTTCCCAAGTCTTCCTGGGTGCCAAAAGACATAACTGTTCTCTCTCCAGCTTCAAAACTTTCAGCTTCCTCCTCATTTCAGGACAAAAATTGGTGGCACATTGAAATTTGTAGGCAATGTATAGTACATTTAAGTTTCAAATCAATACACCTCACAAGGAACGCTGTTCAAACTAATGGACTAAATGATCTGGCAATGCCATATCTCACACATATTTGCCAGCCTACCAAAGTATCTGCAATACAATTTAGTAATAGAATCCAGCTCTTAAATGATGCTTTTTAATCATAGACATCAATGGATTTCCACAGAAGAGGTCAGCATTATTGTGCACATAGGAGAGCTCTAATCACTAATCAGTGGGACAGTCTGATGTGGGGCTCCCACCAATTTCTCCTATTGATGCTGTTGCTTTGGGTAAACAATTGGGGTCATTGGCACAGAAGGACGGTATTCTGCGTTTCTTAAGGGAAGTGCCTTAATCACCAGCTCATGCCTCTGCTCACTGCCTCTCTCGCTCTCTGGACCAAATGACCCTTGGGGAGCGAGTGTGAAAGAATGACTGTTTAGCGGGAGACTACAACACACACCCATTATCTAGTCCACTTGCTCCAACAACTATTTAAAATGATTTATTTGCAATGGAACAGCTTACCCAGAAGAGACCGAGGAAGCCCCATTTCAGAATCTCTCATAGCCTAGAGGCTACAGCAGTTACCTGAGAGTTGGCAGATCATTACCAAACTCTTCTCCCTTCAGGGACTTCAACTGCGGGTCTCCCATATGCTTGGGGAGTACCCTAACAACTGGGATCAACATTATGGGTATGTCTAGACAGAGGGATGCAGATTAGGCAGGTCGACATTGCAAATGAAGCAGGGATTTAAATATCCTGCACCTAATTTGCATAAAAATGACTGCCATTTTTGCCAACTCAGCACTCTGTCAGCAAAAAGTGGCAGTCTAGAGGGGGATCTATCGAGAAAGAAAGCATTTTTCGACACACCCTGTAAATCTTCTTGCAGGAGGCATAAGGGATCTGTCAAAAAAGACTTTCTTTCTCAACCGATCCCCCTCTAGACTGCCGCTTTTTGCCGACAAAGTGCTGAGTCGACAAAAACGATGGCAATTTTTATGCAAATTAAGCATGGGATATTTAAATCCCTGCTTCATTTGCAAAGTCGACCTGCCTAATCTGCATCCCTCTGCCGACAGAGGGACGCAGTTTCGACATACCCTATGAGCCAGCTCCTTTTTCTCTGAGTGTGATCTCATCCAAAGGGCCCGATTCAGACTATGCGTTCAAGGGGTGCCTACCACATTGGGCCCTGTATTCTATTCAGGTGGCCAAGTGGCTATCTTCCCTTGGTTTGGGAATCACTCAGGGGCTCAGGTGGCAGATAGATACCCGGATGCATGGATGGAGGCAGCAGTTCACATGCTCAGGGGCTGCCACACAGACCTTCAAGCAAGCCTACGGGAATTTTACTGCAAAACCACAAGCACTGAGAGAGTTTAGGCAGCTACTGGGCTCAGTGGGTATTCCATGCATTGCAGTGGAGCCTAAACTGGAACTTAGGTACCTACCTTCATTTGTGCCTCCATCAATTCAGATTTTCATCCAGCAAACAAGTGGCAGAGCCGGGACTATAACTTAGGTCTCCTAAGCCCCACTCTAGTGCTCTGTGCATTAAGTTTTAACATGGTGCAGAGAATTACATTTCCTAACACCGCCAGGAAAAGTATAAAGATCATTTATACCCATTTTATAATGGGGGAAACAGAGGCATGAAGAGATTAAGATATTTGCCCAAAGTTACACAGGACCAACATCAGCATCTGGTTGCCTGTGTGTCTCCTGGGAAAGTCACTTTACCTTTCTGTGTCTTAGCCTTTCTATCAACAAAAGGGTGTAATGGTATAAATCAAAAGAAAAATAGTAAATACACATATTTCAAGAGGCCTACAACCATATGTCTTGGGGGTACGTCTAGACTGCATTGCTCATTCAGAATACTGGAAGTATCCCAAAATAGCAAAGCGGCATTTTTGAAAGTGCCCCCGATTTCCCGAAATAGCATCCCTGTAAACCTTGTTCCATGAGGGTTAAGAGATTTGTTGAAATAATGCCTTATTTTGAAATTTGGTGCTGTGTAGACAGTGTCAAATTTCAAAATAAGCTCTTTTGATTTAGTCTCTGAATAAGCTACACACCCTAAGGATGGCCATAATCCTCATTAGGTCTCCGATTGGTTATTTCTCAATATTGATGTGCTAGTTTTTCTTCAAAAACAATTATTTCTGTGAAACAAATCTACTACTTTAAATTTACAGGTTAATTGAGTAACATGCAGTAGCGCTGAGCTCTTCTGCCTACTCATCTTTGAATTTATATAAGGACCTTGGAAAGGATTTCTAATTGAGACTGGCCTCACATTCATGCTGTGTTCAGTCATTCACACTATACACTGAGCTTCAAGGTCACACATAGCAGAAGAACTAGAAGAATGTGCAGGAAGACTGTGCCCTAGGTAGGAGCTAAAAGATAAGTGAGTGAAGGCGGCATCATTCTTTTGAGACAGACGTCATTGACATTGTAGGTTGGAAAACAAAAATGATGACATCTATGCTGACTAGCTCATGCATTTTCTGGTGTAGAGCATCAGAAGTGATTCTATTCAAACTGATCATTTCAAGTGAAATCAGCTGATTTTTTTTTGCGAGAAATGAAAAGATCCCAAAGGTAGCCAGAAATAAAAAGTACATTCCGTAAAAGAGAAAAATCCATCCAAAATCCCTAGCTTTGTTCTAATTATTGCTGCTGATAGAGGTAAATTGCTGAAACAGTTCAGAGTGATCTGAAGTTTGCAAAGATGAATTGTAGACAATGCAATTTAGAGCAATCTCTGCCGGAAAGAATAAAATAGAAAATTTCTTGCTCTTGTGTCATCCTGGCAATTTTTGTTATAGAAATGGCTGAAAGCCAGCATTTGTGGCTATTGTGTGGCCTGTGAAGATCCATACTTTGTACGTATTTATTTTGGGAGCTTTAATATTTTGCAGATGATCAAAGATTCTTTTTAACAGATCTCCTGAGCAACATCCGCAAAACACCTGCTTCACAAATGAATACAAATTGCCCGTTCTCTTGAATGAAATGGCAATGAAACAAAGCTGACATTTTATAAGATTCAGAAACTAGGACCCATTAGTAACCTTCTAAATCAGTCAAACTTTTTATGTCATGGTCTCTTCTGACTCATAATGGAGTCTGGCTGTGCCTCTCCCACCCTTCCCCGCCTTGGGATCTATAATCGGGGGTCAGGGCCAGTTTGGGACTGGGGCTGCAGCTGGGTCTGCATCCTTAGCTGCAGCTAAGGTCAGAGCCTGGCCCGGGAGTGCAGCTGCAACAGGGAACAGAGCTGATGTGCAGGGCTGGCAGCGTAGCTGTGGACGGGAGCAGGGCTGCTGTCAGAGCCAGGGTCCAAAGCCAGAGTTGGAGCTGCAGCTGGGGCTGTGATCAGGAACAGAGTCGGGCATGGCTAGGAACTGGGAGTCACTTTGGAGCCAGAGCTCCAGCTGGGGCTGGTGCTTATTGCCTGATTTTTGGACAGTGTGTTCATTATACTGATTACTTAAGAACGCCCAGTTATCATCTTGAGTGTGGACAAGATCAGGACCAGCATTATTCAAATTATTATCTAGTTGGGAAGCTGGATGTACATAGTTGCAACACTCACACTATAGGAACTCATCTATATTAACAAATATGTTTTATGAATATATTTAGCACAGTCACAAACCCTCTAATTTAGTAAGATTGATAGAGATACTACAGAATGTGTGTCTGAACATCCATATATAGCTCTATCCCTTGCAAAACAATCTGAGGTCTTAGCCACCATCTTCATCACCATCGTCACCAGTGCCATCATTTTGGCAACTCCCAAGGATTCTACTTCTCCTTTTGCCCCTGGGACAGCTGGAATGCCACTTGTATAAAACGTTATACCAACACTGTTATGTTTGATACATTTTCAGCAGGGGATTTTGGTGGTCCTCATCTTACTAATGTCTGGGACCAAATCCCACTGTGGCTCTGCAATTTAAAAGATAGAGGGAGCTGGGATCCCCTGTGGACAGGAGCTCCTGCTGGAGCAGCCTCTGTCCGCAGCCGACCTGGGCCGCCGCAGACAAGGGCTGCTTCACAGCAGCCTCCCCTGCCCCTTCTCAGGTGTGGAGATGGTGCTAGTGGGAACTGGCTTTTAAGGTGGCTCTCCCCAGCACAGGCTCCTGCTTCTCCCTCCTCCTTCCCCTTGCTGCCTCTAATACAGAGGTAGCAAGGGGGGAGGAAAATGTGAGTAGTTGATTTAACTGATAAGCCTAGGCTTGACTACTCGCTTACATCCCTACTTTGGGGACCGCTGTTCTACATACTGAAATCTTGACAAATTAGCATGTACTATTGTACTAAAAATAGTATATTGTGTTGGTAAGTAGAAATGTTAAAGACAAATGTAAAGTTAATGCACAATATATAAAAAGAAGGAATAATCAAATGCAGAAGAATAGATCAGGGTAATAGCGGCTGTACAAAAGGATTTGAGCTTAGAGTGGGTGATGAATTCAATGGAAGTTACTGTGGTATTGCAGAACCCTTAGGTATTATATTATATTGTGCTAATAGAAGCAAACTTGTAAAATAAACTAGCTCATTATTCTACTCTTCTTAGTAATGGCTAGGCCTCACTTGAACTAATACTTTCAGTTCTTTAATCTATAATTTATGGAAGAGTTAGAAAAATATCGTATTTCAGAAGAGAGCATATAGTATGATAAGAGGCTTGCGAAATAAGCCATGTGAGGAAAGGCTTAGAGAACTGAGGATATTCAATATGCTGAAAATAAGCCCAAAACCAGAAATTCCTGCTGTCTACAAATTAGTTCTCAGCTTGAATCAAAACACTGGATCGGAAAACTCCCAAACTTTGGTAAGCTTCAGACCCAGAGCCAAATGTCATAGCTGAGCCCTGTTTCTCTAATGAGCCAAACCAAAATCCTGTATTTAAACACTCTAAAATGTAAGAATTCCAGGGATAAAATCCAGAGCCTATTGAAAGCAAAGTTTCCATTGACTTCAATGGGATTAGGATTTTACCCCAGATCCTTATTCAGATCTAAATCCAAATTTTGAATCTCAAATGTCTCTCTGACAGAAATAGGTAAATGGAATGATATGAGGAGGACAAAGATAAATGATCCTTATTAGGGAATTTAGAGAGTCAGAAATACAGGAAAAGGTAAAATAATGGTTTGGTATTAGCAGGGAGCTGAGCAAAGACAAAAATCTAAGTGCAATATCAGGCCTGACATACTTCTATCAGGGTGAACTAGCCCTATTACAATTCTGTGGGACAGTCAATGACCACAAGAGATCACAGACATCTCAAATACGTCTGTGTTTCCTTGGCTTACTGGGCAGGTAGCAGATATTATTTCCACTGCTACTTGCAAACAACTATTTTGACCATTGATTTTCAAGCCATTTGTTTTATTGAGTTTAGTTTGGTTTCTTCATGTTAAGTTTGGTATTCGATTTTGGTATGGTTTCTTTGGAAAGCAGACGGAAAACATTCACTGCGGGAAATTTTTGGTTTTCAGTTCATACAATTTGTCAGTAGAACATAGCTTCACAGTTAGTTCTCAGCACCCCAGAAATGCCATCTGTAGGTAGTTTTCAACAATCAATGTGCTATTTCCAAACTTGCAATAGAGATACTAATAAAAGATGAACGTTTTCTTCAAATTCTGTTTTATTTGCGAAAATAACAGATCTCAGCTCATGAGCCTTTCCAGTGGGTAGATGCTGATTTTGAAATTAGTTGCAAGAAATATTCTGGCTGCATTATGCATGACAGCAACATAATGTTACACAATTGCAGGTTTGTGCATTGTTGTCATAGAGACTCTGTAATTACAGTTCTCCAAAAAAGCATAATGTCTATTGTGTTAGGAACATTACACAGATTTGCTTGAGATCATTTGAGAGAAAATGTGAAAGCTGTAAAGTCACTTGCACTTTCAGCTGCAGATGGTATTATTACAAACAAATAGAACTCAGAAATAAGGGATGTCATATTAACACGAAGCAGATTATCACTCAAAATGTCCTTTGATTAATATTATGCTACAAAATTAATTGAGATTATACTGACAGCTAAATATTTTGGATTTCTAAATCTTAGGGCTAGACCAAGGCTGGGCAATAGTTGTTGCAGTGGGGCCACTTCATGAATTTTGGTACATGGGCTTGGGCCAGCTTCGCCCCTCTCCTCAGAAGGGGCAGGGCCTCGGGTGGAAGAGGCTGGACTCATTTGCTGCATTTCTGTACAAGATTTGGCTAGAATGGATGAGCAGAGTGAAGAAGGAAAGAATGGGGAGAAGTCAAGGGGACAAGGCAGAGCAGGAGTGGAGTGAGCCTGCCTCCTCAAGCAGCAATTTCACCCACTACCATGTCATCATTTGCAGTTCAGGTATATTAAAGCACTTTGCAACTTCACTTCACAGTCCAACAACAGTCTTGTTAAATAGGTAATTAACTTCACTTTGTGGTGGAAAAACTGACACACAGAGAATTTAAGAAAAAAATTAAAATACAATTCTAATTTTGATTTCCTTCAATTCAGGTGCCAGATTTAGGCTTCTGCCACTGAAAATCAGGTCCTGGGTGTCTGAAGTGTCTAAATATTGGCCCCTGAATGCCAGATTGTGCAAGAAATCTACTATATATTGAGTGTCTGTTTGTTCAAGCACTCCTCCTAAACAGTAAGAGATAAGACCACCAAATTCAGTATACAGTTTTCCCTTATCATAACTTAAAGCAACATAAGGGTTTGGTTGTGCCAGGAAAATGGGATGCATCTGGAATAAGATTGCTTCTCATAAAACCATACAGAATAGAGACAGAATTCTGAAAGAGGCTGCTGAAAGTGGTGAACCCCATCCGGGACTGCCTCAGCTCTGAGCGTCTCATTCCCCAGATGCTTTTAGGGAGGGTAGGTGAGGATTGGGGCTGAAGCTCCCCTCTGATTCATCCAGGAACATTGCTGGCTTTTCCCCTTCATCTGGGAATGAGGAGAACGTGCAATTTGGTGCATTCCTCACTCTGGCTGGGGAGCACAGAGGACAGATGAGCTGTACACTTTGGTCTCATTCCCTGACAGGGACAGGAAGCGGAAGAATCAGCAGCCCAGGTACACATTTTGGTGGGGGGGTTTGCCCCCCCTTTTCTGCCCACCCTCACCACACACATGCAGTCACCTGCTCAGAGCCCCTTATCACCACCCTATCCTGACTCCTGCATCCCCCACATCCTCAGCCCCTCATTAAGGACCTGAGCAACACCAGGTAAATGTGCTGGTAATATATTTTTATAGTCCCAAAGAAAACAAGGAAAGGAGGACATTATTCAATGCCTGTTAGCAAAACAGTATAGAATGAGAACACAAATTAAGAACAATATAATTTTTGTTCTCAGTCATCTGTCATACCAACCATACTCAAAACAAAAATAATCAAACAAGGTAGAACAGCCAACATTGTTAACATATGGTATAGAAAACACCCTGGGCTAAATGCTGCTCTCAGAACTTGTAGTAGAGATGGTTGTGAATCATAACACTGTATGTAACCTATTATGAACTTTGTGGAATTTTGTATTTAAATGTGTATTCTAATGTCACAAGTCGGGCCCATCTCTGCAGTAGGCTGCATGGCAGCTTCAAATCTGAAGAGTGCGGAATATTTCAGATCCAATTTAACTCTGATTGCCACAACTAGGACCCATCTCTATTATACACAGACACACATTCATGTGCCTGAGGCCAGGAGCTGGCTCATTGCAGAATGAATAAATTAAAGCATTAAGTCACTAGGCTAATCACAGAGGAAGAAAGAAATTAAAAGGCATAAGCCAGGGACAAAAGGAGATGGTGAGGCAGATAGTTACAGAGATGCTCTTCCAGATGGCAACAGAAGCAAAGGAAAGAGCACAATGGGAATGGTAATTACTCCCATGTTGAAAAACTATCATTCAGCAGTGTGGAGGAGCACCAAGTTCAGCAGACGCAGCTGTAATGCAAATAGAGGAGCCATAATTGAGCTGCTGACCCTCGAGAGAAAGCTCAGTCTCCAGCAGGAATCTACTGAGACAGAAAAAAAGACAAAATGGGGTTCTCACATTTACCTGGCAATGCGCAGACCTCTGCCCTCTAAAACATACATGAGAGCCACCATGCCTTTGCTGGTAGATTTAGAAGAGAAGAATAACTGGAGAGGGGGCTTGTATGAGTGTCATTAATACGATCGATTGAGATTTCTTGACAGCAAATCAATGATTCTATTTGACATAACTTTTCAAATGATGGGAAAAAAGGAAATGTAATGGAATACTACACTAGTGGCTAATATTAGCTAGCGACTAATTAGCTAGAGACTAATAATTGACTGAAATAATCTAAACCTGATGATAATGGCTGATTGAGTAAGATTTCAGTCCAGATAGGGAGAAAGTGGGCTTAATTCAGTTTAGGTTAATATTCTGGATTCCCATGTATAGAGTCCCTGGGGCAGACCATCCACAGAACGAGGGGGAAGTTGAGGTGACAGAAATGGAGTGTCATCTTTCTTCTGGCAAAGGGGACTGTAGAAAGGCAGCCTATCCTAAACAATTCAGGATGCACTGGAGAAGAAAGAAGGTTGATCAGAACATCCAGAAAAAAAGAATGATTCATCCATCACCTCAGAAGCCTCTGTAAATAGGCTCCTATAGAGTCTCATCCATAAATTAATAATGCTGTCCTCTCCTCCACAAGCCTATGAACTGAGGGGCTATGTCTAGATTGCATCCCTTTTCCATAAAAGGGATGCAAATTAGACATATCACAATGCTAATGAAGCGGGGATTTAAATCTCCCCCGCTTCCGTAGCATAAAAATGGCTGCCGCTTTTTTTCAGCACGGAGCTTGCCGGAAAAAAGCGCCAGTCTAGATGTGGATCTTTTGGAAAATAAAGCTTTTTCCGAAAGATCCCTTATTGCTCATTTTAAGAGGGATAAGGGATCTTTCGGAAAAGGCTTTATTTTCTGAAAGAACCGCATCTAGACTGGTGCTTTTTTGCGGCAAAGCTCCATGCTAAAAAAAAGCAGCAACCATTTATATGCTAATGAAGCGGGGGAGATTTAAATCCCCGCTTCATTAGCAATTGCAATACGTCTAATTTGCATCCCTTTTACGGAAAAGGGATGCAATCTAGACGTAGCCAGGGTGGGCAATAGTATCAACATTTTCTCCCATCTGGTGAATCCCCTGGGGCCATGCTGGTTCAGGGGCTGTAACTTGTACCTATTTCTTACAGACAGAAAGTGAGGACATTTTTGTTGGACCCATCTACCTAATGGTTAAAAATACAGATGTTCTGTATTAATGGCCTCTTCAGCAAAATCAATGAGAGAGAGATAAATACACACCAGGGTCTGGGAGGATGTGGGTAGAGCTAAAGAGCAGATATTGTTAAAAGACTGGAAATGAAAATTAAGTTTGAACACAAGAGTGGACATACTGGGTTAGACCAATGATCCATCTTGCCCATGATCTTGCCTTTTGACAGTGGCCAGAGCCAGATTCTTTAGGGTGGGTGAACAAAGCAAGCAATTTACTTAGTGACCCATGCTATCTTTCAGGCCCAACTTCTAGCAGTTAGAGGTTAAGAGGCACTGAGAGCATGGAGTTGAATCCCTGACTATCTTGGCTAATAGACATTGATGGACCTGTCTTCCATGAATGTATCTAATTCTGTTTTGAACCCAGTTATGCTTTTGGCCTTAACAGCATCCCTTGAAAACAAGGGATGACTATGTGTTGTAGGAATAAGTACTACTTTATGTATGTTTTAAACTTGCTGCTCATTGGGTGAGCCTTGGTTTGTGTCTTGTACAAAGGATTAAGCTTGCAGATGAGGCAAAGTGGAGAGGAAGATAAGTAATTACAGAAAAGTACACTTCATAAAAATAAACCAATTACATTCTCTACATCTGAAGTGGAAGCACATATTAAAAGGAATATCTTTGCTTATTCACAGATACGTGGGACAGTTCTCTTACATACAGATTTTCCTTTCCTAGTAGACCTACCTTTCTATTCATTAAAGAGAATTTTAATTAAATATAGTGATTAGAAGGTGAGGAGAGGTATCATGATTTTGTGAACTTTGCCAACCTAATTTGCCTTTTTCTTTGAGCATTTAGATCACAATTTTTACAGAGGGCACTGCCTAATGTCAGTATATCTATCTTATAGTCCAGTCTTCCCTCTAGCTGTTTTGCTATTGATTCCAGTCACAGCAGAATCAGGTCCTTATTATATCAGTGGTGTATAACAAGTGGTGTTCTCACCATGCTCCTAACATATTACACACACATTGGGTGTTGCCCAACATATCCCCTCTCCTTCGTAGTTAACTTATACAAGAACAAATAAACTTCAGCCAGTGCTTCTTCCTGATCTGTTTCATCCTCAGAGTTCTCTGTTAAGGAACCCACTATTCTCCAGTTGCTTCTTGCTTCAGCGGCCTGGTCTACATTAGGACTTGATTTAGAAATAACACCCCCAAGGTCAAATTCATAAGTGGAGTGTCCACACTAACAAGTCCGTTATTTCAAAATAAAGGGCTGCAGAATTCAGAATCTGTACTCCTGCTTTTCATCAGGAATAACACCAATTCCAAAATAGTTATTTCTAAATAACGGCAGCACGGATGCTCCGCTGCCGCTATTTCAAAATAATTACTCCCCAGAGTAATTCGAACTAATTATTCCCCACTGCTTCTTAGGGCTCCAAATCTGAGGTAGTGCATCCACATTAACAGAGCCTGCCTCAAACTAATTTTGATGCTTCTCCATAGTGAGGACAGGCTAGTTCAAATTTGTTAAATCGGGAGTTAAGTCAAATTTAGTAATTTCAAAATAGTTTTCTAGTGTAGACATGGCCTGAGAGACTTTCAACCTTCTGTACTCCTGGGTTGAAACTACTGGCTATCAGAGTAAGTCACCAGCATATATGTCTTTTTGCAGGGTCCTGACTCTATACAAGCATAGTTTTGCATCTCCATATAAGGTACTTGAACACGTTCAACGCTTCTTCCCTGCTCTGGCATGATAAATGCAGAAGTGGGGCCCCGCAAAAGTACCAAAAACCTTATCTTTCTAGGCTTTGGTAAAAAATTTCCTCTGAAATCTTAACAACCTAGATTCTGGGGATAAAAATTCCACTGCCACCACCCAAGTAATGATAAGAAAATCAGGGGAGAGATCACTTGGGAAATCTCACCCCTAAAGTACAAACCAGGACACAAAAATTAACCAATACCAGGTTAATAAAAAGAAAAGAGAAAGAACTTTTATTATCACCACAATATTCCTGTTGCAAGCATAATGACTAGATGGAAAAGTAACATACTCATGGAGGGGAAACCCACCATGGGCCAGGAGCTTAGTTACAAAAGAGAGCAAAGCCCATTTTTAAATGCATAGACATCAGATCCTATTTCCAAAACCATAAAACCTAATGGATTTACCTAAACTTTACCCTACTTACAGAAGAGTCTATTCTTGGAGGGCGACATTCTGTCTGTCTCCCTCAGTAGCTGGAGAGAAACTGCCCCAGAGACAAAGGAGGGAAAAACCAAAAATTTCTTGGTCCCAGTTGGAAATTCCTACCTACATTCCTATTGGCCAACTCTACCTGGGTTAGGTATAGTTAACCCCTTAGTCCCCAGCCTGCTGGCTAACCCTCATGATCATGACAAACATGATGAGCACATCACATCAGTTAAAGGAAAGCAGAATAATTGTTTATAATTATTACAATTAAGTAAATAGTTATGTTTTTCTTTAAAAAGAGGAACTTTTTAATTTACATTCTCTTCAAACTTATCTTATCTCAAGCATATTTTTCTCCCCAAAACAGAAGCACTATGAGACAATGGGTGCTATAAACTTTACATAGAAAAGACTCAGATACTGTGGTGATTGGATGCAGTATAAAGTCCTAAAATAGAGTTAATGTTTCTATTTCAGTACAAATTAGAACACTCTAATTAAGAGCTCAATTTATCTGGCTTTAGAGCAAATTTCCTCTTTTCAGCGATGCAGAAGTAATTTAAATCACATTCAGATCAAAATAGCATTAAATAACAGTTATTAAATGGTTAATAGGAATATCTTTCCCTGCCCAAATAAATACCTGTAACATGCGGATTTGATAGCTCAAGCTGAAGTGGACATAATAATTTTACATACTTATTGGATACTGTTTTAGTAAGCTTTTTCAAAGCCATTGTAAATGGAAATGCATATTATTATTTATATTGTCCATGTTGCTACAGCATGTTAAACCACAATTTATAATAATTTATTGGAGGGGGAAGCTATTTTAATTAATAATTGATGCATTATAAATAATACATTATGAAATGTTACTTTAATTTAAAGCCTGTTTGATTAATGTATGTTAAATACTAATGTAGTTGATGGCAATGATTCAGAGGAAAACTCAGGAATTTAAGGACCTCCATAAAACAAAAATCCTACCTTTCCAAAGCCAAACTGATCTGTGATTATGACTGTCTGACATTACACTAGTAATTGGTTGGTTAATAATAATCAGGGCCCTGATCTTCAAGTCTGGAGTAGTTAGGCATGGCTAGCCTAGGTTTTTAGCCACCTAAAGGTTTTCCTACAATTAGGAACAACTTAAATATACAGTTTTGTGGCTGAAGACCTAGGCCTAGATGTTCAATTACCTGTTCTGAGCACAAACAGATTGTTTTCTAAGATTTATATTTTCTCTGTAATTACATGTGGGTGCAATTGTGCAAAAAGGGAGCCTTTTCTGCAAATCTGAGTCAAAGAACATTTTATGTTAGGATTTCTAGTTTAAGAGCAGGCTGTTTCCTTTGTCAACACTATGCTTCCAACCCCATCAACCTGCTCTCTGTTACTCCCAACTCTGTTCTTACAACCATATGGAGGGCTGGGCTTTATTCAAACACAATATTGTGAAAACACCCACTGCTAATGACTTCCAGAAGTGAAAGCATCTGCATTAGTGGGCCTTGGTGGAGCTTAACTCACTGACAGACTTTAGCTGTAACCCCTTTTTGGTTACTATTTTCCATATCACCCCAATTCTTAAATAAAAACCTCCAATGCATTTCCAGATTCAAAGATAAAGGAACCATTTTAAATCCATGTTCTCCTCTGTGCCCTTCATACTCTGCATATTTCCTCCCTGCATTTTAGAATGTTTTGTTAGATATAGTGATATTTCTTCATCCCATAAGTCTGTAACACCTTGCAAAGCTTTGAATTACAGAAGGTATTCCTCCTCCTCTTCTTTGCTATTGGTATTTTCCAAGATAGCCAGGGTTTTTTTTTAAACCACCAGAAACTTGGTTCTGACAATATGTAGAGTAATCCGTGACTCTTATCCCTCAGGATCTGCATTTTGTGCAGGGAGAGCTTTTCTTATCTATTTAACCAAGCCTTTCTGTCCAGTAACTGCTCATATGGTTGACAAAAATATATAAACCAAACTATGTGTTCTTTGCTCCTGATTTCCACCTATTCAGAAAGATGTCAAGCTGGAAAAATCCTTTTAATAAACTCTTCATTGATGGAGGCTTATTTAACATAATGAGATACAAGCCCTTATCAGACAAGGAGATAAAATAAAATAAAATAAAATAAAAAAACCCTCACCCCTCTTATAGGATTAAGTGAGTCAAATCTGATTGTAATGACAGCAACCTGAAATGAGAGGCTGAATGTGAAACATTTAATCATTCTGTAACTTTTTAAAAGGTAAAGGCTGAGGGCAAACACCCTGAAAAAACCTGCCAAATTGTTTACACTTGGGCTTGATTTTGCTGTCATTGATAAAATTCTCCCTCATTGCAAAGGAAAGCAAGTTCAAGCTTATTTACAAATAATCATTTTACTGTGACAATAAATAGCTATGAGTTGAAATGTATAAATTTCTGCATTTATGAATGAGGTGCTGTTCAGAGAGCTACTGGGGTGGGTCACTGTTCTTGTGACCACATCAGTTTCAATGTTTGGAGGAGCTCATAAACCAAAAGATGCAAACTATTAACACTTCATTTTTCAGTTATAACCATCTCTGTGTGGGCTGAATGAGTGTGGTTTCATACACGTTTTAAATAAACTAACACATGTGCATATGTTAGCAAGAAAATTTGCACCCACAAAAAGCTTGGGGTTTTAGTACATGTGCAGTGGTTGGTTATTTAAAGAGTACTTATGGGTATTAGTAAATATTGCACTTTGCACACGCAAATACCTGCAAACAAACTGTTTATGTGCATGTACAATTTTGATAACTCTGGCGGCCTGACAGAAGCTTGACAGAAAATGTCCCTCTTCATGGGCTTTTTAAGAAAAACACAAAGTGAATGTGGGTGGTTCCTACAATCTGGTCAAAAAGCTTTAGCCAAACAAAAACAAACCCCATTTTAGTTCATCTGCATTTTGAATGGAAATGTGTCATAGCAATAATTACTCATCAGAATGCTCCTGCACTTCAGGATTTGGTAAAATGGGCACTCAGTGACTCCTATGAACCACTCCCATGTTTATTCTGATATCTCAAAACTCTACGGCTACATCTAGACTGGCATGATTTTCCAGAAATGCTTTTAACGGAAAAGTTTTCCGTTAAAAGCATTTCCGGAAAATAGCGTCTAGATTGGCATGGACGCTTTTCCGCAAAAGCACTTTTTGCAGAAAAGCATCCATGCCAATCTAGACGCGCTTTTGCGCAAAAAAGCCCCGATCGCCATTTTTGCGATCGGGGATTTTTTGCGCAAAACAAATCTGAGCTGTTTACATTGGCCCTTTTGCGCAAAAGCTTTTGCGCAAAAGGACTTTTGCCCGAATGGGAGCAGCATAGTATTTCCACAAGAAGCACTGATTTCTTACATGAGATCATCAGTGTTCTTGTGGAAGTTCAAGCGGCCAGTGTAGACTGCTGGAAAGTTTTTAACTTGCCAGTCTAGACACAGCCTACTAGTAAGATTTTGCAGAACTAGATACAGACCATTCTCCATTATTTACCAGTCTCTGACGTGAATGTTTTAGTTTTCCATATATGCATTATGTAGATAGTGTAGAAATGTAGTGGATGATGTAAAAAGTATATTACTGTACTCTTTTCCAGATGCTCACTGAAAGCAGCTTGTCCATAAAAGCCGATACATTAAACACTACAGATCTCTAGATATGTCAGTAAATGTTGACCAAAATGTGTCAACAGTGATTGTGATGAGTCATCTTTGGACTTGAATTTACAAAGAAACTTTTCATTCATTTATTAATTTAAAAAAAAATCAAGTTACTGTATAAAGCACAGGCTCATTTCAAGCTGCAAGAGCAGATGGGGTAATTTAATTCCTTTAGCTAGTGGATTGGTGACAGGTATTATGTAGTATCAGAGCAGAAAGTTCCATCTGGTGTGCACATTGGTAGCTACAATGATACTTAACATGGTAAAATGAGGTCAAAACAGATGTAATAGCCAAGGCACAACATTAAAGTATTTTATGCATATTTTCATGGGAATAAGATTTCATTCTTTGCTCACTAGAGTCACAGGGAATATTTCCACTGACTATCATGAGTATTAGACCAGGCCCACAATCTACAAAGAATTGTAGAGCAACAAAGGGACTATTTTGTCAATAAGATCAGTTTTGCATTAATGGACATCATGAAGTTTAGTATGAAGAGACATGGAGATGAGGGGGTTTTTTTCCGCTTGTTTTTTAACCTAGCTATATCAGGCTTGTCACGTTTAAACTTCTCTGATGTTCTCTGGAAGACCCCTTAGAGTTTTCTCAGATGTGTATTGTCAGCTGTAACATATTAACTGAAGGAGCTGGAGTGTCAAACTTTTTACTAACACATTCTTTTTCTCCAGTGTTTAATAGACATTGGAGTTTAATTAAATGGAGTTTTAAACCTTTTGTCTAAAATCCCTTCCTCTCTTAGCAGTCTCAGCTGTGATATCATAATTTCACTAGCTCTCCAATTGCTACAGTCTCTAAGATTAGATAGATCTGAATTTCTCATGAAAAATCAAGGAAAAAACCTTGATGTTGTTAGGTTCCTTCTTCCCCACTGCAAATTTTTGTGCCTTCTTTAGGCATTATAAAGAAACAAAAAAGGGTAGAAGTACATTCTGCCTTTCCAAGGCATCTTAATGATGTCTTCACCTTTGCTTTAAGGATCATCTACATTTTATTTTAGCAAGATGAAGGAATTTTCATTCCCATGAATTATGCTTTCAGAAATGTACTATTAGAAACTTAAGACAAGGACTTCCTAGTAGAGATAAACATTACTGTGCCTCCTTTTCAAGTCAATGAGACTTGAAATGATTTTGTCCTTATTCCAATAAAGTAATTAAATGAAACCTGTTATTTTCATTGCATTATTATGCCTTACAGTCATGGCTATTGAGAAAAAAACAACAAATGGTCTGATAGCGCTTTATAGACTAACGAAATATGTAGATGGTACATATTTCGTTAGTCTATAAAGTACTACCAGACCATTTGTTGTTTTTTTTCTGTAAGGGTACGTCTACACTACCCCGCTAGTTCGAACTAGCGAGGGTAATGTAGTCATCCGCACTTGCAAATAAAGCCCGGGATTTGAATTTCCCGGGCTTCAGTTGCATGAGGCCGGCCGGCGCCATTTTTAAATGCCGGCTAGTTCGAACCCTGTGCCGCACGGCTACACGCGGCATGGAGTAGCTAGTTCGGATTAGGCTTCCTAATCCGAACTAGCTACTCCATGCCGCGTGTAGCCGCGCGGCACGGGGTTCGAACTAGCCAGCATTTAAAAATGGCGCCGGCCGGCTTCATGCAAATGAAGCCCGGGAAATTCAAATCCCGGGCTTCATTTGCAAGTGCGGATGACTACATTACCCCCGCTAGTTCGAACTAGCGAGGTAGTGTAGACATACCCTAACAGACTAACTTGGCTACCCCCTGAGGCTCATGGCTATTGAGAGTCAGCATTTTCAGGTTTGATCTAAGAGACACCAGAATCTGCAAATCTTTATTATTCAGGACACACTTTATTAGGGTCTGACAAAAGCTGTGTTTATAAAAGACTTCATCACAGGTACATAGTTACTAATAAATAAAACAGATCTTCCAATATTTAACACTTCTATACTGTTTTTAATAACAAGTGTCAAAATGTTTTAAGGTGGAGGCCTGGGATTATTGTCTTAATTTTACAATGGGAAACTGAGGCACAGGAAAACACTAAATAGCAAAATTGGATTCGGAATGACAAAAATATTTTAGAAATTAAAATGCTAATCTTGGGCTAAGTATTAAATAGCAATTAGTAAATTTTCTACCGCTCTTCAAAATTCTATTTTTACACTGATTTATGTTTTCTCTATTATAAAGAAATCTGGCCTGCTAGTCTGGGCCACCATCTCAGCCAACCCTGTTAAAGCAAAGACAGCTCCTATTGGGATAACAAGCTAACTCATTTAGCCTTCACTGACAACTTCTCTTTCAGGATCATTGATTTAGTTTATAAACTGCAGTATCTGTTACTGTTGTATTGTTCTGCCCAGGTGCCAGAATTGGCTATTTTGAGAACCAATTAATACTTAATGAAGAGGACTGTAACTCCATCTGGTGTGTTTACAGACAAGTAAGACACAGGAATTTGACTTTTCTCCTCTCTTCAGAAATACATTGAAAGATCTGCAACTAGATGGGCTGGTATAGATAACAACTTTATTACATCTGCAGTGCCATACAGACCTTTTGTATAGAGAATAATAAAGATTGGGTTAAGTACCAAAGGGCAAATGCATGAGTAAAAGTGTCCTGTCTATAGGGACAAACAGAAAGACCAAGCACCTGCAACAGAGAGTGGGGGGTGTAACATCTCCACAGTATTATTTGCAGCCCTTTGTCCGTGGGAAGGAATATTAATTAAAGATCTCTGTAGCATTCAGTCCATAGCAAAAGTGAAAACATTCAAATGCTAAGTTTAGGAACTGAAGGATCTTAGCTACTATATGTAGGAAAATACTGTTTCTTTCTTCCACTTGGCATAAAGACAGATTGATTTTGAATTACTGTCTAGGCTAATTACTCAGAGGTATCATTTTTACATCTGACCGAATATAATGATTTCTCTTGAAAACTTTATTTTGATGCAAAATTGGGGTTTTAGTCACACAAAAATTTTTTTTGAAAATGTCTGCTTTCCTCAGCTTTTTAATTTTTTTTTCATTAGAAAACTAACAAGATTTGGTTGTTACCTGAAAATGTTTCAATTTTTGATAGTTTTCAGCTGAAATGTATCATTTTTGATTGCTGGAATCAGAAAAGTTAACTTTCTTTTTTTTCCAGTGAAATGCTGAAATTTTGTGTGTGAAAAATTCCCAATAATACTTAATAATTTTAACCCTTCCATCTGGATTTATCCAGGTATTCAGTCATGTTGCTTATGTACATGTGAATCATCTTCCAGGGATTTTTATTTCTTTTAGAAAAATGATGTTGTCATATGGAACAGCAACAGGATGGATGCCTGGGAAGATATGATGTACTTCTTTTTCTTGGGTTATGTCTACACAGCAGTGTTATTTTGGAATAACTGACATTATTCAGAAATAATATAGTCCGCGTCTACATAGCAAGCAGTTATTCAACACTATGTTGAAATAATGTCGAGCTGGAGGACTTCTTACTCTGACTCCTGTAACCCTCATTTTACAAGGTGTAAGGGAAGTGAGAGGAAAAGTGCTTTAACTCTGACTTCCTGCTGCGTAGACAGCGCCAATAGCTGAAATAAGCAATTTCGACGTAAGCTGTGCAGTTGATGTAGCTCATTTCAGCTTTAGCCCTGTAGACGTGGCCTTGTAGGGCACAGAAATCTTTATCTATGGACCCATTTGCAATTCAAATTTGAATGTACATTTCAAAGTTTTATTTTATCTTGCTAATTATGGTGGAGTTACAGGTCAAGACCATTGTGTTTTAGAGGGCACTTGGCAGTGCTCTCTGTAAGATGAGCACTTGGGCTGCCATTCAAGAGAGAGCCAAATGTCCAGCTGATTAACAGACCACCTACTGCTGGCAGCATGTGTTCCTATTGGTAGTGCACATCTGCACATGTCTTGGTATACATAAAATTTATTCCACACGAAGATGGAAAAAATTAGAGGGAACATTGGCACTTGGCATTTGTTTTGCATATCAGTCCAAGATAGAATTCTTTATGGAATTCAAACTTTTGTCATGTGGGCTTTTCTTTTAATTTCAGTTGAAGTTGGCTTGGGCATGTAAGTAAAATTACCTCTTCTAAGTGATTTGGTTCTTATTTCATTTCATGCTGGAACCAAACTCACTAGGGCTATTACCCTTTCAGTCATCTTATTATATTAGGGTGAATCTACACAGCAACCTTACCTCGAAATAAGCTACGCAAGTTGTGTAGCTTGTTTAGATATTATTTTGAAATAGCTTATTTTGAGTTTTGAAATAAGGTGCTAATCCAAAATGTCCCTTACTCCTCATGCAATGAGGTTTATAGGGATGTCGGAATAGCAAGCCTGTTACGTTTTGATATAATGGGCTTGCTCTTAAGATGAGGAATAGATAAGAACATAAGAACATAAGAACGGCCGTACTGGGTCAGACCAAAGGTCCATCGAACCCAGTATCCTGTCTACCGACAGTGGCCAGCACCAGGTGCCCCAGAGAGGGTGGACCGAAGACAATGATCAAGCGATTTGTCTCCTGCCATCCCTCTCCAGCCTCTGACAGACAGAGGCCTAGGACACCATTTTATCCCCTGGCTAATAGCCTTTTATGGACCTAACCTCCATGAAATTATCTAGCTTCCCTTTAAACTCTATTATAGTCCTAGCCTTCACAGCCTCCTCTGGCAAGGAGTTCCACAGGTTGACTACACGCTGTGTGAAGCAGAACTTTCGCTTATTAGTTTTAAACCTGCTCCACATTAATTTCATTTGGTGTCCTCTAGTTCTTCTATTTAGGGAACTAATAAATAACTTTTCTTTATCGGCCCTCTCCACACCACTCATGATTTTATAGACCTCTATCATATCCCCCCTCTGTCTCCTCTTTTCTAAACTGAAAAGTCCCAGTCGCTTTAACCTCTCTTCATATGGGACCCGTTCCAAACCCCTAATCATTTTAGTTGCCCTTTTCTGAACCCTTTCCAAGGCCAAAATATCTTTTTTGAGGTGAGGAGACCACATCTGTACACAGTATTCAAGATGTGGGCTTACCATAGTTTTATACAGGGGCAGTAAGATAATCTGTGTCTTATTTTCTATCCCTTTCCTAATAATTCCTAGCATCCTATTTGCCTTTTTGACCGCCGCTGCACACTGTATGGAAGTTTTCAGAGAACTGTCCATGATAACTCCAAGATCTCTTTCCTGATTTGTTGTAGCCAAATTAGCCCCCATCATACTGTATGTATAGTTAGGGTTATTTTTCCCGATGTGCATTACTTTACACTTATCCACATTATATTTCATTTGCCATTTTGTTGCCCAATCACTCAGTTTGGTGAGATCTTTTTGGAGTCCCTCACAGTCTGCTTCTGTCTTGACTATCCTAAACAGTTTGGTATCATCTGCAAACTTTACTACCTCACTGCTTATCCCTTTCTCCAGATCATTTATGAATAAGTTGAAAAGGATTGGTCCCAGGACTGACCCTTGGGGTACACCACTAGTTACCCCTCTCCAATCTGAAAATTTACCATTTATTCCTACCCTTTGTTTCCTGTCTTTTAACCAGTTCTCAATCCAAGAAAGGACCTTCCCTCTTATCCCATGGCCATGTAATTTACACAAGAGCCTTTGGTGAGTGACCTTGTCAAAGGCTTTCTGAAAATCTAAGTATACTATATCTACTGGATTCCCCTTGTCCACATGTTTGTTAACCCCTTCAAAGAACTCTAATAGATTAGTAAGACAGGATTTCCCTTTGTTGGACAAAAGTCAACATGGTTTCTGTAAATTATGTTCTTCTACTTGCTTCACAATTTTATTCTTTACTATTGTTTCGACTAATTTGCCCGGTACTGAAGTTAGACTTACCGGTCTGTAATTGCCAGGATCACCTCTAAAGCCCTTTTTAAATATTGGTGTCACGTTGGCTCCCTTCCAGTCATTAGGTACGGAAGCTGATTTAAAGGATAGGTTACAAACCACAGATAATAGCTCAGCAATTTCCCATTTGAGTTCTTTTAGAACCCTTGGATGAATGCCATCCGGTCCCGGAGATTTGTTAACATTAAGTTTTTCTATTTGTTCCAAAACCTCCTCTAATGACACTTCAATCCGAGATAGTTCCTCAGATTCATCACCCACAAAGGATGGTGCAGATTCAGGAATCTCGCCAACGTCCTCAGCCGTGAAGACTAAAGCAAAGAAATCATTTAGTTTCTCTGCAATGGCTTTATCGTCCTTGATTGCTCCTTTTATAGTTCGATCATCTAGGGGACCCACAGGTTTTTTAGCAGGCTTCTTGCTTCTAATGTACTTAAAAAACATTTTGTTATTTCTTTTTGAGTTTTTGGCTAGCTGTTCCTCAAAATCTTTTTTTGCTTTTCTTATTACATTTTTACACTTGATTTGACAGTGTTTATGTTCTTTTCTATTTATCTCACTAGGATTGGACTTCCACTTCTTAAAAGATACCTTTTTGTCCCTCACTGCTTCTTTTACATGGTGGTTAAGCCACGGTGACTCTTTTTTAGGTCTCTTGCTATGTTTTTTAATTTGGGGTATACATTTAAGTTGGGCCTCTATTATGGTGTCTTTAAAAAGTTTCCATGCAGCTTTCAGGGTTTTGGCTCTAGTCACTGTGCCTTTTAATTTCTGTTTAACAAACCTCCTTATTTTTGTGTAATTCCCCTTTTTGAAATTAAATGCCAGGGTGCTGGACTGCTGAGTTTCTCATGTAGAGTAGATGTAGCTTCAGGGAATACGGGGCTAAATCCTGGGTCCCATTATAGTTTTCTGTTGCTGATTTCACTAGAAACAGGATTTGGCCCACTGTCTGTTAGCCTCTAGCTTTAGCTGTCATGGTGGTATAACTGGAATGATTTTGGGGTGCTAAAGGTTTTGTTGAATGCCTGCGCCCAATAGATACGGCCAAACCCCTCCCCCCGCAACAAAAAATCCCACATTGCTATATACCCTTCCTCTCCATAGAGGATTACAGATATTGTCCTCCCCACTGCACCTGTGATAAGAATAAAATACGTATTCCACCAGAGGGAGTTAAAAACGACAGAGTTGAAAATGTATATATATGAAAGAAGCTTCTTTTAGAGGAAGCTTTAGAATGCTACAACACAGAATAATTCTCCACACAGGTACCTCTATAAATAATGAGATGTATAATATTTCCACAGCTGTGCACTGCCAGATGGTTCTGCTTTTTTAAGCTTAAAGTAACTTCCTTCCGTTGCAGTGAGAAAAGCCAACTGTCAAGATCTATAAATTCACCTTTTAAGGAGTAGACAAATTCTGAGAGACCTATATTTGAACCTAGAAATTCAGAGAAACTTCAGACATGGGAGTTACAACAAAGTGAATCACTAGCTAGCGTCAGGTAGACCTGTTTAAAATGACTGAAGTACCTAAATTCTCAATGGGGTTATTCGTGGATAATGATAATCTTTGAAAAGTCATGGAATATGGGAAGAGATTCCAGAAGATGGGCAAAGGACAAATAGAGTGCCCGTCTATAAAAAGGAAAATAAGAACAACCTGGGGAATTACACAGAGCCATCCCATCCATAGGATGAATTGGGGTGGCTGTCCCAGACCTCACACTTTTGGGAGCTCTGCAGCAGCCACCCCAAATGTCCTATGTATGGGAGCAATGGGAAGATATGGGGGCCTGGTGTAGCAGCAGTAGGGGTCACCTCCCCCCTCTGTAATGACCATGCAGGTGGTGGGAGCCAGAGCAGTGTCGCAGCCTGCTCTGCCGCACTGCACCACCCCCACTACCGTCTCCCAACCCCGCTGTGCTGGGCCTCTCCATGGTGGTGGCGGTAAGCAGAGTGTGTCACTGCAGGGTACGCCAGCTCCCACCACCCATGGAGAAGCAAGGCGCAGCAGGCCTGGAGAGCAATCTGCTGGGCTGTTCTGGTTCCCACTATCCATGTAGTGAGTATGGGGGGAAAGGAAGCGATCCCTGCTGCCATTGCACTAAACCCCCATAAACCCCAGCAGTATTACTTGGGGGAGGGAATAAGGAGGCAGGGTGTAGTGAGGGGGAGAAAGTGGGTGTGTAGTGGGGGGATTGCCTTGGGCCCTGTGCTTGGTCCAGCTGGGGTCCATAAGCCTTGGAATAACAGACCAGTCAGCTTAACTTCTGTGCCTGAAAAGATAATGGAGCAAATAATTAAGCAATCAATTTGCAAACATTTAGAGAATAATGAGGTGGTAGTACCTGCCAGCATGGATTTGTTAAGAATAAATCATGCCATTCTAACCTGATAGCTTTCTTTGATAGGGTAACAAGCCTTGTGGATAGGGGCAAAGTGTTAAATGTGACTTTAATGAAGTTGTTGATACTGTTTCTCCTGACCTTCTCATAAAAAAACTAGGGAATTAGATCAGAGCTACCTAGATCAGTGCTACTCAATGCATGCAGCCCACAGCCCATTTGTTTGCAGCCCACAGTACAGTTTGGGTTTATGCGGGGCTCAACACACAGCCTGTGGGTGGGATCCAAAACAAAATTGTAATCAATATAATGGTCTTCTGTTGATATGTGTTTTAGTAGTTACATTCCTGGACTGTCATTGCTCATTAAAAGTGCTGTCATATGGGTGGAAATCGGGTAAATACTGCATTTTACTAATATCAGCAAAACTGACTTAAATGGGACCTGCATGTTGTGTCATCTTGCCTTCATCTTTGTATTCATGCCTGTCAGTGTGAAAGAAGCTATTTGCATATATTTGCAAATGTATGCATGTATATGCAACCATACTTAAGTTGCGGTCCTTGGCATGTCATGTGGGTATCATTGTGTTCTCCAGAGCTTCCAAACTTGAGTAACCCTGACCTAGATGGAGTTAACACAAAGTGGTTGTGAAACTGGCTGGATAACAATTCTCAGAGAGTAATTATCATGCTGGAACTATTGCATAATGTCATACTGGAAAGGCATAATGAGTGGGGTCTCACAGAGATCAGTTCTGGGTCTGGCTCAGGTCAATATCATCATCAGTGACTTCGATAATGACATAGAGAGTACGCTTATAAAGTATAGTGATAGAAATGTAGCCGTGTTAGTCTGGGGTAGCTGAAGCAAAATGCAGGACAATGTAGCACTTTAAAGACTAACAAGATGGTTTATTAGATGATGAGCTTTCGTGGGCCAGACCCACTTCCTCAGATCAAATAGTGGAAGAAAGTAGTCACAACCATATATACCAAAGGATACAATTTAAAAAATGAACAAATATGGAAAGGACAAATCACATTGCAGAACAGGAGGGGGATGCGGGGGGGCGGGGGGGGGAGGAAGGTAAGTGTCTGTGAATTGATGATATTAGAGGTAGGGAGAGTGGGATGTTTGTGAGTTAATGGTATTAGAGGTGATAATTGGGGAAACTATCTTGGTAATGGGTGAGATAGTTCAAGTGTTTGTTGAGTCCTTTTTGGAAAGTGTCGAATTTTAACATGAATGACAGTTCCGAGGATTCCCTTTCAAGTGCAGATGTGGATGATAAGGTGGGAGAGGTGGTAAATGCTTTGGAGGACAGGATTACAATTCAAAATTATCTGGGCAAACTGGAGAAATGGTCTGAAGTAAATAGGATTAAATTCAATAAATACAAATGCAAAGTACTCCACTTCGGAAGGAACAATCAGTTGCACAAATATAAAATGGGAAATGATTACCTAGGAAAGGGACCTAGGGGTCATAGTGGACCACAAGCTAACTAGGAGTCAACTGTCTAATGCTGTTGCAAAAAAAGTGCACCATTCTGAGATGTAGTAACAAGAATGTCATAATCAAGATACAAGAAGTAATTTTTCCACTTTATTCTGCGCTGATTAGGCCTGAACTGGAGTATTATGTGTTGTTTTGAGCACCGAATTTCAGGAAAGATGTGGACAAATTGGACAAAGTTCAGAGAGGAGCAACAAAAATGATTAAAGGTCTAGAAAACATGACCTATGAGATTGAAAACATTGGCTTTGTTTAGTCTGGAAAAGAGAAGACTAAAAAGGGACATGATTACAGTTTTCAAATATATAAAATGTTACAAGGAGGAGGGAAAGAAGATAGGACAAGAATCAATGGGCTTAAATTGCAGCACGAGCATTTTATGTTGGACGTTCAGAAAAGCTTCCTAGCTGCACGGTTATTAAGGTTCCAAGGTTATTAAGCACTGGAATAATTGGCTAGACAGCCTGTGGAATCTCCATCGCTGGACTTTTTAAGAGTAGGGTAGCCAAACATCTGTCAGGGATGATCATAATACTTAGTCCTGTCAGGAGTGCAGGGGACTGGACTTGGTGATCTCTCAAGGTCCCTTTGGGTACGTCTACACAGCAGGGCTAAAGTCAAATTAAGCTACACAACATCAACTACGTCAATTGCGTAGCTGAAGTTGAAATAGCTTAACTTGGCTTTAAGCACTATCTACATTGCAGGAAGTCTAAGGAAGAACACTTTTCCTTGGACTTTCCTTACTCATAAAATGAGGGTTACAGGAGTCGGAGTAAGAAGTCCTCCAGCTCAACCTTATTTTGAAATAAAGGCTTGTAATGCAGATATGCATTAGGTTATTTCAGAATAACATCAGTTATTTCAAAATAACGCTGCTGTGTAGACATACCCTTCCAGTCCTATGATTCTATGATACCAGTATAAAAGAGGTGTAAATAGTTCTGCTGCTGAGAATAGATCCTGGTCTGCAGCCTTTAGATGTTACCACAATACAAATTGTGAATAGGAATGCTGATGCAAACCGGAAAATTTGTCTTAAAGATGTTCATAATAATTGTTAACACAACTGTACTGATTCACAGTGCAACCACTCTAAAACTAAGCATTCAGGCTTGACACGAAATATTTTAAAAAGGCTTAATTTTAAGCATGTGACTAATCCCACTGAAGTCTTTCCTTTATTTCCAGTGCTTTACACTATGATGCTAGGCACTGATATAAGAATCTAGATGGATAAATATAATTTTATGGCATTTGACAGGATTTTTTGGGAAGTTTAAGGGTATGTTCCCAAAGATAGGAGGGGAGAGGTTTGTGGAAAAAGGCTTTTCTATTGATTTGATTTGCTGCCTGCCTAAGGTAATTTGTTACCATTCATGATTGTGAGAAGTGGCTGATGGGCTGAGTTTTCAAATGGGGTTGAATGGTCATTATGATGTTACTATAAGATTACTTAAGCTAAGGGAGGTAGGCACCTAAATCTCATTGCATTTCAGTCATGTTTGGACCCCATATGCTCCCATATGCTCCTTTAAAACTCCTTGCCTCTGCCTTGGCTATCAGAATACCAAGAACTTTTCTGATGGGTGGTCTTTTTTAAACTACTGATTAAAGCTATGTAAACAAGTATATTTTTCACTTTCTAAGCAGATCTAGTTAATGCTCCTATAGCCTCTCACAGGTGTTTGCATGAGCATATTTTTCATTCCCAGGGATGTAAAAGTGCTGAAGAGTAGCTATATAAATGGTACCTGCCAAAGAAAATGGAAAGTGACTTCCTCTTCATGCTCTCTCTGGGTAAAATTCAAGCCTGTGCCTAGTGCCCACACAAGGTCCTGTGCACCACTCCAGTTCTGCACTAAGGGCTTTAAGTGGAACTTAATGATAATTGCTGCCTCTGCACTGAGGTAAATTTATGTTCTGTCAGTACAATAGCAGCAACAGAATTATAGTGCGTTATGGTCTTTTCAATAATGCTTTATGCAGGTGTAGACAGCATTTCAGTCACTATTGAATGTTCAGGTACTGGATTACAAAGGATTTGCCTCCCATTATATCTATCCTAGCATAGAATGTTTGGCCTTGTATCTAATGCAAACACTTGCTTAATGTGCCTGTTGCTATGGCTGCTATATCTGATCCATCCGTCTGACTCATGCCTTTGAATTATCCTGTTTTCAGAGTTTACAGGATGTAAATTTTATGAAAGAGACAGTTAAAAATGGGCCAAACTATTCTGGCCAACTTTACAGCCTGCAGTGACAAAACTAGGTGGGTGACTGCTTGTTGCTTCAGAGCTGCCAAAAGTCCTATGAGATACGATACTGAGCCCACTGAGGTTAATGAGAATTTTTTCAGTGAGTTTGTTGTTTGAGGGCATAACAAGAGGGAGATACTTATGCGCTTCCAACTCCTGATGAAAAAATATGATTAGTCTCATAGCACTGGAGAATTGTTTTAACAACATTGAGTATTTTTCCATGTCTCCTCAGGAACACACTGTATATTAACTAGATTTGCATGCCTAAAAAGCAGCATATATTTCCACTTCTGAATAAGAGACTCTCTGACTTTGGTATTTCTGACTGCAGCTTTGGATTCGCAGGGGAAAATCAAGAGGGTATCTGCTATAGTTCAATGTATCAAAACTGTATTTATATAAATCTGAACAGACCATCTAAGAAATATATTTAAAAAGAAAACAACCCACAGCAAGTTTTCAGCACAGTACATAAGTTATTTACAGGACATCTGAAAGTTCCATTCCTAGATTATAGAGCATTCTAACACAGATGAAAAGCAAGGTTTCTGAGGATTTTAGAATACCTTGGGGTATGTCTACACTACAGCACTAATTCGAACTAACTTAATTTGAATTAGTTAATTCGAACTAAGCTAATTCGAATTAGCTCATCTAGACTTAAAAACTAATTCGAATGAGCCTTTTGCTAATTCAAACTAGTGCGTCCACACTGATTGGACGCTGGGTCGCATTTAAGGGCGGCTGAAACTGGTTCCAGCAGGGTATCAGGTCAGTAGTTGCTTTGGGTGGCTGCTGTCCGAGGCTAGCTGAGGCTCGTGCTTAAAGGGACCCCCCTGGACAGCCAGTTCTCAGCTTTTCCGCTTGCTTGCCAACCTCGCCGAGGGACAGCAAAGATTTTCTCTCTGCCTGCCTGTGTCGGTGCTTCCCATTGGGGCCGCTGCCATAGTTGGAACCATGGAGCCAGAGCTCGCCTTGAGCATGCTGCTTCAGTTTTTGGACTTGCTGCTGCAAGCCTGCCAGCAATGGGTGGAGGCTGCCTTGCACCACCTGGTGCACATCAGCCCCCTGCCTCTCCCCCTGGCCTCCCTGGGGGTCATGGAGGAGTGGCAGCAGCGCCCAGATGCCAGCGTGCCCCGCCGCATCTGGCATCTGGACACCAGCAGTGACTGCTGGGACCACATCATCCTGGAGTGCTGGGGAGACCAACGGTGGACCCAGAACTTCAGAATGAAGAAGGACACCTTCCTGGAGCTCTGCAAGTGTCTCGCCCCGTTCTGCAGTGACGGGACACTCACATGAGGCCCGCCATCCCCCTCCAGAAGCGTGAGGCCATTGCCCTGTGGAAGCTCTCCACGCCGGACAGCTACAGATCTGTTGGTAACCAGTTTGGCGTGGGGAGATCCATCGTCAGAGCAGTGCTCATGCAGGTACGGCATCCACTGGCCACTGGGCCGGAGGGGAGGGGGGCTGCAAGGAGGGGATGGACCGCCCCAGGGAAAACGGGGGAAATGGGGAAAGAGGCAAAAGTGCCCCACACGGGATGGTTCAGTCTGTCCCGGCCATACTACACGCCACACGCGGGGGTTACTTCTGGGAGTGGGGCATGGGGCAGTGCCAGGGAACGAACACTCCAAGCCACCCGGGCACCCCATTGATTCGTGGTTTGCTGTGTCCCTCTGCAGGTGGTCAAGGCCATCAACCGGGTGCTGCTCCACAGGGTGGTCCACCTCACTGACCTGGACGCCGTCATCCAGGACTTCGGTGCCCTCGTCTTCCCCAATTGCGGGGGGGGGGGGGGGCATTGATGGGACACACATCCCCATCCATGCTCCGGAACATCAGGCCTCCCAGTACATCAACTGCAAGGGGTACTTCTCCGTCCTCCTGCAGGCCGTGTGTGACCACCGGGGCCAGTTCACGGACATTAATGTGGGCTGGTCCAGCAAGGCACACAACGCCAGGGTGTTCCGGAATTCTTCTGTGTGCCAGAGGCTGCATGCCGGGACCATCTTCCCCGATCGCCACATCAGGGTTGGGGACGTGGACATGCCCGTTTGCCTGATGGGGGAGGTGGCCTACTCCCTACAGCTCTAGCTGATGAAGCTGTACACGGGGCATCTCAACCCCTCCCGGCAGGCCTTCAGTGCCAAGCTCACCAGGGCCCACATCATGGTCGAGCGGGCCTTCGGACACCTGAAAGCCAGATTTAGGTGCCTCCTCACCCGCCTCGATCTGGCCGAACACAATATCCTTCCCGTGGTGGCAGCATGTTGTGTGCTGCACAATTTGTGCGAGCAGAAGGGGGAGGCTTTCCTGCCAGCCTGGATGGCTGAGGCTGACCGCATGGCTGGCCAGTATGTGCAGCCCCACACTGCCGCCATACAGGAGGCCCAGCAGGGGGCTGTCCGGATCCGGGAAGCCCTGCGGGAGAGCTTCCAGGTGGAGGAGGAGGACTGACCTCTCCCTGCATGCCCCACTGGGGCCTTCTTCCATCCTCATCTCCTTACCCTTTCCCCTCCCTAACCCCCCTTCCTAATGTCAAATAAAGACACCTGTTTTGCCAACAAAAATCTCTTTTTATTTTACATAACTGGGGTGGGGAGAGAGAGGAGTGAGGGTGGGAGAGAGGAGGGGGAAACCTGGGAGGAGGGAGCTAGAAGGGGGTGGAAGGGGAGGAAGGGAAGGGAAAGCTCAGGGTTGGGGGTCCTGCTGGTTCTCCCGTCTTACAGCACTGCGGGTATGAGGGCGTCGGTGGGGAGTGGGTGTGGAGGGTGGGGAAGGAGGGACAGGGGGTGCAGAGGAAGTGGGAGGGGGAGCAAGGATGGGAGGAGGAGCGAGAGCTGGGGCTGCCACAGGGGCTGGAGCAGGAGGAGGCAGGGACCTGTCCACCAGGGTTTGGAGGTGACCTCTGAGGGCACGGCTCTGCTCCTCCAGCACCTCCAAGCTCCACTGCCACAGCCACAGGTCCTCCTGGACCCAGTGCTTCTGGATGTGGATCTGGTGCTCCAGTAGCCACAGGTGCCACTGCTGGTAGTCCTCCAGGTTCCTGGCACTCCTGCTGGCCCGATTGCGGGTGGCTGTTGCAGGAGGGGTGATGCGCCCTGCAGTCCCAGGTGCTGCGGCTGTGGTGAAACAAGAGCAGTGGTCAGTTCTCCCTGGGGACAAGGTGGGTGAAACCCAGACCCCCTCTGCAAGGTGAGGTCAGCATGTGGGGAAAAATCCAGGGCCCCTACATGACACCCAGCTGCTGCTCCATGCTGGGCAAGGCCAGGCACATGGTCCCTGGGCTCCCTCTCCCCCCACGCCTCCCTCACACATAAGGGGAGCATGATGGCACTCACATGTGGAGCTCTCCCCGGCCTTGGATGACAAAGCCGATGTGCTCTGTGGGGTGCCTCGGGGGTCCTGGGTCCTGGGCAAGCTCCCTGCAGGCTCCTGGCTCTCAGCGTCCTCCTTCTCCGTGTCCAGGACAGGTCCCTCTGCCCCGGGGTCGATCACCACCCGGGTGGCATGGATGGCGTGAGCCCCCAGGATGCGGTCCAGGGCCTCAAAGTGAGGGCAAGCCTCCAGGTCGGCTCCTGGCTGGGAGGCCCTGGGGTAGGACTGCCACAGGTCCTTGACCTTGCAGTGGACCTGCTCCTGGGTCCGCATGTGGCCTCTGGTGGCCAGGCTGGCAGCCATGCAGCTGTAGACGGCCACATTCCTGTGCCTAGTGCAGAGATCGTGGACATTGGAGGCCTACCCCAAACCTCGATGAGGTCCATGATCTCCACACTAGACCAGGCGGGCGCCCGCCTCTTGCGGCCCCGGGCAGGCACCTGGGAGCCACCAGCCTGGTCCTGGGAAGAGTGGGAGGGCTAGGTGGCAGCGGGTGGCTGGCTCATCTTGTGCCAGGTGCAGGGTCTGCTGGCTGGGTGCTGGCAGGTTTGCAACTGGCACAAGCAGTGTAGCCAGATCGTGGCCCTTTAAGGGCTTCAGGGCCGGGAGGGGGGCAGAAGAGTTTCCCAGGTTTGGCCCAGAGTGGCCACCAGGGCAAGCTTGGAAGGTCTAGCCTCCCACTAGTTCGAATTAAGTGTCTACACAGCCCTTAATTCGAACTACTTAATTCGAACTAGGCGTTAGTCCTCGTAGAATGAGGTTTACCTAGTTCGAATTAAGCGCTCCGCTAGTTCGAATTAAGTTTGAACTAGCAGTTTGCATGTATAGATGCTATTAAAGTTAATTCAAACTAACGGCTGTTAGTTCGAATTAACTTTGTAGTGTAGATATACCCTTGGAGATTTTAGCATTGGGCCTTTTACTATGGATCTGAGTGAAAGTAATACATTAGGGAAAACTCATATCTGTTATGGGATATGAAATCCTACTTGCTGTGTGGTGTAGTGATTTAATTTTGGTGTCTTAATGTATAATATATAATAGACATATCAAAAGACTCATAAAAGACCTAGTAGAAAGATTTTCTTCCATTGCCTGGTATATTCTGTATATCTACATTTATACTACCATATTTAAAATGGATTAATAGAGGCTAACATTCTAAGAACAGAATTAAAGGAGCACCCCAAAATGATTTAAATATTGATAGAGAAGCTTCCTTAAGTTGTCTAATGCTAGAATATCAAGTGTTTACATGATTGTGAAAAATCATTTTCCTGACTATATACATTAGTATTTTATTTACCAGTATTCTAGAGATATTTTAATAGATACATAACCTCCTCCCCCCGACTCCTCCTCTCAGTCCCTACAGGTCAGGTTCTGTCTTTGCATATATGCCTACAACTCTCTTTGCAATCAATGAAAGTTTCATCTGCTTTTGTGAAACAAAAATGTACCCCCATAGCCTTGGTCTACTTCAAAATACAGGCAGTCCCCGGGTTACGTACAAGATAGGGACTGTAGGTTTGTTCTTAATTTGAATTTGTATGTAAGTCGGAACTGGTACATATTGTAGGGGAAACGCTAACCAAACATTTCTCCAGAGCTCAGTTTTATTCTCCCACACCTCACTTCCCTCAGTCCTTTATTCTCAAGCTGAGGTGTCTGCTGAGAAAAGCCGCTCCGCGTCTCCCTGGTTTGCTGGGGGGAAGCAGCTAGTGCGGGGTTGCCTCACCCTGTTTGTAAGTAGGGATCCGATGTAAGTCGGATCCATGTAACCCGGGGACTGCCTGTAGCTTATTTCATCATTTGATGCTGGCTACACAGTGCCGAATTTTGAAATAAAGCGCTATTTTGAGTCATCCTTTACTCCTCCTAGAATGAGATTTACAGGGATGGTGAAATAGAATGTCCTCTATATTTTGAAATAGTGGATATTTTCAAAAGACATGGGGTAGCTATTTTGGGAAACTTCTGTATAGACATATCCTAAGGGAATCTACCTCAGATTAATTTTGAGGCCCCCTGGAGAGCGGACATATTATTTTAAAATACAGGCAGTCTCCGGGTTACGTACAAGATAGGGACTGTAGGTTTGTACTTAAGTTGAATTTGTACTTAAGTCGGAACTAGCGTCCAGATTCAGCCGCTGCTGAAACTGAACAGCTGCTGACTACAGGAAGCCCGAGGCAGTCCCCTGGAGAGCGGACATATTATTTTAAAATACAGGCAGTCCCCGGGTTACGTACAAGATAGGGACTGTAGGTTTGTACTTAAGTTGAATTTGTACTTAAGTCGGAACTAGCGTCCAGATTCAGCCGCTGCTGAAACTGATCAGCTGCTGACTACAGGAAGCCTGAGGCAGAGTTTCTCTGCCCCGGGCTTCCTGGAATCAGCCGCTGATCAGTTTCAACAGCAGCTGAATCTGGACGCCTGGGACAGAACAGCTGGGGTGCTGCCGGGTTGGTCCCCGCAGCGCCGCACCTCGGCGCTGCGGGGACCAATCCGGCAGCACCCCAGCTGCTCTACCCCAGGTATCCCCAAGTCAGCTGCTGCTGAAACTGCTCAGCGGCTGATTCCAGGAAGCCTGGGGCAGAGCAACTCTGCCTCGGGCTTCCTGTAGTCAGCCGCTGGTCAGTTTCAGCAATGGCTGACTTGGGGACGCCAGGGGCAGAGTAGCTGGGGTGATGCTGTGTTGGTCCGGTAGCGCCGCTCCTAGGCGCTACTGGACCAACCCGGCAGCACCCCAGCTGCTCTGCCCCAGGTGTCCTGATTCAGCCGCTGCTGAAACTGACCAGCAGCGGCTGAATCAGGACACCTGGGGCAGAACAGCTGGGGTACTGCCGGGTTGGTCCAGTAGCACTGAGGAGCGGCGCTGCGGGACCAACCAGCACCGCCCCAGCTGCTCTGCCCCAGGCGTCCGCGAGAAAAGCCTGGTCTGCTGGGGGGGGGGGCGCACTAGCTGCACGCCCCCGCCCCCCCAGCAGACCATGGAGACGCAGACGGTGGGACCGAGATGCGCGGTGGTGCCGCTGCCCGGGTCCTCCGCGGCTTTGCTCCATGTCTCCAGGGACCAGGGAGATGCGGAGCAAAGCCGCGGAGGACCCGGGTGGGACCGTGGCACGTCTGGGTGGTCCCGCCGCCCGCGTCCCCTGTGGCTTTGCTCTGCGTCTCCCTGGTCTGCTGGGGGGCCCCAGCAGTCCATGGAGACGCGGGCGGTGGGACCGAGATGCGCCGCGGTCCCGCCAGGGTCCTCCGCGGCTTTGCTCCGCGTCTCCCTGGTCTGCTGGGGGCTCCCCCCAGCAGACCAGGGAGACGCGGAGCAGCTTTTCTCGCCCCAGAGGATGGGGTCAGCTGGACCACGGCACGTCTGGGCGGTCCCACTGCCTGCGTCCTCTGCGGCTTTGCTCTGCATGTCCCTAGTCTGCTGGGGGGCCCCCCCAGCAGACCAGGGAGACGCGGAGCAGCTTTTCTCGCCCCGGAGGATGTGGTCGGTGGGACTGCGGCGTGTCTGGCCGGTCCCGCTGCCCGCATCCTCCAGGGCAAGAAAATCCCCGTTCGTAAGTACGGATCCGACATAAGTCGGATCCGCGTAACTCAGGGACTGCCTGTAGTTATTTCGGGAGTTATTTCAAAATAAGTTATTTCAAAATAATTTCCTAGTGTAGATATACCCCCTTACAGTTTATTGAAACAAGGCTGTGAGGTGGCCCAACAATGAAATGAATATGTTTAATCAAAGGTAAAGTACCCTGCATTCTAAAGGTATCTAAATTTCACCATGTAGGAGAATAGATTGATATTCTCTAGTCAATTGATGCAAATCTTCATAATTTAGCATGACATAGCCTCTTGCTGATTTATAGAGTTAACTAAGGTTATTATAATACACACATTGTTTTCGTTGATGCCTTTTACAAAGTGTTTCAAAAGTTAAGCAGATAGCTCAGGTAGGGCTTGCCTGTGTGCAGCTATGCTGTGTAGATATACCTTAATCAGTCAGCCAACAAAATAAGCCTCTAGATTAAGTGGTAGTTAGCCAAATAATACTAAAAAGCTTAGTTTGGAAAGATGAGCACTTTTTCTGTACCACTATACACAGTAATCCAGTTTTTGCCCTCAGATAGAGCTCTGACGCATAAGAGAGAGAAAGAATTTTACAAACCTTACACTTGGGTTTTCCCCACGAAAGCTCATGATACCATCTACATTTTTTGTTAGTCTCTAAGGGTACATCTACAGAGCACTGTCATTTCAGAATAACTGACATTATTCTGAAATAACAAAGAGTGCGTCTACACTACAAGCCATTATTTTGAAATAATGACAAACTGGGGGACTTCTTACTCTGACTTATGGTAAGCCTCATTTTATGAGGAGTAAAGAACGTCAAAGGAAGTGTGTTCTTCCTTCAACTTCCTGCTGTGTAGACAGCGCCAAAAGCCAAATTAAACTATTTTGACTTAAACTACGCCATCAATGTAGTGGAAGTTGCGTAGCTTAATTCAAGTTTTGCCCTGCTGTGTAGACGTATCCTAAGATGCTGTAGGACCCATTTATTGTTTTTTTATTTTTTTCAGTTAGGCTATGTATACACTGCACTGTAAACTTGAAATCAGATACGCAATTTGCGCTACACAAATTGTGTAGCTTATTTTGAGTTTATTTCAAAATAGGCTATTTCAAAATTTGGTGCTGTTAACACAGCACCAAATTTCAAAATAAAGTGTTATTTTGAGACATCCCTTAACCTTCATGGAACGAGAGTTACCGGGATGCCAAAATAGAGAGTCTACTATATTTTGGAATAGCGGATGCATTCAAAAGACGTGGGGTGTCTTTGATGTGTGGACATACCCTTACCGACTAACACAGCTACTCCTCTGAGTCTTGCTGAATAGTGCTAACTGGTGGAGTTGTTAGGATCACTCACGTAAGTAGCCCACTAATCACTGTAAGTGAAAGTTGCAGAATCTGGCACAGACTGAATCAAAGATTTAAGGTAAAACAGAGGTATTAACAGAGATAATTCCAAAACTTAGGTCCATGAATCAGAGATGGAGAACTTATGGTCTCACAGAACGTGGGGATCACAATGCAAGCATAACAATTTAGAATGCCCAGAAACTATTACCATACCCCACTGATAAAAAGTTGCCCTGTAGCTCTTCCTACACAAATATTACTAAAAGTGATTTTCATGTTTTCATTTTTTGACAAAAATTGCTAATTTTTTAATTAAAATAAGTTTAGCTATGAACATTTCCTGGTAGTCAGTAGCCATTTTCGGATAAAGAAGTTTCAACTGATTTTTTTTAACCAATTCCAGTTATTGCAGTACACAAATTCTATTGCCATCAGTGGCAGTTTTTGTGTATGTATCTGAGGGCAGAGTTTGATTTACTGGATTAGTGTTGATGATGTACAAGAATGTATGTGTATATTGGATACTGGCATCTGTTTGGGACATTTTTACAATTAAATATAGTATGCATATTCAATAATGAACCATATTTCCATGGAACAGTAACCTCTTGCTTCCGTTAACGCTTTGGCTAGATCTTTTCCTTTTGCAAATCTCTGCAGATTTGAAAGACAGACTCAGAAGTACATACTTTTTATGTGCTATTCCCAATTTATTGTCCATATTCTGGCCATCTACCAAGAAATTACTGATGAGCAAACTGAAGCCATAGGAGAAATGTACTCCACATTATACTTGATACCTCTTTTGAATGAGAATATGTTTACTCTGTACGGTCTCGTGCACAAAAACATGATGTCACTTTAATGACAACATTGCATCATAATTTAAATCTCCCTAATGATCAGAAACTGAGCACCAGCCTGAACACTACTGGGAAGCCCATATGTCATCTGGAATTTGAATCTCCAAGTTTGGATATCTATACCTTGATCCTGTTGCCATAGGAAATTATTGATATGGTAATCTCATTTATACTAATGTAAATTAGTCAAAAGTGCAACACTTATGTAAAACCACTTTGAGAGGAAAATAAGAGCCAATGTGTTTGTAATCAGGATTTTAGATCCAGATTTTGGTTTTAGCTTATCTTTTGAATAAATCTGTTGAATCTTGCTGTAAAAAAATGAGAATTACAGTTTGATTTTCTAAACTAAGACATAACATGGTTTGAACTGAAAATTCCTGAACCAGCTAGCTAGCTTTGGCTACTCCTAAACATGCTACTTGAAATCAGGCATTTTGGTTTTGGTAGGGGAGAAGGAACTAGTTTTTAATATCATTCCCAGGAGGTTACTTAATGGGAGTTACTTAAACTGGCATTGTTCAATGTGACACTTTGGGGGGCAATATTTCCAGGAATAGTAGCATCCATATTAACACTTCCCACTGGTCCTATGACAGGAGGAGTAAGCAAATTATTCCACCAACCTGCAGGTATTTGAACATTTGCACCTTCCCTGTTGAGATTATATCATGATCTGAAGATCTTCAACTAGCCTTATCAAGCTGTACGTTGAGTGTTTCAGTGAATTTACACCCATCACCTTGTTTTGGAAGCTGTATCTATTCCTTAGATTATAAGACACTTTAAAAATGAATTACTGCTTCTGTCACAGCTGCAAATTAGATGTAATCCCCAGGTAACCTGCTTCCAGCTGCAGCGCCGAATCCTTTTCATTGGCTCATATTTTATAATAAACTCTTCTTTAATAATCTGACACAGCAGCTATCATGAGAATCCCATATGATTCTTGTTATCAAGGTATCATGTATCCAATATTGAAGAAAGATAAAGGTACAAATTTCCCACTGCTAGATTTTGTTCCACAGCCTATGTTGTAAAATAACTGTCCAAAATTCTGCCACAGAGCTTAAATCCAGCCTTCCCTATGTTCTACATTTTGTTTTTTATTACATAATATACTCCTGTAATTCAATAATTCATGTATGGAGGCTCAGTAAAGAGGCCACCATTCCAGTGAAAACTTTTGCATGTCATAGTCTCTTTGGAAAAATCTATTTTAAATTATTATTTCATATATCGTTCAATTATTCCCTTTTAATCTGCTTTTTTTTAAAATTGATGTGACAGGCTGGAAGAAATGGATTGTTTCTTTGACTGTGTGCTAACAAATGAGGTCTATACTGTTGTAATATTATGTTTTGTTTCTGGGTCACAGAGAGTAGGCCTTTTATCTGATGACCCAAACTCTACTAGGGCAACATTGTGTTGTATCGAAACTTTACGTTTAAATAATTTACTCTTTCCTCTTCAGGAAATCTCCCAGTACACATATTTGAAAGCTCATTTATGGTCTGAGTAGAAAACCATGGACTAGTATGAAAATTGTTAAAATTTTTAGTTCTGTTACCTCCACCACCAGCTCAGATCAACTACAAACCAAAAAAACAATGAAAGTATTTTATATTAATATCTTTAGGGCAGTATGTATAATGGTCTTTAATATTTGTTTGGCTTTAAGTAACTTGGAAATATATAAATACCCAACTTCTTACTGTTTTAAAACTAAAGATTTTATTTAATTCTGCTTTGTATTCAGCCCTGGTGACTGAAATGTACAAAATCTAAAAGACATGATACCCTGAGGTATGAAGCATAAAAATGTATTTTTTTAAATCTATAATACAAAGGCTGCTCAAATAACATCTCTTTCAAAAACACATACTAAAGATATAAAAATGACAATTTTGTCTCAGCAACAGGAAAGGAATGTGCAAAAAGCTCACAGAGCAGTTGCACCAACCACTGTAAACAGGTACAAATGCCCACTGAATCCAAAGGAAGTCTTTGACATTTTCGTTTTTACAAAAAATCCAAACAACCCCAAAGCAAAATTAAAAACAAAACCTCAGCCATTAAATGTGCATCTCTTAGAGGCATTGAGATTATGGAAAACTACCACCAAACCAAAAAAAATGATACAGTGATAAAGAGAAAGACAGTTTGATCAACTCAAGAGAGAATCCATTAAAATGCCTTTACATACAAGAATGCAATGTGTCTGGCTTAATTCATTAAGGGCCTGATCCTGTGCTCAGTGAAGTTAATGGAGAGAAACTTCACCCCAAAGCCACTTATGTTCTTGTTTTAGGCTCCAGGAGGATCCACAAAATTCTACCTCAGCTTTTGCCTAATTCTATAGGTGGCTAAATTCATTCAGCACCGAAGTTTTCAGAATAAAATCTCCATAGGCACCTATGTTTCCCTCTCTTGGTATGTATCCTATTGCCTCACTCTATATGCCTGCATGCTGATATCTTGTCTAAGCTTCAGAGCAAACCACAAACTGGAAAATAGGTAGGCTACTGTCTACTTCTTTTCTGCTAGGCCAAATGCAGTGGGTTTGCTCAGAAGCTGTCTACCAGATTGGTTCCATTCAAAATCCAACCAAAGGACGTGTCACCGCATACCTTACAACATTTAACTCAATGTGTTAGAACATTGAGCTGGGATGTGGGAAGTGCACATATACCTGGATAAGATCAAGGGACTCAGGGTTTCACCTCCTAGGGTGACTGAGCTATGGGATATTCTGATATGGGGTTCCCACACTCCTGTTCAATCAGTTTCACTTTGGTTTAAATAATGATCTGGCTAGTGAAAGAATGATTCTAGCCTAGTGCATCAAAATGGGAGACTTAGGGTCCAGTCCTTTTACCCACTCAAAGTGGGACAACTTCAATTGGCAAGACTTACAGCAGTCTATCCCATATCTCAGTGACTATAGGATTCGCCTGGGGGGTGGGAGATATCTGTTCAAATCCTTGTTCCCAATTCATGCAGAAAGGGGCATTGAACCTGGCTTGTTCACTTCCTAAGGGACTGCTCTATTCACTGGGGGTACGTCGAACTAAGCTAATTCGAACTAACGCGTCTAGAACTAAAAACTAGTTCGAATTAGCGTTTTGCTAATTCGAACTAGCAAGTCCACATTGAGTGGACTCTGAACAGGGCTTAAGGATGGCTGGAAGCAGTGCCGGCAGGGCATAAGAGGAGGACTTAGAGCATGGAGATGCTGTCTCAGGCTAGCCGAGGGCTGCGCTTAAAGGGTCCCGACCCCCACCCAGGACACACAGTTCTAAGGGGTGCCCCGCTTGCAAAGCAGTCCTGTCTTGGATTGCCCTGAGTGCCCACACTGGGCACATCACAGCACTCGGCCATCAGGCCGGCTGCACTTGCCGCAGGCTGCCATCTGGGGAGAGGGAGCAATCTGGGGGCTGCAGGAGAGCTTCCACCCCCAGAAGCCCGCAGAGCCAGCCCAGTCCTCCCCATCGGGGGCTCGTACCCCATTCCTCCCTCACCTCCTTCCACTTACCCTTCCCTAGCCCCCCTTCTTATTGATGTACAAAATAAAGATAACGTGTGTTCCAACATTGACTCTGTCTTTATTGAACAAAACTGGGGGAGACTGGGAAAAGGAGGTGGGAGAGGGGAAGAGAAAGGCTGGGAGAAGGGAGGGCAACTAACATGATCAGGGATTGGGAACAGGTCCCAGATGAAGAAAGGCTACAGAGACTGGGACTGTTCAGCTTAGAAAAGAGGAGACGGAGGGGGGACAGGATAGAGGTCTCTAAAAGCAGGGGTTGGGTGGAGAGGGTGCATTCAGAAAAGTTCTTCTTGAGTTCCCATAAAGAAGGACTAGAGGACACCAAAGGAAAGGAATGGGTAGCAGGCTTCAAACTAGTAAGAGAAAGTTGTTCTTCTTCCCAAAGCAAATAGTTAACCTGCAGAACTCCTTGCTGCAGGAGGCTGTGAAGGCTACAACTAGAACAGAGTTTAAAGGGAAGTGAGATCAAGTCATGGAGGTTGGGTCCATGGAGTGGTCTTAGCCAGGGGGTAGGAGTGGTGTCCCTGCCCAAAGTTTGTGGAAGGCTGGAGAGGGATGGCACGAGACAAATGGCTTGGTCACTGTCTTCGGTCCATCCCCTCCAGGGTCCGTAGGGTTGGCCGCTGTCAGCAGACAGGCTACTGGGCTAGATGGACCTTTGGTCTGACCCAGGACGGCCATTGTAAGCTCAGGGCTCAGGGTCGGGGGTCTCAGTGGAACCCCTTGATTTTCATTCACACCTGCTCCTGGGTGGCCAGGCTGGCAGCTCTCCTGCCCTAGACGGCCACTTTCCTGTGCCTAGTGCGGAGATCGTGGACGAGTTCCACGATGTCCGCACTAGCCCAGGAAGGTGCCCGCCTCTTGCGGTCCAGAGCAAGCTCCCGGGAGCCGCCAGCCTGGTCCCGGGAAGAGGGGGTGGGCTGGGGGACATCGGGTGGGTGGCTCTGTGCTGTGCCAGGTGCAGGGTCTGCTGGCTGGGTGCTGGCAGGCTTGCACCTGGCACGGGCACCGTAGCCAGCCCATGCCCCTTTAAGGGGTCCGGGGCCGGGAGGGGGGCATAGAGTTTCCCTGGTGTTGGCCAGAGTGGCCACCAGGGAAACCTGGGGAGGGCTAGCCTCCCACTAGTTCGCATTAAGGGGCTACACAGCCCTTAATTCGAACTAGCTAGTTCGAACTAGGCTTAATCCTTGTAAAATGAGGTTTACCTAGTTCGAACTAAGCGCTCCGCTAGTTCGATTCAAATTCGAACTAGCGGAGCGTTAGTGTAGCGCCTATTAAAGTCCGTTAGTTCGAACTAACTTTGTAGTGTAGACATACCCTGGGTTATTACAGGCAAACTGGTAACCATCCCTTCATTCCTCACCCTTCAATGGGTTACTGTGGAGTGAGGCAGGCTCTTAACTCAAAAATGACATAGCTGCTTAATTCCATGAGGGTTCCTAGCTATGGAGGGCATAAGAAAGAATTACCTCCTTGCAGCCTGGATTTGGGTGCCTCACTCTGTAACAGGGACAGTTCTTAGGCTCTCCCATTGGCTAATGTAGGAGTTTTCATGGCTGACACACATCTCTCCCATTCGTTGCAAAGGGAACCAAGATGTGTAACTCAAGCGTTGTGGATCTCACTGCTGTTTCTGTGATTTCTAGGCACCTGAGAATTAGACGTTGTCAAGATCAATATCATGATATATAAATCTCTTCGTGGATCCAGACCTCACTAATTTCAGTGGGTGCCAGAATAGGCCTCAACAGAACTGGCCATAGACCAGGGCTCTATCCTCTCAACAGTTCAACGCCCAAAAGGCAGCCAAAGTGTTATCTCACGATCCCTGCACTGAATATTTTGTAGGGTAATGACTGAATTAGAGTAAACCAAGCCTTCTCTTTTTCTGTGTGAAGGCTGAAGAGCTAATCATATCATCCCACTTAAAGGGCCTACGAGGAGGAACACACAAATAATTTGAATAAGATTCTCAGTGGCCTTCTCTGTAGATGCTCCCTCTTCTTGTTAATGTACAAGGAATTAGTACAAGGAATTAGTGTTGCAATGGAATGGACCCTACTAACAGTATTGATAGCCATTCTCATCCAGTAATTCAGGTTAACAAGCAGTGTTCCCAGGAAGCTGAGTGCTTGGGTGGCCACCCAAGAAAAAAATCAAATGCCACCCAGCTGATTAGCAGAACACCCACAGTCAGCAGCATGTGTTACTACTGGTGGTGCATATCCACCCATGCCTCAATACATATCACAAAATTTATTCCACACATGGACAGGAAAAATTAGAAGGACACTGTTCAAAAGGTGCAATAATGGAAAACTGTTATTTTCAGTCACTTAGTCTTGGTATTCTAGGCTGAAAATTATAATCTATAGACTTCACTGAGGTAACATCCCATCAGACAGTGCCTAGACACTAGTTGCACTAAACCTACATGCCCCTGGGATTCTAATAGACACTTCTCTGCCTAGGACTAATGAAGTCTCCTGGGTTTACTGTATTTTGCTTTCTGTTCTATCATGTCATTAAATAATTTAACCTTTACAGGCAACAGAAGATGTTGTGTTGGAGGTAATTTATTGTACCTCTCACTTGCCAGTCATCAGAATCCTATATTGCTCTGCTGACTAGGAGACTGACTTTAGTTGCCCAAAAGCTAGGTGTTCCTAATGGCTGCAGCTGGTCCAATTTTAGCTCCCCTGCCAAATTCAATTTTCAAGTAGGAATTCATCTGACATCTCCTGAGGCCTTAGCTTGCCTGATTGTAATTCAAGTTTTATACAGTTGCGCAGCAGGCCTGTCAGCAAAATGTGCAAAAAACAGCTCCAAGCCGTAGACTGTACATATCCGAACCCCAACTATCCATCCTGTGATGCAAGCAAAGGCTGTTTTAAAAATGAATAACAAAGTTTTTCACTGATGATTTTGGGTCTTGAATCAGCCCTACAAAGTGCTCCTTGTAATAACATATCTCAAAAACACTTTCAACTATATAAGTCCAAATATAGACATCTATTTCTTTTTCAGTATATTCTTCATTTTTTTCTTAGAATATTTTATAATTACATTATGCTGATGTGAATAAACACTTCCTCAAAACCCCTCTTCCGCACGATCCTGCAGGGAGGTTGTAAATCTGAGTATCTGACAATCATTTTCATTCAAGTACATCGGGTATTTAATTAAAGGATTGTGATTGCACTGTGGCTGCTAGCAGAACACAATCTGAGAATGTACTTCTGAAGGACCTGATCCATTTTTAAACCTGTCACATGGTGATCCCCTGAAAGTCCTCGCCACTTTCTGTCACTGACCATAACTACTTCAGGTCTTCCTAACTATCACTGTGCTTTATTATGTATTATATTAACAATCAATAGCTGGCTTCCTTGTTTTTTGGGGGAAGAGGAAGGGAAACAATCGCAGTAGCAGCCACTCCTACCTACTTCTGTTTTCTTTCAGGCTCTCTCTTACCAGTACTTCCTTCCTATTTGCTTGTACTGTCCTGGTTGCTAGGGATGTTTTCACTCAGGTTAATTGGACTTCCCTGCCAACTGCCTGTCTTTCAGTCAGAGCTCAGTTAATATAAACTAGTGGGGATTGGAGTGACAGGATGCTCACTCAGCTGCTGACTCAGTACACCTTATTACAAAACCTCAGGTATTTTTCCCATACTATCGAAGGATGTGTAAAAAAAACACTGGCTAAGTAACTTTTTTTATCTTCCTTCTCTAAGTTTAGCCAAATGTAAAAGTTCTCTAAATATAATGTCCTAAACTCTTATTTAATTATGTTTTTATAACTACAATCTCACTTGACAAAGTATTTTGTTTATAAGAGAAAAATGGAAAAAATCATCAATAACGTAGCCAAGAGGAGAGAAAAGCTTTGATATATTGCCTAGCTCTTAACAGAAAAAGAATAAAATTTCCATTAACAAATCCTAGAGGGCTTTCCTAGGCAAATTTAACTTTTATGCTTTAAAGAAGTAAGACTGAACAGACAAAAGAGGAAGAGCAAATGTTAAGAAGTGTTTGTGAACACAGGCCAAATGTCCAATATGTCTGGAATACCAGGTGTCCAACGTCTGACTCCCCGGATGATCTCTATACATCTTTCCCACAGAGATCCGTGATGAGTTCTCCCTAATGTGTTTTCCTTGCGAGATGGCAACAGTCCCAGCTTGAAGACTTTTCTATGTAACGTGTCCAGCATGCCAATTTACTTATTTGGATGTTTTCAAATGGATGCCAAAGTGAAGATTCTATATTGCAGACCATTTACCTCCCTCTCTTTAACAGTTTCAAAGACAATGAAAAAACCAGGAAAATGTATAGAATAAGCTTCCCTGGTTTCACGAGGCTTACCTGTGCCGATGAAGAAAGGCTTCTTTGTCGGCGCGTCGCGTCCAGACTGCCCCGATCTGCCGACAAACAGCTGATCGGCAGATCGGGGCAGCCATTTAAATTTAAATGAAGCCGCGATTATTTTAATCGCGGCTTCATTTCCCTCTTCCGATCTGGCTAATCTACATGCCTCCGTCGAAGGAGGCATGTAGTCTAGACACACCCTTGGACATCAGTGCCAAGACAAAACTCCTTGGGTACCATGCAGTGGTTGTTCCAAAGTTGCTGTATGTATGTGAAACAAAGACAACATATAAGCGTCACCTAAAGGCAGATGAACAATATAATCAATTCTGCCTCAGGAGAATCATAAGTATCCCTTGGGAGGACAGGTGCACGAACACCAGGAGCCTGGAAGAGTTGAACATGACCAGCATTGAAACTATCATCATCTACCAACAACAACTTCGCCGGACTGGTCATGTAGTCCGGATGTCTGATCACCGCCTCCCAAAACAGATTCTGTTTTCCGAGCACCCTATATGTCTAAATATGTTTGTTGAAAATATTACCTCCCTCATAACTAGTTTAAAATACTTGCCATTTATTTCAGATGATCTCAGATACAAATTTGTGAAGTTAGAGTAATATCACTAGCTATAGTATCACTACCCTAAACACAGTTTAGGGTCAGATTGTGATCTCAAACACAACTGTAAATCTAAGGTAACTTTAGTGACTTCCATAGAGCTATTCCAGATTTACAACCATTAAATGAGCAAAATGTTTCCCTAAAATGGGTCTAGAGCAGGTAATGGCTTTAAAAAATACGTCCCACAAGAACATAGAAACGTAGACATTTTAATACTAGATAAGATCAATGATTCATCTAGTTCAGCATCTTGTTTCTCAAACTAGCCAACATAAAGTGATGCAATGAAAGGTGCAAGAAACATAAAATGGACAATAATGGAGTAGCATATAAGACAGTTTCTTCCTACTTCAGGCAGTTAGTAATTGAATTAGGTATTACAGTCTTTAGAACAAAATATAACCCCCTTCCCCACTTATTTGACTTAGATTCAAGCAGAGAGAAAAGATGGGGAGTTAATATCTTTTATTGGACTGGCTTGTGTTGGTGAAAATGATAAGCTTTCAAGATTCACAGAGCTATTCTTCACTGCTTGACAAAATTGGTCAAATAAAAGATATTACCTCACCCACCTTTTATCTCTAATATACTGGAATCAACTAACTTGGTTCCAGTATATTAGGGTACGTCTACACTATAGCGTTATTTTGAAATATCTTAATTCAAAATAGTTAATTCAAAATAAGATATTTTGAAATAATCTACACACAAAATGCATTTCGAATAGCTTGAGCCTCATTCCTCCCTCACATCCTTCCACTTACCCACCTTCTCCCCAACCCCTCTTCCTGATGTCAAATAACAAACACATTTTTTCATTAATACAAACTCTCTTTATTTAACAAAACTGGGAGGGGGGATGAAACTCTGGGGATACTGGGGAAAAGAGTGGGAGAGAGGGTGGGAGATGGGAGGGGGCAACCTGGGAGGAGGGAGCTGGAAGGGGGAAGCAAGGGGAAGAAGGAGGAGGGGAAGCTCAGGACTCATGGGTGGGGCAGCATGTGCTGGAGCTACAGGAGGTAGCACGATCTGCACCAGGGTCTGCAGGTGTTGGCAGATGGCATGACCCTGGGCAAGCAGCTCCCGCTGGAACTCCCAATCTTCTTGCACCCAGCACTCCATGGTGCAGTGCAGGGCTCGCAGGGCCCCCAGGCACTGCTCTCGGTACCCCTGCAGTGTTTGGGTGGTCCTGCGGAGCCCTAGGATGCAGGAGCATGTCCCGGGCAGGGTGGTGCGCCCTGCACGTGCAGCTGGTGCAGCTGTGGAGAAACAAGAGAAGTGGTCAGGTCTCCCTGGGGACATAGTGGGTGAAGCCCAGCCCCCCTCTGCGAGGTGAGGATGACCGTGCCCTGCACAATCAGAGCTGATGTGCTTGCACAGAGGCCATGTTCGGAATGTCCTGGTATCCCTGGGAGTGGGAGCTGCCCCGAGACTGCACCCATGCCCCTGTGCTGTGTATAGTGTGGCTGAAGTGGGGGGATGTCCCCTGCCTCTGTGTAGAGGGGACTTGTGAAGGGAGGGCGTCCTGCTGTGTCCTGCCCCGGGGTCAGGAGCATGTCATGTCTCTTCACACACAGGTGTGGTTATCAGGCCAAGGCCCCTGTGTGGCAGCAAGCTGAAACCACCTGTCCAGGGGTGGCACGGCACATGCTTGCACGTGCACAGGTTGCTGCATGATCTGTGGTAAGCAAGGCCCACACGTGCGGTCCCTGGTCTCCCTCTCCACCCCCTCCAGTAAGGGGACAGTGATGCACTCACATGTTGTGGCCTCCCCAGATGACCCTGGTGACTCTGCTGCTGGGACAGCTCGGGGGTCCTGGCGGCGTGGCACCCTCCATCTTGGCTCCTCCAGCTCCTCCTCCATGCTCTGGTCAGGGTCCTCTTCTCCCAGATCAGTGCCCCCTGGGGTGGCACGGACCATCCCACCCCCCAGGATGTGGTCCAGGTCATTAAAATAGGAGCAGTGCCCCATGTGGCCCTGGCATAAACCTGCTGTAAATCTTTAATTTTCATGACCACTTGCTCCTGGGTGCACATGTGCCCTTTTGTGGCCATGGTGGCAGCTATCCGGCCATAGACAGCTGCGTTCCTCCATCTAGTGTGGAGATCATGGATGTTGGAGGCCTCGCCCCAAACCTCAGTGAGGTCCATGATCTCTGCACTAGTCCAGGAAGGCGCCCACTATCTCTGGCCCCTGGCTGGCTCCTGGGAGCTGGGGGACTGGGCGGTGGACAGCTGGCTGGCACTGGCTGCCTTGCTCATTGTGGGGCCTCTGGGTCAGGGGCAGTGACTGCTGGCAGGCCTGGATCTGGCATGTGCAGTGTGGCCAGAGTCTACCCCTTTAAGTGCTCTGGGGCTGGGGGAGAGGAGAGGAGTTTTCCTGGTTTGGCCCAGAGTGGCCACCAGGGGAAACTGGGAAGGACTGGAGCCTCCCTATTTCAAAATAAGCGTCTACATAGCGCTTATTTCGAATTAGCTATTTCGAATTTGGCATTATTCCTCATAGAATGAGGTTTACCAAATTCAAAATAAGCGCCCCGCTAGCGGTTTGGCTGTGTAGACACTAGGAAAGTTAATTTGAAATAACGGCTGACAAAAATGCAAAAACAATATTGCACACAGCAATGGAATATATTAGACTGATACAAGGATTTAAAAATTCATAGAGAGAGAGAGAGAGAGAAAATATTTAGCCTTTTGATTTTGTTGAACATTTGATAGTCTTTTAAGTAAAGTGGGCCAGTTATGCAGTATGAATTGGCATAGTTCCAGGGACTTGCGCACAGCTATGCCAATTAACAGCAGCTGATGAGCTAGTCCATCATGTTGTAGAACAAGAGATTTGATATCCCTTATACATGTTTTGATGATAAAGGATGAGATACATTTTACTAAACCAGAAAACAGCTGTCATAAACATTCTTCAAGGCTACTTCCTTTCAGTGGCATTGACACAACTTATGATCTAAGACTGATTCTCAAGATTTTCCAAAGCATGCTGAAGCCAAACGCAGTGAATTATTGATACTTCTGACCAGGCTTCCTCCTCATTTTCTCTACACAGGTTCCCAAATAACTTCTAGTTTTCCTTCTTTAATCCATCATTTCTTCTGGTCTTTGGTAGTTGATAGCATATGCAATATCACTCTATTTTAAAATATTTCTCCCCTTTATTGCCTGTAACATTAATATGTCTTCAGGATTTCAGTGAGACTCTACCTAAGCTTCCGTTCCCACCACACTGGTCCTAGCTGGGTCCTAACATTCTTACCCGTGAGCAGCCAAATTGTTTTAAAGAAGTTGATATTCTTCTATGCAGTGCAGAGCAATTTGGGCAGCCTTCCATCTCTGATCACTATAGAGCTTTGTGAAATCTTCGACTGAAAACTTGAAAGCTCAAGACAGCATGGATTTTCCAATGACAACAGCATGTGCTTATGTATGCGTGAGGTGTTGCAACAAAACAGCACTGTGACTCACCCTTTTACTCCTTTAAGCCTCCAGGACAGGAATGTCTTTTAAATATTAGCATTCCATTTCCATCTGCTTTCCAAAACACCCTTGTTTGTAAATGTTCTCTTGATTGCACTTCATTGGTGGTTTTACTAAGCTGTCTCTCCATGAAGCTGCTTTAATAGAACATGTTTGGGGGATTTTCAAGGGGCTTTGAATTTAAGCTTAACCCTTTACAAAAATGGGTTTATTTACATTTTTGTTTTAGTAGGAGCAAGCCACTGAGCAGAGCTAAGATGAGAGACTATGCTTTGTCCCACACTTAAGCACATTTCAGTCACATTATCATTATGTTTGCATTTTCTATTATGGTTCTGGTGGCTATGCCAATAATTCAAGATTTTATCCTTTCCCTTTAACTGTCTAGACAGTATTGACAGTGTGATTTTAAAGGTCTGGCCAGATATCTCTAGCTAATGACATTTTGCTTTGCAAAATCTCCATTTTGCTGTGCCAGTTAAGAACAGAACAAAAACTGTTCAACCGTCCTGAAAATGACCAAGATCATCAAACAAAGTGGACTCTGCATGGAGGAACTTGTTCTTATTGCATTTAACAAACTGCCATGGTAGTTCCTAGCTGATCTTTATAACCAGGAACTGGCTGTTAGTCAGAAAGGATAACATATCAGAGCAATGAGCTGTGGAAATAAGAGCTTTATTATTACAGACCATTAAGAGGACACTGAAATCACTTTTCTTGATGTCCTTTCTTCATTAAGTTTTCTTTCCTATTGTGAACAATAAGTAATGAGACAAAAGGCCCAAATCAGACCTGAGTTACTTGGTTACAGCTTCATTGAAGTCAATGGAATTATGCAGCTTACAAAAGACATGACTTTGTCCTATGTAATGCAGACAGGCGTTATCAAACCTGGGAATTCTGAAGCTTAGAACATGAGCTTTTACTGCATGACCTAAAAACCAACTGGCTAAGGCTGTAGATCAGACTCATTAGTCTCTCTGGGTATGTCTACACTACAATGTTAGTTCGAACTAACGGAGCGCTTAGTTCGAACTAGGAAAACCTTATTTTACAAGGATTAAGCCTAGTTCGAACTAGCTAGTTCGAATTAAGGGGTGTGTAGCCCTTTAATTCGAACTAGTGGGAGGCTAGCCCTCCCCAGCTTTCCCTGGTGGCCACTCTGGCCAACACCAGGGAAACTCTACTGCCCCCCTCCCGGCCCCGGACCCCTTAAAGGGGCACGGGCTGGCTACGGTGCCCATGCCAGGTGCAAGCCTGCCAGCACCCAGCCAGCAGACCCTGCACCTGACACGGCACAGAGCCACCCACCCGATGTCCCCCAGCCCACCCCCTCTTCCCGGGACCAGGCTGGCGGCTCCTGGGAGCTTGCCCGGGACCGCAAGAGGCGGGCACCTTCCTGGGCTAGTGCAGACATTGTGGACCTCGTCCACGATCTCCACACTAGGCACAGGAAAGTGGCCGTCTAGGGCAGGAGAGCTGCCAGCCTGGCCACCCAGGAGCAGGTGTGCATGAAAATCAAGGGGGTCCACTGAGACCCCCGACCCTGAGCCCTGAGCTTACAATGGCCGTCCTGGGTCAGACCAAAGGTCCATCTAGCCCAGTAGCCTGTCTGCCGACAGCGGCCAACACTAGGGACCCTGGAGGGTATGGACCGAAGACAGTGACCAAGCCATTTGTCTCGTGCCATCCATCTCCAGCCTTCCACAAACTTTGGGCAGGGACACCACTCCTACTCCCTGGGTAATAGCACTCCATGGACCCAATCTCCATGACTTGATCTCACTTCCCTTTAAACTCTGTTCTAGTTGTAGCCTTCACAGCCTCCTGAAGCAAGGAGTTCCACAGGTTAACTATTTGCTTTGTGAAGAACAACTTTCTCTTACTAGTTTGAAGCCTGCTACCCATTCCTTTCCTTTGGTGTCGTCTAGTCCTTCTTTATGGGAACTCATGAAGAACTTTTCTGAATGTACCCTCTCCACCCAACCGCTGCTTTTAGAGACCTCTATCCTGTCCCCGCTCCATCTCCTCTTTTCTAAGCTGAACAGTCCCAGTCTCTGTAGCCTCTCTTCATCTGGGACCTGTTCCCAAACCCTGATCATGTTAGTTGCCCTCCCCTCTCCCAGCCTTTCTCTTCCCCTCTCCCACCTCCTTTTCCCAGTCTCCCCCAGTTTTGTTCAATAAAGACAGAGTCAATGTTGGAAGAAACGTTATCTTTATTTTGTACATCAATAAGAAGGGGGGTTAGGGAAGGGTAAGTGGAAGGAGATGAGGGAGGAATGGGGTACGAGCCCCCGATGGGGAGGACTGGGCTGGTTCTGCGGGCTTCTGGGGGTGGAAGCTCTCCTGCAGCCCCCCAATTGCCCCCTCTCCTCAGATGGCAGCCTGCGGCAAGTGCAGCCGGCCTGATGGCCGAGTGCTGTGATGTGCCCAATGTGGGCACTCAGGGCACTCCAAGCCAGGACTGCTTTGCAAGCGGGGCACCCCTGAGAACTGTCTGTCCGGGGTGGGGGTCGGGTCCCTTTAAGCGCAGCCCTCGGCTAGCCTGAGACAGCATCTCCACGCTCTAAGTCCTCCTCTGATGCCCTGCCGGCACTGCTTCCGGCCATCCTTAAGCCCTGTTCAGGGTCCACTCAATGTGGACATGCTAGTTCGAATTAGCAAAACGCTAATTCGAACTAGTTTTTAGTTCTAGACGTGTTAGTTCAAATTAGCTTAGTTCGAATTAACTAATTCGAACTAAGTTAGTTCGAACTAACTCTGTAGTGTAGACATACCCTCTGTTAGTGGTCTTGGTGCCATTAGTTGGGACAGTGCACCATACCCCATAGGTGCGTGGGTTACACCTGCAGGCTATGTCTATACTGAGCTGTTTTGTGCAACAAATATGCAAATGAGTCAAAGCGTGGAATATCGCCACACCTCATTTGCATAATTAATTAGCTTTTTGCACAAGAGGCTTTTGCAAAAAAAGGATATGTCTACATGGCTCCTTTTTGCACAAAAAAACCCCTCTTGTGCAAGAGCCGTTCTTCCTCTTTTTTTTCGGGAAGAATGGCTCTTGCGCAAGAGGGGGTTTTTAGGCAAAAGCTTCTTGCGCAAAAATGGAGCCTCATTAATTGTGCAAATGAGGCATGGTGATATTCCATACTTTGCCTCATTTGCATATTTTTTACACAAGAGGGGGCAATGTAGACATAGCCCCTGTGTTTAAAACTGTTTTAAGCCACACTATTTATTCATCTGAAACTCCAGTTTACAATGCTACCATCAAGCAGGAGGCTGTTTTTTTAAAATGTTCCATATGTAAAGAGAACATATGAGCCACACTCAGGAAGCCAGCAATGCTGATAATATAAAATACATAATGTACTATATATTTAATAATGTACATTAAAATATAATTTTCTATTTCTGATTATATAAAAGGTAAAATAGGCACATTAATTCTGTGCCTTTGCTTTTGTCTTCTCTACATATATAAGCATGTCTTACAATGGGCTTAATGCAAATCAAATGCTTACTTTTCTAGAACAGGCTATATTAGTTCAAACTCTTGACATTTGTTTTTGCACATCATCTTCTTGAGTTTCGAACACAGCAGTTATGTATGTAGTTCGCTCATGCAATGCCCTTGGGTCTGTATGTTTGAGTCTGCTTTTAAGGTCCTTAAACAGTTATGTGAACTGCCTATTTTCAAATTAATAGCACATGCACTCAGTCTTTAGACTTTTAAGTATAGATAAGTATAGAGCTAAAAAATAGAGATATAAAAGTTGTATGATTTACTGGACTTTTCATAGCTCAAGATGATGCCTGCTTTAGTAGTTCCTCTTTTCATGCTTGAAACCAATATAAAAATATATTAAGGGAAAGGGAAAGATTTTTTTTTTCAAAATGCATTCATTCTGTTGCTAAGTGCAAAACTGCTATTCTAATGAAGTGATTTTAAATGTCGGTCTTTTAGTTCATTGTTTGTGAATATAGTTGTGTATTAAATTGCAGATCAAACTTCCTTATGGTGGACTGACTTACGTCTATATACTAAGAAGAACTGATTTACACAAATGGTTATGCATTTTAATTTTATGCAGACAGCTCATAGATGGCCTGCAGTGGTTTTTAGCTGCTATCACAGAACCTGGAGAAAGCAGCTGGAAACTGAGATGACTACAGTTATAACCTTGCTATGACATAAGTGACCAATTAGATAGCAAAGTAATCATCTGCATTTAATTGTTTGACCATATTGGTAAAAATGTAACTGAGGATACGTCTAAACAGTGGCACTATTTTGTGATAATGTCCATTATCCCAAAATAGCGTTTTGTGCTGTCTACACAAGAAGCCCATTATATCAAAATATATTCAAAATTATTCTGGCTTCCTGTAAACCTTGTTGCACGAGGATTAAGGAAGATGCTGGAATACGGATTTATTTAGAAATTTAGCACTGTGTAGACTAAGCTAGGTCCCAATCTTTACACATCAACCAGAAAGGCAATAAGTACTTAAGTTCCTGGTGGTGGAATGGATGAAACCATTTGATACTAATAAACAAAAAGCAGAACAATGAATGCCAGTTTTGGAAATAGGGTAATAATCATTGTACTGTAGTTAACTGATCACTATGGGTACGTCTACACAGCAGGGTAAAAGTCAAATTAAGATATGTAACTTCAACTATGTCACAGATGCACTGGCTCTGAAAAAAAAAGGCTGCCACCATCAAGTGATTTAACCCTGAAAAAACAGGAAGGAACTCTTGTGTTTCTTCCCCAGGGGGCACCCCCAGTGAGCTTGAAAAAAAGAAACAAAAAGCACAGAAAACAATCTGTGTCCCTAATAGTGACCTTCCAGGCCAGGAAGGCACACACACAGCCTCCTGTTACCTTCCAGGACACAAGAATCAAATCATTGCCTTAAAAAAGGTGATTTTTTTTAACAAAACAAAAAGATATACTTGATAAAATATACTTGGTCACTAAGGCTACAGCTACCCTATAGCTTTCTTCCGGAAATGCTTATGCAAATGAAGCATGGCGTGGAATATCGCCATGCTTTATTTGCATAATTAATTAGCAGCCGCTTTTATGCAAAAGGCTTTTGTACGAAAAGGAGCTATGTAGACAGTTCCTTTTTGTGCAAAAAACCCCCTCTTGTGCAAGGGCCATTCTTCCTGAAAAAACGAGGAAGAACGGCTCTTGCACAAGAGGGTATTTTTTTGCACAAAAAGGAGCCGTCTACACAGCTCCTTTTTGTGCAAAAGCCTCTTGTGATTCGAATTAGGATCTTTAATTTGAACTACTTACTCTGTGCCGCGTGTAGCCGAGTTTGGACTAAGGGGGATTTAAAAATGGCGGCGCCCAGGAACATGCAAATTAAGCCCAGGATATTTAAATCCCGGGCTTCATTTGCAACTCCGCTTGCCCTCATTACCCTACCTAGTTCAAACTAACGAGCTAGTGTAGACATACCCTCTCTGTCTCCCAACTCCTGGCTTAAACTCACACACAAAGAGAGCAGGCAAGGTATCTACCTATAATTCATATTTCAGCACTGTATCCTATTGGCTCTTCTGGCTTCCTGCCAACACCCTTGCTAGTTACCTGAATTTAACCCTTAGTAACTGAGAGCTAGCCAGCACTCCTCTTACCTCATAAAATGAGGGTTAGAGGAGTCAGAGTAAGAAGTCCTACATCTCAACATTATTTCAAAATAATGGGTTGCTGTGTAGACACGCATTTTGTTATTTTGAAATAACTTCAGTTATTCCAGAGTAATGCTGCTGTGTAGACATGCCCTAAGAGAGAGGATCATTAAGGGCAAATTCTACTAAAATGGCTTTTGCAGCCCTTACTTAGTTCAGACCAATGTCAAATTGCTTGTAAGAAAGAATAAGTATCAAGGAATTCTGTTGAAAGACTCTAGAAACATGCCCAATCAGAGAGGCAGTAATGAAGGCTGAATTTATGGTCTAACACTACTGCTTCTGGATCAGAATTTAGATATTCACCCACCTTGTAGAGAGCACCTTACATTGATTTCAAGTAACCCCATTAACTGAGACTATAAGTGGTTTGATTGATACTGGAGGTATCTGTGTCTTGATTGGAGAAAAGAAAGTTGGGAAAAAAAGAAACCCACTTAGCCTTTTTATGTGAGTGGCTAAATTTAGCTTTAGGTGTTTTATTTTGGACACTGAAGTCTGAACATTTTTACCATTAAACTGTAATGTTGTAAAGGAATGGCACATATTGAGACTTTTCCAGGCAAAATTAAATTTGCTTAATGGAAAAAAAACAAGATGTAAGAGACCCAACAATAACAGAAGAGTCAATTCCTAATTAATCCCATTTCAAGCAAACACTTTACCAGGCAGCTTACATGCCATTCACCACTGGAACTAAAATGACGTGGATTGAAATTTGTAGTTCAGGGACTGATTCTTTCTGAGAATAAAAACAAGTTGCAAGAAGCAGCGTTTTTTAAGAGATACATATTGTTGTAGATCATACATCTATGATTCTTTTCAAAAGAATCATTCATTTAGCGATTCTGGCATAGATGTATTTATATAACGTACTTAGCATAATGTCCTTGCACCAATATACATTAATGAAGTTATTTCCATTCACAGAATGAAGCTGTGAGATGGGCATGATTTCACCGGGGTCTTTGTAAAGGCAAATTGTATTCATTCTCTAAAATTCATGGTTTAGGGACTGTGTAAAAGTTAAAAGTAGAATTGTATTGTTACTATGTCACAGAACATTATATTTATCCCTGATAGTATTAATGAATGGAAGAACTAGTAACAATTGAGACAAAGGTCAGGTTTGCACTGCAGACCTCAGCTGGTATAGCTATGTTGGTCAGGATATGATGAGATGTGACCCCTGACAGACAATGCTGAGTCAACACAAGGCCTTAGGGTGTATTCCCTTAGACCAGTGTTTCCCATTTTTATTTGGCCACAGAACCCTTTTAAACTCAAAAGAATTTTGTGGAACTCCAAATAATCGTCTTATATATGGAGCTGAAAAAGTAGACTTTGTCCAACGTGGTGCTAGTATATTTGTATTCAGTCACCTACGTGATCCACCCTCCCTGAGAGTGGATTCATGAAGGTCAAGTCGTGCCTGACCAATCTGATTAGCTTCTATGTTGAGGTAACTGGCTCTGTGGATATGTGAAAGTCAGTGGATGTGATATACCTTGACTTTAGCAAAGCCTTTGATACGGTCTCCTACAATAATCTTGCCAGTGAGTTAAGGGATTATGGATTGGATAAATGGATTGTAAGATAGATAGAAAGCTGGCTAGACTTACAGGCCCAATGGATAGTGATCAACAGCTCGATGTCAGGTTGGCAGTCAATTTCTAGCAGAGCGCCCCAAGGATCTGTTTCTGGACCAGTTTTGTTCAACATCTTTATTAATGACCTGGATGAGGAAATGGATTGCACCCTCAGCAAGTTCGCAGATGACACTAGGGATAGGGTCCAGAGTGACCTGGATAGATTAGAGGATTGGGCCACAAGAAATCTGATGAGGTTCAACAAGGACAAATGTAGAGTCCTCCACTTGGGATGGAAGAATCCCAACCATTGTTACAGACTGGGGACTGAATGGCTAAGCAGCAGTTCTGCAGAAAAGGACGTGGGGATTACAGTGGATGAGAAGCTGGATATGAGTTAACAGTGTGCCCTTGTAGCCAAGAAGGCTAATGGCATATTAGAGTGAATTAGGACGAGCATTTCCAACAGATCCAGATAAGTGATTATTTCCCTTTATTCGGCTCTGGTGAGGCCACATCTGGAATATTGTGTCCAGTTCTGGGCTCCTGACTATAGAAAGGATGTGGACGCATTGAAGAGGATCCAGCGGAGGGCGACCAAAATGGTTAGGGAGCTGGAGCACATGACCTATGAAGAGAGACTGAGGGTATGTCTACACTACAGGACTAATTCAAACTAACTGAGGGTATGTCTACACTACCCCGCTAGTTCGAACTAGCGGGGTAATGTAGGCATACCGCACTTGCAAATGAAGCCCGGGATTTGAATTTCCCGGGCTTCATTTGCATAAGCCGGCCGGCGCCATTTTTAAATGCCGGCTTGTTCGAACCCCGTGCCGCGTGTAGCCGCGCGGCACGGGGTTCGAACAAGCCGGCATTTAGAAATGGCGCCAGCCAGCTTATGCAAATGAAGCCCGGGAAATTCAAATCCCGGGCTTCATTTGCAAGTGTGGTATGCCTACATTACCACCCTAGTTCGAACTAGCAGGGTAGTGTAGACATACCCTCAGTTAATTCGAACTAAGCTAATTCGAATTAGCGCATCTAGACTTAAAAACTAGTTTGAATTAGCATTTTGCTAATTTGAACTAGCATGTCCACACTGAGTGGACCCTGAACTGAGGTTAAGGATGGCCGGAAGCAGTGCCAGCAGGGCATCAGGTTAGGACTTAGAGAGTGGAGCTGCTGCATCAGGCTAGCCGAGGGTTGTGCTTAAAGGGACCCGACCCCCACCCCGGACAGACAATTCTCAAGGGTCCCCGCTTGCAAAGCAGTCCTGGCTTGGAGTGCCCTGAGTGCCCACACTCGGCACATCACAGCACTCGGCCATCAGCCTGGCTGCACTTGCCGCAGGCTGCCATCCGGAGGGGGGGTCAATCAAGGGGCTTCAGGAGAGTTTCCACCCCGAGGAGCCCGCAGAGCCAGCCCAGTCCTCACCATCGGGGGCTCGTACCCCATTCCTCCCTCACCTCCTTCCACTTACCCCTCCCTAGCCCCTCTTCCTGATGTACAAAATACAGGACACGTGTGTTCAAAAATAGAAACTCTCTTTATTGAACAAAACTCAGGGAGACTGGGAAAAGAAGGTGGGAGAGGGGAAGAGAGAGGGTGGAAGAGGGGAGGGCAACTAAAATGATCAGGGGTTTGGAACAGGTCCCATATGAAGAGAGGCTAAAGAGACTGGGACTTTTCAGCTTAGAAAAGAGGAGACTGAGGGGGGATATGATAGAGGTCTATAAAAGCATGAGTGGTGTGGAGAGGGTGCATAAAGAAAAGTTCTTCATTAGTTCCCATAATAGAAGGACTAAAAGACACCAAATGAAATGAATGGGTAGCAGGCTTCAAACTAAAAACAGAAAGTTCTTCTTCACAAAGCACATAGTCAACCTGTGGAACTCCTTGCTGCAGGAGGCTGTGAAGGCTAGAACTAGAACAGAGTTTAAAGAGAAGTGAGATAAAGTTATGGAGGTTGGGTCCATGGAGTGGTATTAGCCAGTGGGTAGTAATGGTGTCCCTGGCCTCTGTTTGTGGAAGGCTGGAGATGGATGGCACGAGACAAATGGCTTGGTCATTGTCTTCGGTCCATCCCCTCCAGGGTCCCTAGTGTTGGTCGCTGTCGGCAGACAGGCTACTGGGCTAGATGGACCTTTGGTCTGACCCAGTACGGCCATTCTAAGCTCAGGGCTCAGGGTCGGAGGTCTCACTGGACCACCTTGATTTTCATACCAACCTGCTCCTGGGTGGCCAAGATGGCAGCTATCCTGTTGTAGACGGCCACTTTCCTGTGCCTAGTGCGGAGGTCGTGGATGAGGTCCACGATGTCCGCACTAGACCAGGCAGGCGCCTGCCTCTTGCGGACCTGGGCAGGCTCCCGGGAGCCGCCAGCCTGGTCCTGGGAAGAGGCGGAGGGCTGGGTGGCAGCGGGTGGCCGGCTCAAGCCGTGCCAGGTGCAGGGTCTGCTGGCTGGGTGCTGGCAGGCTTGCACCTGGCACGGGCACCGTAGCCAGCCCGTGCCCCTTTAAGGGGTCCGGGGCCGGGAGGGGGGCAGAAGAGTTTCCCTGGTGATTCCCAGAGCTGCCACCAGGGAAAGCTGTGGACGGCTAGCCTCCCACTAGTTCAAATTAAGTGGCTACACAGCCCTTAATTCGAACTAGTTAATTCGAACTAGGTGTTAGTCCTCATGGAATGAGGTTTACCTAGTTCGAATTAAGCACACCGCTAGTTCGAATTAAGTTCGAACTAGCGGTTTGCATGTGTAGCGCCTATCAAAGTTAATTCGAACTAACGTCTGTTAGTTCGAATTAACTTTGTAGTGTAGACATCCCCTGAGGGATTTGGGTTTGTTTAGTCTGCAGAAGAGAAGAGTAAAGGGGGAGTTGATAGCAGCCTTCAACTTCCTGTAGGGAGGTTCCAAAGAGGACAGAGAAAGGCTGTTCACAGTAGGAGCAGTGGTCTCAAGTTACAGTTGGAGAGGTCTAGGTTGGATATTAGGAAAAACTACTTCATTAGGAGGGTGGTAAAGCACTGGAATGGGTTACCTAAGGAGGTGGTAGAATCTCCATCCCTAGAGGTCTTTAAGTCTTGGCTTGACAAAGCCCTGACTGGGATGTTTTAGTTGGGGTTGGTCCTGCTTTGAGTAGGGAGCTGGACTTGATGACCTTCTGAGGTCTCTTCCAGCTCTATGATTCTATGAGTACAGGGTATTATGGTGATATTTAAGGGTACGTCTAAACTACATGGCATACCAGAGCAGTCGACAAAGGCGTCCCTTCTCGACCAAACCGTGTCTAGACTGCCGCGCTGTGCCGGATCAGCTGATTGTCGGCACAAAGCAGCGGCCATTTTTATTTTAATGAAGCAGGGATTATGTAAATCCCCGCTTCTTTGACTATGTCGAGTAAACTACTTTACATGGCTCCGTCAATGTAGCCATATAGTCTAGACGTGTCCTAACAGGCAATCGCACCACTGACTGACTGCACACACAGCTCTGAGTAATGACATCATCGTCTCCACTCTCTGGCTAAGCTGGTATTACACAGGGACACTTATTGTGGCAAACACAAATGAAAATTATTTTCAATAAAATTCTTAAATGCTTAAATATTAATTATTATTATTTTTGAAATCATAAAATGATATTGTAATGGAGTTTTCTTGCGGAACCCTTATTTTCACTTCCCCGGGGTTTCTGTGGAACACCATTTGGGAACAATGAAAGACTACAAAGAACTGATTTCAAACCATCATTATTCATGGCCTGATCTTGCTCTGACACTGACTTCCATGAAGCCTGGATTTCACTCCTAGGGTCAGATTTGCCAGAGGATGTGCTGAAGGCTAGGACTTTAACAGGGTTAAAAAAAGAGCTAGATAAATTCATGGAGGTTAGGGCCATCAATGGCTATTAGCCAGGGTGGGTAGGAATGGTGTCCCTAGCCTCTGTTTCTCTGGAGGTGGGCAACAGGGGAGGGATCATATGAGGATTACTTGTTGTGTTTCCTCTCTCTGGGCATCTGGTATTGGCCACTATCGGCAGACAGGATACTGGCTGGATTGACCGTTGGTGTGACCCAGTATGTCTGTTCTTATGTTCTTATTTCAAAGTACTTGGGACCCACATCTGGTCCTAGATTATCAAAACAGTTTAACCTTGCTTTTAGGCATCCATATAAATCTCATGTAAAATCATCAGTGCTTTTCCGGAAAAACTATGCTGCTCCCGTTTGGGCAAAAGTCTTTTTCCGAAAGACTTTTGCGCAAAAGGGCCAGTGTAGACAGCATAGTACTGTTTTCCACAAAAAAGCCCCGATCGCGAAAAAGGCAATCAGGGCTTTTTTGCGGAAAACCACGTCTAGATTGGCCACGGACGCTTTTCTGCAAAAAGTGCTTTTGCGGAAAAGCATCCTGCCTATCTAGACGTGCTTTTCCAAAAATGCTTTAATGGAAAACTTTTCCGTTAAAAGCATTTTCGGAAATTCATGCCAGTGTAGACGTAGCCTAGGTGCTTAGCTGATGTTGGCAGGCATCTGAGAGAACTAGAGGTGTGAGTCTGAAGAGTGCAGAAAACCTGCAGGCACTTCATGTTGCCAGCAAGTGTATATTCTCCTCTCTGAATGCATGCATAGTTTGCATTGAAAGCAAGACTCTGCATCTGAGATTTACACTTGAATAGCTGGATCTGATTTTGTATATTAATACTGCCAGATAACATTAACTACACAACTTGGCCAGCACTTTCACAATGAGCAGTGGAGTTCTGGAACAAAGAAAATGGTTCATTTTATGGTAGTGCTGTGGTTTTAGCTTATTCAGAATATGTAACAGGGGAGAGAGGGTTCATCCCATGTTTCATTCTTGCCTCTCTTCAGCACGGTACAAAACTCTTTCTGACTATGTAATGACGGGCTTTCTGACTGGATGGTAATTTGACTAGCTCATTAAGTATTGTTATCTTTACCTGCGATGCATTATGCTATGAAGCAGTTACCATAAGCAAGATGTCCTTTTCAGTGTAACCACTGTTTACGTGGGCTCTAACAATATTCAGTTTCCCATGAGGCTTACCAAACTTTTTCATGCTCTTTGAAGCATAGCTATTTGCACTCCAAAGAAGTTAGGAATTTTAGAATAAATGCAGTGAACATTTCTTTAAACTAGATTTTTCCCTCCAAGAACCCGAAACCTGGTTTTGAACTCACGGTTTTTTGATCCATAAGATTTATTCTCTATGGCTCTGGTGTATTGAGCATTCGAGATGCATAGTAATTACTGACTAAAATGTCAGCACCTCCTCGACTCTTAGTCTCTGGGTTGTTTTTATATAGGTTGAGTATGGCATGTAATGTTTTGTAGGGATAATTAAAAACAGAATATAGATATTTTGTCATCCTTTGAGCTTTCTATTCCCTGATCTTTCTTTAAGTGCAAACAAATGTTTTTGTCTCCATTCAAGACATTAGAACTATTATGCAGAGATAATATATTTTTCTTTTACTATAGTATGACAAAACACAGGGAAATATAGCTAGGAACAGGTTTGCCCTTTAACATTTTATAAGGCGTTCTACAGTAAATTTGCTAGCTAGCACAATGAATAAGATGCAGTTTTAAACAAAATACTCATGTGTGTCAGATGGCCAGTGAATGGGCAGGAACAAGAGTAATGGGTTAGATGAATGTACCTACTGGTTTCTTCTAGAAGAAGCTAGCTAAAAGGATTTCATTTTCAGACACACGTGAAATTAACACGTGTAGTTATGTGTGTGCAGTGTTGGCAGCTGTGCATAAGCTGAGGTATGTTGTGTCCTGTGGATTCATGAACTTCTGCAAATTTGACTTTTTATAGAAATTGCATAGAATCTGAATGCTAAGTGGGAATACTGCACAGGATTTCTAAGGGCATGTCAATGTGGCCTCCCACGGACCCAAATGAGGAAACCCCCTTTGTAGGCAGTGCCAGAACCACCCAGCCCTGCCCACAAGAAACTGGAAGGCATGGCTGGAGGTATAAGCTGAGCAGGCCAGAGGCTCTACCTCAGCCTCGGAGGAGAAAGGCTTTGCCACACTGCCCTCAGAGAGAAGACTGGGTTGGGCCGCCTGAGCTACTGCTGGGCCTTGAGAACTGGCCCAATCTGCAGAGGCCACTGCCTGGGCCAGTGGATTCATCCGGACCCTCAGGCCTAGACAAGTGGGCTGGACCGCCTGGACCCTTACCCGAGCAAGACCTGGAGTCCCTGGACACGCTACCCACACCTCCGTCCCCAGGGGACACTGAGGAGCAGCATGCGGGCCAGGTAGGCTCCCAAGGGGAACAGGGAGATGGCCCAGGGACAGCCAGCTCTGGGGTGGCTGAAGAGATGGAGGTCAACTGGGCAGCGTGTTGCAGTTCAGATCCCTGCTGACCCACAGACCTGGTTAGTGTGTTGCGGCTTGCATCACCGCTGACCCAGTGTCACCTGTACTGCCACTGCTAGGGCCCTAGGCTGGGATGCAGTAGAGTGGGTAGGCCTGCATCCCCCCTCCCCGCCACCCTTTCCCTTGGGTGGCAGATTCCCCCTATAGGGAGAAAAACTCCTGTGCCTGTTGGCTCTCCTCCAGAAGGAGACCCGACCCCTGTCTCAGCCTGAAGACAGGCCTGTGCCTGTGAACTCTTTGGACTGCTTAACTGTTGCCCCTCCCCAACCTTAGGCTGCGGCTCATAGCTGGCTAGCCAGCCTGTGGTCAGGCCTGAGGCCCCGAATTCCGGTGGCTGGTAATGAGTCAGCATGGCCTCCCACTGACAGGACATATTACAGGGCACATCTACACTGCAAGATTGTTATTTTGAAATAATTTGGAAATAACAGGCTTCTTATTCTGGAATAGTAAAGCCTCATGTTATGAGTAATAACACCCATTTTGAAATAGTTATTTCAAAATAGGGTGTGTGTAGACAGCGCAGCTGTGGCTATTTTGAAATAATACACTCATCAGCAGGGCTTGACAAACGGCGGCGAAAGCCGCTCGCCAGTCCCGCATTGCACATGCGCAAGAGCTGCATTGCACATGCGCGCGACGCCAGTAAACAGGATGCGCGGCTAAAATTTACTCACCTCAGACAAGTAGTTTGTGAAGCCCTGTTCATCAGAACTCTGTAGTTCCTCTTCCCTGCAGCCTTTAAAGCTGCAGCCACAGGGGAAAGGGCTTGTGGCATGATGTGAGTCCAGCTAGCCTGCTCTGCCTTCCCTGCTGCCATGGCAGCCCCCAGCCCTCCACATCTGCCAGCACAGGAGGTCAGCCTGTCCCTGAAGCTGGTACTCCTCTCCCAGGATGTCACCCAGTGCTTGGACAAGACCAGGAAAGGCCCATCAGGTGAGTTCCATTATTTTCCCTAGACATACATGGGGAGAAGTGGGGGGTGTTGAGGGCTGTGCGTGCCTCATTCAGCCTCAGCCTGGGGATTACACAGCAGCCTGTGCACATGGCTGCAATGAGGCTGCCACACAGGAACCTTGTGCTTCTGCTCACAGGTTCCTACCCAGGCCCGCCTTCTTCCCACCATAAGCCACCGCTAAGGTGGCAGGGTCATGGACACACATGCAGCACACGGGCATGCCTGCACTCTTGGGGCAGCATCTGCTTCCGGGCAAGCGTAGTGAGGCAGAGGATGCCAAGTCCCTGCCAGGGGAGCCTGCTGGGGGGAGGATGAGAAGAGGACTCCAGCACATCTGCCACTCAAACACACCTCCCCCAACACTCTACTCTCCTCCAGAGGGTAGGGATAGAAGTCCTCTCCCTGTGGGATGCTGCCACTACCAGGCCCAGCATGTGCACAGCTCAGAGGGAAGCTGAGCCACCCTGTCGCCACCTCCCACTTGCAGGCACCCAGCCTGGTTGGCACCTTCTCATGCTTGCTTGTCCCCAGGACATGGGGGTAGCGAGGCTTCCCTGGGATGTCTGTGCCCCTGCAGGAAATTCTAGGACACAGATGGCCATGCCCAAAGAAGCACATTGTCTTCATCTGAACCGAGACCTTTTGGTGTCTGGCCTTCAGAGACCCTGTCTTTTGAGTGTCCTTGTCACTTCTCTTCACAGCTGGACCAGTTGTGAGTGAGGTGCATCCATTACCTTCTATGACAGCCTCCAACCCTGTGAAACCTGCAGGCGCTGGTGACCCCAGGAAGACCCGCAGTGGGAACATGTTGCCTGCCTGCATGTCCTGCAGCGGTCTCTCGAGTGGTAGGCAACAGAGTTTGGATACTGACCTGGAAGAGCACCGTGCTGACAGGGAGCTGCACCACACCATCTGGCAGGAGCTGTCCCAGGAGATCTGTAGAATGTGGGTGGCATATACCACCGCTGTTCACTGACTGGTGGAGGCCATTGAGTGGTCCAGCAGTCACTTCCCACTCCTGCTCCTGCCCCTGTGGCTTCTCTTTCTAATCATGCCATTAGCTGCTGACGGCCCTGCACGTGAGGCAGTGGGACCACCCGAGGCAGGCGTCAGTCCCAGATCTATCCCTGGGCCTCTCCTCCTGCCACTTCCTCTCCCCCCAGGCTCTTTCCCCAGTCTCTCCAAAACCAGTTTATTCTTTCAAAACAAAAAGTCTGGTTTATTGTGTCTGCAGAGCAGGGAAGGGAGCAAAGGGAGGGAAGGGGAACGGAGGGATGGGGAAGGAAAAGGCACAAGGGGCAATGTAGAGCCCTTGTGGGATGCCCAGGGGAGAGTGTCACAAGTGTCCTTGTCTGAAATTTTCCCTCAAGGCTTCCCGGATGCGCACAGCTCCCTGATAAGCTTGCTGGGTGGCAGCAGTGCACAGCTGCCCAAAGGCCCTTGAGAGCTGCTCGGGTCTGCCCTCCAACTTGGCAGGAACATTCACCTTTCTTCTTGCACAGGTTGTGCAGGACACAGAAGGCTGACACCACCTGGGGGATGTTACATTCACCGAGTCCAGGCAGGTAAGGAGATAGTGGAACCTCCCCTTCAAATGGGAGCCTGGCGTTGGACTATTCATTGGTGGAGTCCAGGTGTCCTGTGTAGGGCTTCATTAGCCAGGAAGCAAAGTGTAGGCTGTGTCCCCCAAGTTGAACATTGGCATGTCCATGCCCCTGACCCTGATGATGCTGTTGGGTAAAAAAATGCTGGCGTGCATCTTCTGAAAAAAGCTGGAGTTCCTGAAGCCATGGGCTTTGTGTGTCTTCCTCAATCACCTGATGTTAATGCTGGTGAAATGGCCCTGGTCCACGAGGGCCTGCAGCATCATGGAAATGCACATCTTCTGGTTGATGTAGTTGGAGGCCCAGTGGCCCAGCTAGGGATATGGGTGCCACCAATGGCCCTCCTCACAGTTGGGGAAGCCCATGATGGCAAAGTTGGTGATGATGAGGTCCACATTTCCCAAGATGACAAGCCTGCATTGCAGGATGGTGTTGATGGCCCTCATGAGCTGTAGAAGGATACAAACAGAGAATCACAGGGTTACCAGGGCCCTCAGGAGGTCCCCAAGCCCAAACCCCTTCCCACAGCAGGAGCAACGCCAACCCCAACAGGGCTTTGTGAAAGGGACTGGAAAACTTCTAGAGAGGGAGGGTCCACCTCTGCTTCATTAGGGAACCCCATTCAATGGTTTACCACCTGCCTAGGACAATAGCATGAGAGCGCCAAACCTACATAAAGTATTTCGAAATAACTCCCCTGTGTATGGCCAATCTGAGAGGGCATATTTTACTCCTTTGTCATCATTATTTAGCTCCCATATCAACTCAGAAACGTGAGTTCATAAAAAATATAGGTTTAAAATCTATACCAGGAACTGCTTGGAAACTCTCTTTTTCACAGTCTGAAGATTTAACCAATTTAACAAGCCACATTCTTAACATTTGTAAACGTCTACACATCAAAGCTAAAGTAAAATTAAGCTAGGCAACTTCAGCTATGTCAATTGCATATCTTAAGTCAAAATAACTTAATTCGGCTTTTGGCACTGACTACACAGCAGGAAGTTGAAGGAAGAACACTCTTCCTTCGACTTCCCTTATTCCTTGTGAAATGAGGGTTACCATGAGTCAGAGTAAGAAGTGCTCCAGCTCGACATTATTTCAAAATAAAGGCTTGTAATGTAGATGTGCACGATGTTATTTCAGAATAATGTTAGTTATTCCAAAATAATGCTGCTGTGTAGACGTTCCCTAAGTGTGATGATTTACCAAGTTGCATGAGTATACAGCAGGGGTGAGGAACCTTTTTTGGGTCGCGGCCCACTGATCCACAAAAAAATCAGTTGGGGGCTGCAAACAAGTGAGAAGCAAAAAAATAAACCTCCAAACCCTCACCAACATGGCCCCCAACTGAGAAGGAGAGGCACTCCCCACATTCCCCTTGTGCACTAGAGCCTAGAGGGGCCTAGGCTAGTAGATTTGTGTGCTCCAGCCCCACGGTGAACAGCAGGGGGACTGAAGCATCAGAGCGGACTCCCCAATGCTGGAGGGAGCCCTGAGTCTCAGGGGACCAGATCCAGGCAAGCTAGGGGCCACATCCAGCCCACAAGCCTGAGGTTCCCCATCCTTGGTATACAGCGTGTTCCTTGTATAACCTAATCTTCTCCTCACTCAGCCACTCTCATGTCCAGCCTCCTTTCCTTTGACCTTAAATTTAGTTCATAGCACAGGCATAGCATTCTCTTCTATCTTTCTAAATAACTGGATGTTAACCCTTTAAAACTACATTTCACACTTCCTCTCTCCTGCCCCGTTCAAGAGAGTATCCCCAGCTATGTAAAGTTTTTCTACAGTGACCATCACCATGGTATCTAGGTACCAAACCTCCTTTTTATCTGGTGTTAAGAACCTCTCTTCTATCATCTCATTTCCTCTCCCCATCATATCAGTAAAAAATTATTGTGCTACCTTTTCTCTTAGATTTTACAAAGGTTGCAAAACACTTTCAGAGCCATCTGCTTTCTAAAGGTAAATCCATTTTCTTTGTTCAATAAAGGTATGTCCGTTTATTTTGGCATTATGTCCGTTATTTCAAAATAACATTATGCACTGTCTGCACAAGAAGCCTGTTATTTTGAAATAAATTTTAAATAACAGGCTTCTTACTCTGACTTCCTGTAAACTTCATTGTACAAGGATTAAGAAAGTCAGTGGAATAGTGATTTATTTTGAAATAAGTGCTATGTAGACAGCGCCAAATTTCAAAATAAGCTATTTTGAAATAAGATACGCTGTTTGCATAGCTCAAATAGTGTAACTTATTTCGAGGCAGGTGCTACTGTGTAGATGTACCTTACGTCAAAATTATTTGGTCTATGTTCATTTTCTTTGTTCAATAAATCAGAATTATTTGGTCTATGTTTGTCCATTATGTTGTGTCTACTGTTAAATAAATGTCAATTGCTTAGATGTTATACTTTATGGGCATGTCTACCCTAGGAAATTATTTCAAAATAATAACTCCTGAAATAACTATTGCAAAATAAGCTTATTTCCCAAGGAAAGCAGGAGTACAGATTTAAAAATAACCAGCCTATTATTTCAAAATAACAGGTTTGGTAGTGTGGACGCTCTGCTTATTATTTTGAAATAAGGGGAGTTATTTTGAAATAACTTCCTAGTGTATACCAGGGCTATAAGTGTTATAGCTACCAACAAATTAGACAGATAATTTGTTTAAAATCACCCTTCGCCCTATTCTGTGTTAAGCACTCCAGACAGTTAAAGAAGGATTCAATTATTTAAAACCAGAGATAGAATTTGGATTTAGATTCAGCTCTGCATTATTCTAGAGAGTTTAAGATTTTTGACATCCAAAGTTTTGATTTGGGCCTATCTCTATTTAATATTATGGTAACAGTCAAACAGCAACAACAATAACAATACTGATTTCACCCAAAAGAACACTAAATTTTCCCACAGTTTGCCTTCATCCAAAGTAAGTTTCAAAATTTACTAAAAAACTATTCTGCTCCATTATGGTGCCTTAGAACTGCAATCACACAGTTGTATTACAAATACAATAATGTTTTATAGTATTAACACAAAACATCACAATTTTCAGTTGTGTTATGAACTATTTCACGCTCTTGAAATATACTGCATTTTTTAAAATGTAAGGGATTCAGGATTATGCTTTGCCATACACATCATTCTCTGGTTTATCAAGCAATGTTTTAAATTCAGCAAACACCAAGGGAGTTGCTTGGACAACACAAAAAAGAAATCCCAGACAGCAAGCATATTTCCTTACTTTTAAGTATTAAATATAAACAGCTGAGTGGACTTTCATGATATTATATCCAATCCAGATGCAGACTGAGAAAATCTGTTTCCAGATGCCTCATTCTTATAGTGTTTAAGATATAAACACTTGAAAAGTTGACATTTGCATTAGAAGCCTAAGCCAGGATGAGGAACATTGGAATGCAGTGATTACTGCCACATATATTATATGCATTATAATAGGCAGGATATTAAAAATGAATGTGTGCGCAGTCAGGCCAGGTTTATGTTCTACTTAATCTCACAGAAGACTAAGTAATTGAGGAGTATTGATTTTCAGGACAAAGTTAAAAAAAAAAAAGAATCTACTGTTAAAAATATGTCATATGCACATCAGTAATTTGGAAGTAAGTAATCATCAGATGATCAGTTAATATGTTTTAAATAAGTAAATCAGTTTAACTGATCTTGACTTAAGTCCCTTGCCTGTATTTCTGCTCAAACTAATTACAAGTCTGGCATGAATATGGGATAGATCTTAGCCTTTTGGGTCTTGTTAGCTCCCAATTCTATGTTCTTGGAGAACCAGGGCATAGTACTCATGGAAGACACCCCTCCTCCCCCCTCCCCAGCCTCTGCTTGATCCTAAGCCAGTACAAAAACAATGAAAAGATAGGGGAAGACATGACGAAACACCCCAGACAAAGCTGATAGGATCAAGGAAACACCTCCTAGCCTCATTTGAATCAAAGATGGGAAAGAAAAACACCTCCATTAGCATACAGAATGGAAAACAGCAATTCCAGAGCAAGAACCGCACTGAAATCTGGGACACAGAATGCAGGAAAACATTATTGGAAATCTCTGTTCCAGATGCTAATGAACACACACCTGCACACACACAGATCAGTAATTATCAGATCAATTTTAGTATTATATCTTCTGTTGGTATACAAAATACTGAAACTGCCTAACTGTATTACGAGTTTCTTCAAAGGAACATGACCCATAGCCAGGAATGATCCGTTTCTATTGTCTCACCTAAATAGAACAACTTTGGGATACTTCCTTGAATCATCCATTTACCCATAAACAAATCTAGTATCTCACCTGAACCATTGTTGTTTCTCTACAAAAACCCCTAACCATGATCAAGTAAAGTGTTCTGATGACTGGATCAAAATTCTGCATCAGTTCCATTGGGATTTCACCTGCTCTTAATCGATTGTGCTGTGGGCTCTGCTTTGCCTTCTTTCAACACACTGGACTCCAGCTACCATCACTATCTGGGAACCCGGATGAGATCTAGCTTCATGGAGGGGTGAGATTCTCTCTCCCTCACACTCTCTCTTTCTCTTTCTCTTCCCTCCCTCCCCCAGATATAGCCTCCTGATTCTGCCTTATGCAATGAGTGATGGTTTGCTAGCCCTAATGGTTGTAATCAGATTTTAAGTTAGATTTAATATTGTACCTGTTTTGTTTGTTTGGCTCCTCTGGTATGGTTACTGACTAGAAATAAATAACTTGCATGGTTAAGCTGGTTGCTTTTCTCTCTTTATCTCCCTTTCCTCTCCACCCTCCTTGGGGGTGTTGTTTTTGGCTTCCTCATTCACTCTGAAACATTGCTTCTTGTACCTAAGCTAAAGATCCCTGTAGCACCCAAATATTTTGAGGGGTTTGCTCATCAAATGGGTTACTAGCAGAATGACTGTGGCATAAAATTGGTGATAGGGAGGTGCTGAATCTCGAGGCGTATGTGGGTGGCAGTTTAAAGTGCTGTTTAAATCCAGCCCATGAGTCCAAGGACACAAGAAGGTCACAGCTTGGCATTGCCATGCAACAAGCTTCCCTCTAAGCTGCGCTGTAGCTTAGCCCGATAGCTGCTTAACGAGCCCTGCCCAGCCAGGGGCTCAGGGCTCCGTTCATGGAGCTTCCTGGCTGGGGGAGGGGCACTTCTCCTTCAGCTATGGCAGCAGTTCCCTGCTGAGGACAGAGCAGCGAGTTTCTCTCAGCCGGTAGGGAAAGGGCAGCTTAGCGGGAACTTTGCTGTGCAACCCAACCTACCAAGTCCAGAGACATATAAGGGGTCAGCTTGTGAATGCTAATTAACTGGTCCTCTCAAATGTGCTCTGGTAGTGTGCCTGTATGTGTGTGTTCATCTGATTCTAGGGTGGGAAGAACCCAGTCTGAGGGAACCTAGATCTTGCAGGATAACTACATTGGGAGGGAATTGGCAGAAAGGAGAAATAAAGCTCCACATGAGAGCACAAGTAACTCGAGCAGCACATTGATAGAATTATAACCCCCCTCCTTCAGAAGAGTAACCCTAATAAATGAGCATTCCAAAGTAAATCTGGGCAAATCTGGTAACAGTGTGTATCAAACCTTTTCTACATATCTGGGGCCAAATAATGAATCCTCTTTCATGTGCAGTCATAACTTCCCAAGAGAAAACTTGCAGGGGGAGAGAAAAATATGTCAAGATATCGTTCATGCAGTTTCCTTCAAGTGCTTTTTGAGGGTATGTGGCAGAGTCCTCCGCTCTGTACAAATAATGAGTTCAGATTCCACAAGACTCAGAAGGCCCATCTGCATGAAAGCTCTATTGGCTTGTTCACTGCCTAGATTCTTTGAAAGGAAACCTCACCACGAAAAGGACTCTGCAACAAAATGAAAACAAATACTCTAAAGAGTGAAATAAATCAAACCCACGGGGTTAATTGATAGAGATTGGTTCCTACAATTAAGGCTTGTCAGTTATTCCTGTATTCTCACTAAGGAATAGAGCAGTGGTGGAGAACCTCAGGCCCGGGGGCCTGATGTGGCCCCCAGCTTGCCTGGATCTGGCCCCTGGGGCTCAGGATACCCCCCCCCCCCAGCATTGGGGAGCCCGTGCTGTCACTCCAGCCCACTCTCACCCCATGCTGCCTCGCCACAGGAATGAAGCACACAAAATCTACTAGGCTGGGCCCCCTTGGCTCAGGAGTGACTTTCTCCTTCTCAGTCAGTTACATCAGTGAGGGTGGTTTTTTAGTTTTTGCTTCTCTCTCATGTGCATGTGGCCCCTCTCTGATTTTTCCTGTGGGTCAGTGACCCCTGACCCAAAAAAGGTTCCCCACCCTGGCACTGAGTTTGCAAAACAGAAGGCAACACAGCAATGAGAGCCAGCTGTAAGCTTTATGTAAGGGGACTGTTACCCCTTACTAAAACTCTGTGGGAGTTTTTTGGTTTACCAGCTTCAGAAGGGGAAGGGTTCATGAGACTGACAGACCCCAGAGACAATGGAAAGCAGTCAACACTCCAGCTCAGCCTGACTGACAGGTTGTAAGTGGGGATTGTTCTGGCTCTGTCTCTGAACAAACAAGCTGTGTGCAGAAGAGGTCCTGCAAAGACAGAGAGCTGAAAGAGGAGTACAAGAAGAAGTCCTGCAGCGACAGAACCAGACACAGACAGGCCAAGCAGTGCAGACCCTGTGTTGAGCAGCAGACTGGCAGTGCTCAGAAAGCCAAAAGGAACAGAGAAGCAACACAAAGAGCTGGAACTGGCCAAGCAGCACAGCCTGCAGCTGGATGTGGTGAGCTACTGGGACCTGCAAAGTGTGGGGAAAGGCTCTGGACTGGGAGAGGGGTCTGGCCACTTAGAGACTGAGGCTGTGTGGTCACTGCCAGTGCAAGCGTGTCCAGCCTGCAGCCCCTTGCAGCACATCCAGGGCTTCTAAGGAAGAGACTGTGAACTGTCCTTACACTCTGCAGACTGCTGTGTTGATGTGCCTGTGCTACAGAGCAGGGCTGTGTGTTCTCATTTAACCATTCTCATTGTTTCTTATTCTATTCTCTTTAATCAGTTGATGTTTAATAAATTGTATTTGCTTTGAACCTTATGAAGTGATCACTGGGCCAAGAAGGCCTGCAGTGTAAAGAGAGCACCTCGGAGTGGGGACACCCTAACTCCTGCCCCTAGTGACTACAAGGTCAGGGATTAAGCCCCAGGAAACCTGGGCCCAGCCTTGTTGGGGTTTCAAGGGCTCTGCTACTCAGGAGAGTGGAGGGAGAGCCCTCAGGATCAGGGAGCCGTGGGGTAAAGGAAGTGGGAGCGGGGACTCAGATCCTTTCGCTGGTTCATTTCACCGGGGTGTATAGAAGCCAGGAAAGTTCCCCACAAGAGCGGGACCATTCCCCCGCTTACATAATTGGCGTCACGAACAGGATCCTATTCAAAGGGTCCACCCCATTGGTTTATTTGTTGAGTTCTGGTAGCACCAGCCAGGCCTGGTCGAGAGCACAACCATGGCTGGAATTGAAGAACTACAGATCCAAGTTGCTGAACTTCAGCGCAGATTATCAGACCAAAGTGAGGCATTACAGCAAGCTAGAGCTGAGCATAGAGAAGCCTTATCACTGGCCAGGGCAGTTATAGACCAACAGGCAGCAGAAGCTAAGAAACCCCCTACTATTTATGTCCCACGGGAGCGGAAGGTTGCAGAGTTTGGTGGCTTCCCAACTAGGCCAGGAGACATTACGGTAGAGGAGTGGGTGAAGTCTGTGAAGGCAGCTCTGCATGTGCTAAGAATACCTGAAGAAGATCATGTGGATTTCATAGAGGAGCACCTCAAGGGCCAGGCCAAGGCCACAGTAAAGTTTATGGCAATGGCAGACAAGAAAGATGTGAAAAAGGTATTTGAACTCCTCCTAGAAGTGTATGGAGACAAGGTACCTATTGGAACTCGGCTAAAGGAGTTCTTTGAGCGAAAGCAGGAGCCTGGTGAAACTATCCGGGCATATGCCTATGAACTCCAGGAGAGACTGAGCAAAGTGGAGCGGCGAGACCCTCAACGAGTTTCAGACGCAGATATGGCGCTGAAAGAACAGATGGTGTTTGGGCTCCGGGATGACTCCCTCCGCCGTGAAATGAAGAGAAGGCTGAAGGAAGAGCCTGGAAAGAAGTTCCCTGAACTCATGCAGGCTGCCATTATGTGGTCAGAAGAAGAGGAGGCTCCTTTGGAAGAGACCGGCAAGCCTAACTCCCGAACACGGAGTGGGGGCCTAGTCAGTGCAACTACTGGGGAAAAGGCCCTGCCCCAAACACAGTTAACATTGGAAAGTTTAAGTGAAGCTATCCAAAAACTGGCAGTCCAGCAGGGGGAGATGCTGAAAGTAATGACTGAGGTGGTGAAAGAAAAATCCACCTCCTCCACTACTTGGCCAAAATACCCCAGGACCCCGGGGTCCCGAAGGCCCCCACTAAAGGATGAGCTGGGAAGGTACATTTGTTATACTTGTGAAAGGCCAGGGCATACTAGCCGAGATTGTCCACTGAAGAGGGGACTGGAATCCCGAGTGTCTGAAATCCCAGAGACACCAAGATCGAGTAGCACATCAGGGGAAGGCCAAGCGGGGACAGAAGGGTTCCTACGGCTGTCCCTTGGAAAAGGGCAGCATGCCAGCAGTAAGGAAAAGGACCCTGATGATGCTAGTGCATTTGATGACTTCTGCGGTCGAGCTTTTGGGGACTGCTTGACAGTGGAAATAACCATAGCAGGGGTGAGGACCCGCTGTTTGATAGACACTGGCTCAGAAGTCACCACTATTTCTGAATCATATTTCCAAAACTACTTAAAAGAGAGAGATCTGACCATGCATAATACCCGGTTTGTACAGCTAACAGCAGCTAATGGATTAGCTATCCCTGTTGTGGGGTGCCTTGAAGCTGATGTAGGGTATATGGGTCGGATAATCCCGGGAAAATGCATCTTTATCCTAAAGGATCCAGCTTCGGAAAAGACTTTGATGGGGAACAGAGTACCAGGAATTCTCGGGATGAATATAATAAGAGAGCTGAAAGAATTACTATTAGTGGGGGAAGGAACCCAAGAAATGAACCGGCATGGGGAGCCTAGGATGAAGGCTGCATTGAAGCGGGTACTGGCCCAAGTGGAGAGACAAGGATGTTTTCCTGGTCCCACAGGACAGATTGGCTACGTAAAGGTGGCAGGGAGACAGAAGGTAGTTATACCTCCCTGGAGTGAGAAGATTGTTGATGGACGCTGCCAGGTACTAAGCGGATTCAATGGATACCGGGTGCTTGTTGAGCCAACACGAGGGGCCAGTCTACCTCAGGGACTACTGGTTGCGAACGTACTTGCTAATGCCAGCAAGGGAAAAGTGCCAGTCAGGCTGCTAAACTCAAGTAAGAAGGCCATAAAGTTGTACCCCCGCACTAGAGTGGCAGAGGTACACAGACCCGAAGAAGTAGTACCCCCAGGAGGAGTAGTCCTAGAAGAAAAGGGAGATGAGCTGCGAGTGACAAGGTTGGAGAAGGGAGCACAGGTTACTACACCTCAAGAGGCACCTGATGGAGAGTTACTCATTCCAGTCCAAGTGGATCTCCAACAGCTAACCCCTATGCAGGCTGGCCGTTTACGGGCACTACTGGAGAAACATCAAGAGGTCTTTTCCAGGGATGACCGAGACTTTGGTTACACCACCACAGTGACACACCGAATACCCACTGGAGATGCTGTCCCAATAAAACAGAGACACCGGCGGATTTCACCACAAGTGTTCCAGGAGGTAAAAAGGCACATCCTGGACCTAGTGGCTCAAGGTGTCCTTAAAGAAAGCCACAGCCCCTGGGCATCGCCTGCAGTGATTGTAATAAAAAAGGATGGTGGGGTGCGATTCTGCTGTGATTACAGGAAATTGAATGAAGTAACACACAAGGATGCTTACCCGCTACCCCGGGTGGAAGAGTCCCTGGATGCATTAGGAAGTGCCAGAGTGTTTTCAACTCTTGATTTGACTTCTGGCTATTTCCAGGTTGCAATGGAAGAACAGGACCAGGAAAAGACAGCAGTGACAACTCCGTTTGGGCTGTTTGAATGGACGCGTATGCCATTCGGCTTGTGCAATGCACCTGCTACGTTCCAGAGACTAATGGAAGGGGTGTTGGGAGATTACATCCTAGACACTTTGCTAATATACCTGGATGATGTTATTGTGTTTTCCAAAGATTTCGAGAGTCATATAGAAAAACTGGATGTAGTCTTCACACGACTGAAGGAACATGGGTTGAAGTTGAAGCCAAGCAAGTGCTGCCTCTTACGTGAGAGAGTCAAATTTTTGGGCCATGTGATTTCGAAGGATGGAATCCAGGTAGACGAGGAGAAGACCAGGGCTCTGGAAAACTGGCCAGTCCCGAAGAATGCCAAACAAGTGCGACAAGCTCTGGGTTTCATGAGCTATTATAGACGATTTGTTCCAAAGTTTGCACACATTGCTGCGCCACTATATGGATTGGTGGGCCAACCAACTGAAAGGAAGAAAAGGGATCAATGCTTTGTATGGGATGATGCCTGTCAGGCAGCTTTTGATGAACTAAGACACCGGCTGATGACACCACCTGTGCTTGCATATCCTGACTTTAGCCTGCCATTTATGGTGACAACAGATGGAAGCCTACATGGCCTGGGTGCAGTGCTCAGCCAGAAACAGGAGGGGGTTGAGCGTGTGATCGCATATGCAAGCCGAGGGCTGAGGAGGTCAGAAAGAAATGACAAAAACTACAGTGCTTTTAAGCTAGAATTGCTGGCCTTGAAGTGGGCTATTACTGAAAAATTTAAGGATTATCTAATGTACTCTAAATTCACTGTAATCTCAGACCACAATCCTCTCCGATACCTGTCCACTGCTAACTTAGGTGCGATTGAACACCGGTGGGTGGCCCAACTTGCTGAGTTCACTTTTGAAGTACAGTATAAACCTGGAAGACAGAATATCAGTGCTGACACCCTGTCTAGATTGCCTTTGGAAGAGGAATTAGAAGAGGGTGAAGACCTTGAAAAGGACTTTCTGGTCATTCCTGCAGACGTTGTGCGGGCCTGTTTGTGGCTAGAGGTTCCGAAGCAAGAGGGTGAAGTGATGGTAAAAGAGGTATCACAAAACCTGGTAGAAGGTGAGGATGCAATAATCTCAGGGTATTCATGGGAAGAAATTCGCACCCTGCAAAAAGAAGGGGACCTTGGGCCAGTCTTAGAGGCAGTCATGAACCGGATGAGGCCAGACCGGAGCTTTGGGGCCAGATACCCTCAGTCTAAGAAGCTGACCAGACAGTGGGAGCGACTTAGGTTGCACCGTGGAGTGCTGTTCCGTGTAATCTGTCATCCTCGTGATGGCGAAGAAGTGTGGCAGTTAGTGGTGCCAGTGTCACTTCGCCGACAAGTTTATGAAGCCAGGCATGACCATGGAGGGCATTTTGGAGACAGAAGCACTCTTGAGGCGATGAGGAAGAACTATTACTGGCCTACCATGGCTAGTGATGTAACAGCATGGATCCGTCAGTGCAAGCGGTGTGCCCTAGCCAAGGATGTGTTTCCACCCACTCGGGCCCCTTTGACCTGCACTAACGTGACTGCCCCAATGGAGGTCTTAGCAATGGACTACACTCGGCTAGAGAAATCTTCCGAGGGGTTTGAGAACGTACTGGTTCTCACAGATATGTTTACCCGATTCACTGTTGCATTTCCAACTAGAAACCAGACAGCGCAGACAACGGCTGAAGCCCTCCTAAAACACTGGTTTATGTATTATGGTTGTCCAGCACGGTTACACTCAGACCAGGGGAGGAATTTCGAGTCAGGGGTGATATCAACATTGTGTAAACTGTATGGCATAGCCAAAAGCCGAACAACACCCTATCACCCACAAGGAAATGCTCAGTGTGAGAGGTTTAACCGGACAATGCATGACATGCTCAGAACACTCCCGCCTGAAAAGAAACGAGCCTGGCAGGAGCATCTCCCTGAGCTGGTGATGGCCTATAATAGTCACATCCATTCATCGACAGGTTATTCTCCTTTTTACCTCATGTTTGCTAGAGATCCCAGGTTGCCATTGGATATTCTAGACAGAGAGGGCCCTGAGGAAGATGATGTGACCAATCTGGATGATTGGGTCAAAAGTCACCATGACAGGCTGAAGAGAGCCTGTGAAGTTGCTCTCAGTACGTCTAAACAGGCAGCCCTAAGCAGGAAGAGGACTTATGATTGCAAGTCCAGGGGGGCTCTCATCAGGCCTGGTGATCGTGTACTAGTTCGTAATCATAGACACCGGGGGCGTAATAAAATACAGGACAAATGGGAGTCGAGTCCTCACATTGTAGTTGCTCACAACAATCCTGACCTGCCAGTTTACACCATTCGACCTGAACGGGGAGGGCATGAGAGAACAGTTCATAGAGATCAGCTAAAACATTGCACCTTTAGTTCAGTCAGGAATCCTAGGAGGTGTAGATCAGGACGGCCTGAAGAGACTGAAAGGAGTTGGGGAATGGTTTTAGTCCCACAAACTGAATACCAAAGGGAGCAGAGGGTAGCAACCCCTGACCACAACGAGGATGACCAGATCCCTCAGGCTGACCCAGTATTACCTGAAGACAGGGAAATAGAAAATATGGGTAATGAACCACCTGTTGTAAGAAGGTCCCGGAGAACTAATAAGGGTGTATTGCCTGTTAAACTTAGAGATGATTATGTTATTGGTCCTATGTAATGGCTTAATGAGTGTCCGCATGTCCAGTAGAAATAAGATGTTAAATATGTGAAATGTTTTTGTTAATTGTTAATGTTTTTTATATGGTGTGAATTTTGTGGCTGTGGTAGAATTCTAGCAAGGGGGAATGTAAGGGGACTGTTACCCCTTACTAAAACTCTGTGGGAGTTTTTTGGTTTACCAGCTTCAGAAGGGGAAGGGTTCATGAGACTGACAGACCCCAGAGACAATGGAAAGCAGTCAACACTCCAGCTCAGCCTGACTGACAGGTTGTAAGTGGGGATTGTTCTGGCTCTGTCTCTGAACAAACAAGCTGTGTGCAGAAGAGGTCCTGCAAAGACAGAGAGCTGAAAGAGGAGTACAAGAAGAAGTCCTGCAGCGACAGAACCAGACACAGACAGGCCAAGCAGTGCAGACCCTGTGTTGAGCAGCAGACTGGCAGTGCTCAGAAAGCCAAAAGGAACAGAGAAGCAACACAAAGAGCTGGAACTGGCCAAGCAGCACAGCCTGCAGCTGGATGTGGTGAGCTACTGGGACCTGCAAAGTGTGGGGAAAGGCTCTGGACTGGGAGAGGGGTCTGGCCACTTAGAGACTGAGGCTGTGTGGTCACTGCCAGTGCAAGCGTGTCCAGCCTGCAGCCCCTTGCAGCACATCCAGGGCTTCTAAGGAAGAGACTGTGAACTGTCCTTACACTCTGCAGACTGCTGTGTTGATGTGCCTGTGCTACAGAGCAGGGCTGTGTGTTCTCATTTAACCATTCTCATTGTTTCTTATTCTATTCTCTTTAATCAGTTGATGTTTAATAAATTGTATTTGCTTTGAACCTTATGAAGTGATCACTGGGCCAAGAAGGCCTGCAGTGTAAAGAGAGCACCTCGGAGTGGGGACACCCTAACTCCTGCCCCTAGTGACTACAAGGTCAGGGATTAAGCCCCAGGAAACCTGGGCCCAGCCTTGTTGGGGTTTCAAGGGCTCTGCTACTCAGGAGAGTGGAGGGAGAGCCCTCAGGATCAGGGAGCCGTGGGGTAAAGGAAGTGGGAGCGGGGACTCAGATCCTTTCGCTGGTTCATTTCACCGGGGTGTATAGAAGCCAGGAAAGTTCCCCACAAGAGCGGGACCATTCCCCCGCTTACATTTAGGCAACCACAGCCTGCTTTGCTCCCAGCTACCCAAATCCACACTTTCCAAATGGAGGCTGTACTTTTAGTCACATGTATCTCCAGACACAACAATGGCAACTACTCCACACACTCCCTTTTACCAGACTGAACTCCTACTCATACATTCTGTTTTATTCCCTGGAGAACATTCCCATCATGCCTAGCTCTTAAAAAGACACTGCTTCTGAGGTAGGCTTAACTTCCCTTTCCCTCTCTACAGAATCCCTGAAGAAAAAAAAAAAAAAAAAAGGAAGCATAGGCCACAAGTGGTGGTGGGGGTGGTATGGGGAGGGCCATCAAGAGGAAAAGGTAGAGGGCACCCCAATTAGCAATTGAAATTTTGGCAGGAGCACAGAGAGTTGATGCATCTCCAGGGTGCTACCACCAGTCATCTATGAAAGAGAAGACAGAGCAGAGTGGAAGTGAGTGTTCTGTCCATTGTTTAAATAGATTAAGAAATGGGAGGAGATTGATTATAAGCTTTTGTGGGGCAGGGACTGTCTATTTGTTTTGTGCCAAAAAGGCTCTGGTCCATGACAGGGGCTCCCAGGTGCTACCACAAGCAAACAAACAAACACAACAAATAAGTAGTGTTTATTGACAAACCCAATCCGGGGCAAAAGTAAGTGCCAGGACATACGGGTACAGAGGGGTCCTGGACAGGAGGAGTGGGGTCAACCCTTCAAGGCCTGCTGGTTCCCAGGGCTCTGATGGTGATATGAAAACCCCAGGGCTCCAGCCTCCGCTGCTGTGGTAGTGGTGGTCAAGAGCCCCCAGGCTCTTTTAAGTCACCAGGCCCTAGGGCAGCTGCCCTTTTTGCTCCTCCTTGTTAATGGCCATGCTGGTGGGGCTGCTGATGGGGGTGGGAGGGGCGGGAAGGGAGCAAAAGGGGCAGCGATCACTTGAATATCAGCCACAATAACTAGCCACTAGGACTAGTACTGGTGGCTGCTTCTTACTGGTATGTCGTACTGGCCATTTTCACCATTGGCCCAGTCAGATGTCATGTCAGATATCTGCAGATGTAACAGGGGCGCATACTAAAAATATTTCTACTGTCTTCCTCCACCTTGCTCCGCGGGTCTGCAAAAGCAGAGGAGACTCAAACCGGTGGAGCTTCAACAAGCGAGTCTGGCTAGATCCCAATGCAGTCCCACTGGAGTCAGAGCTCCTCCTTTCACATACTTAGGCTTTGTTACCTACCAGCCCTGAGCTCTTGGGAAGCCAGGGAGTGACATTCATGGAAAACCATCCCCCCTTCCCCTAGGCCTCTGCTAGAATCAGACAAAGCAATGAAAAGGCCGGGAAAGTCACACCTAAACTAATTAAGGAAACATCCCAGCCTCATCTGCATTGAAGATAGAACAGAGGGACATCTCGTTAGCATACAGAATGGAGACCAGCTCTTCCAAGGCAGGAACTGCTGTGAACTATGGGATACCGAAAGCAGAGAAGCACTGCCTGATGGGAAATCTCTGCTCCAGATGCTAATGAACCTAGGCCTGCTCACACCCAAATTAGTCATTATCAGATCAATTCTAGTAACGATCCTATTGACATCTAAAATACTGAAACTGACCAGTAGCATTATGAGCTCTTTCAAGGAACATCACCCATAACCAGGTGCGATCAGTCTCTATTGTCTCGCCTATGTTTCTCTTTGAACTATTGTCCTATAAACACTCCTATCCTTGCCCAAGAAAAACCGTTCTGATACCTGGATTTAAACTGCATCAATTCCATTGAGACTTCATCATCTCCTGTCTGATCATGCTGGGGGCTCTGCTCTGCTTGTCTCCTGCCCTCTGGACACCAGCTCCCATCACCATCTGGGAATCCTGATCAGTGCAAGCTCCACGAAGTGGTGAGATCGCTCTCTCTGGGTATGTCTACACTACAAAGTTAATTCGAACTAACAGCCGTTAGTTCGAATTAACTTTAATAGCAGCTACACATGCAAACCGCTAGTTCGAATTTAATTTGAACTAGTGGAGTGTTTAATTCGAACTAGGTAAACCTCAATCTACGAGGAGTAACCCCTAGTTCGAATTAAGTAGTTCGAATTAAGGCTGTGTAGCCACTTAATTCGAACTAGTTGGAGGGTAGCCCTTCCCAGGTTGCCCTGGTGGCCACTTTGGGCCAAACCAGGGAAACTTTTCTGCCCTCCTCCTGGCCCTGGAGCCCTTAAAGGGGCACGGTCTGGCTACGGTGCCTGTGCCAGGTGCAAGCCTGCCAGCACCCAGCCAGCAGACCCTGCACCTGGCACAGCATGAGCCAGCCACCCACTGCCACACAGCCCTCTGCCTCTTCCCAGGACCAGGCTGGCAGCTCTCAGGAGCCTGCCCGGGACCGCAAGAAGCGGGCGCCTGCCTGGCCTAGTGCAGAGATCGTGGACCTCATCGAGGTTTGGGCGGAGGCCTCCAACGTCCATGACCTCCACACTAGGCACAGGAATGCAGCTGTCTAGGGCAGGATAACAGTCAGCCTGGCCACCAAAGGCCACATGCCATCCATCTGCAGCCTTCCACAAACAGAGGCCAGGGACACTGTTCCTACACCCTGGCTAACAGCACTCCATGGGCCCAATCTCCATGAATTTATCTAACTTCTCTTTAAACTCTTTTATAGTTCTAGCCTTCATAGCTTCCTGTGGCAAGGAGTTCCACAGGTTGACTATGTGCTCTGTGAAGAAGAACTTTCGCTTATTAGTTTTAAACCTGCTGTCCATTCATTTCATTTGGTGTCCTCTAGTCCTTCTATTTTGGGAACTAATGAAGAACTTTTCTTTATTCACCCTCTCCACACCACTCATGCTTTTATAGACCTCTATCATATCCCACCGCAGTCTCCTCTTTTCTAAGTTGAAAAGTCCCAGTCTCTAACCTCTCTTCATATGGGACCTGTTCCAAACCACCTAATCATTGTAGTTGCCCTTTTCTGAACCCTTTCCAAGGCCAAAATATCTTTTTTGAGGTGAGGAGACCACATCTATACACAATACTGAAGATATGGCATACTATAGTTTTATACTTCCTCTCCTCCTTCTTCCCTTGGCTTCCCCCATCCAGCTCCCTTGTCCCAGGTTTCTCCCTCCCCTCTTCCACCCTCTCTCTTCTTCTCTCCTACCTCCTTTTCCCAGTCTCCCCAGAGGTTAATCCCCCCCCCCCCAGTTTTGTTAAATAAAGAGAGTTTCTATTTTTGAACACGCGAGTCCTTTATTTTTTACATCAGGAAGAGGGGCTAGGGAGGGGTAAGTGGAAGGAGGTGAGGGAGGAATGGGGCACGAGCCCCCAATGGGGAGGACTGGGGTGGCTCTGCGGGCTCCTCAAGGTGGAAGCTCTCCTGCAGGGCCTCCTGGATCCTGACAGCCCCCTGATTGACCCACCCCCACCCCCGGATGGCAGCCTGTGGCAAGTGCAGCTGGGCTGATGGCCGAGTGCTGTGATGTGCCGAGTGTGGGCACTCAGGGCACTCGAAGTCAGGACTGCTTTGCTGTCCCTCATTGAGTTAGACAAGCAAGTGGGAAACCCTGAGACTGTCTGTCTGGGATGGGGGTCGGGTCCCTTTAAGCACAACCCTGAGCTAGCCTTAGGCAGCAGCCCCACACTTTAAGTCCTAACCTGATGCCCTGCCAGCACTGGTTCCAGCCAGCCTTAACTTTGGTTCAGGGTCCACTCAATGTGGATGTGCTAATTTGAATTTGTTTTTAGATCTAGATGCACTAATTCAAATTAGCTTAGTTTGAATTAAGTTAGTTCGAATTAGTGCTGTAGTGTAGACATACCCTCTCTTTCTCTTTCTCTCTTCCCCCCCAACTACCTCTCTACACATAGCCTCCTGACCCTGCCCTATGAAAACTGTTATAACATTTGTAACCAGTTTCAATTTAGATTTAATATTGTAACTGTTAGATTTAATATTGTAACTGTTTTCACTACTCAATTAAATAACTTTCATTGTTAAGCTTCTTGTACCCAAGCTAAAAATCCTTTAGTGCCCAAAATCCTATGGGGTTTGCTCATCGTGTGGTTTACCAGTGAATGACTGTGGTGTGAAAGTGGGGATAGGGGGTGCTGAACCTGGGGGCTTATGAGGATGGCAGCTTAAAGTGCTGTTTAATCCAGTCCACTGAGTCCAAAGGGACATGAGGGTGCAGTGTGGCATTGCTGTTAACCCAGCCTGCTGAATCCAGGGACATATGAGGGGTCAGCTTGTGAGTGCTGATTACCCAGTCCTCTCAGGCATGCTCTGTTAGTGGGTGTGACTGTGTGTGTTGCTAAGGTAGGAAGAACCCCATCCTGAGGAACCTAGTTCTTGCAGGAGAGCTCCAGTGGGAGGGAGAATTCAGCTCTATATGAGAGCACAAGTAAGCACAAGCAGCACACTGATAGAATTGTTAACTTCCCCCCCAGTCCCATAAGAGTAGCCCTAATAAAAGAGCATACCCCAGAGTATTGGGCAAATCTGGTAACAGCTTGGTTCCTTTGAAACAGAAGGAATAACACTGCCTGTTGATAATTAAAATCCAGCCTTCATAAGTTTATTGCCCAAAGTATTTTGGTCACACAAAATACCACAGTGCAAAACTGGGTAGGTGCATAAGGAAGACACATCAGCAGCATCCCAGAGAAGGATCACGTATGGGTCTGGATGGATATTGGACTAGATGAATGTATAGTATGACCTACTATGGCAGTTTTTGTGTAATGAAAGCAATTTTCAATATGAACTAAATTAAAAAAATCCTATCATAATCCCTTAATCTTCTTATACTATAGAGTGAAACAGTTAAAAAAAATTTGAATCCTTCTTGGCTCATTTCAGACCTCACAAGGTATCTTTTGAAAAGAATCAGTATCCATGTTAGGATCATTCTATTTGAGCTAATATATTTATACACCATTGGCTTTGTTTCTCCTCTGTCAATTAAAAAAAAATCTGAAAAGCTATTAGCACTGATGGTTTTTGGTGCTTTATAAATTGCTTTTGTGTTAAATTTCTTCAGTATTCTCACAAGTATCCAAATGAGAAGTCCATCTAGGATAAGACTATTAAAAATAACAGCTTACTTTCCCCCTACAGCACATACAGGAAGATGTTAGGAGAGCAAGCAGACATAGCAGATATGAGCTCTGAAGGCATAGACACTGCATGTTTCAGAAACGACGGACATAACTTTGACATGCATGATCTTTTAGGGTATGTCTACCCAGCAAAGTTATTTCAAAATAACTTTCCTAGCATCTACACAGCCAAATCACTATTTCGAAATTAATTCGAAACAGCGGAGCGGTTATTTCAAATTTGGTAAACCTCGTTCCATGAGGAATAACACCAAATTCAAAATACCTATTTTGAAATAAGTGCTGTGTAGACACTTATTTCGAAATAGAGGGCCTTCAGCCTTCCCAGGGTGCCCTGGTGGCAACTCCAGCCTCAACCAAGAACACTCCTCTCCCTCCCTCTTCCCCAGAGCCCTTAAAGGGGTTGAATCTGGCCACAGTGCCTGTGCCAGCTCCAAGCCTGCCAGCCCAGAGCCAGCAGTCACTGCCCCTGACCCAGTGGCCCCAAAACATGAGCCAGCAAGCCACTGTCAGCCAACCCTCCACTTCTTCCCAGGAACAGTCTTCTAGCTCCCAGGAGCCTGCCCGGAGCCGCAAGAAGCGGGTGCTTTCCTGGTCCAGGGTGGAGATCATGGACCTTATTCAGGTTTGGGGGGGATGCCCCCAACATCCATGATCTCTGCACTAAATGGAGGAACGCGGCCATCTATGGCAGGATAGCTGCCAGCCTGGCCACCAAAGGCCACATGCGAACCCAGGAGCAGGTTTGCATGAAAATCAAGTTGGTCTGGTGGGACCCCCAATCCTGATCCCTGAGCTTCCCCTCTCGCTTCTTTCCTTTGCTTCCCCCTTCCAAGCTTCCTCCTCCCAGGTCCCCCTCCCCTCTCCCACTCTCTCTTCTCCCCTCTCCCACCTTCTTTCCCCAGTCTCACCAGAGTGTCATTCCCTCCCCTCCCCGTTTTGTTAAATAAAGAGAGTTTGTGTTCATGAAAACACGTGTATTTTATTTGACATCAGGAAGTTAGGGAGGGGTCAGTGGAAGGACGTGAGGGAGGAATGAGGCACAATCCCCCAGTGGGGCAGACCAGGGAGGCTCTTTGTGCTCCTCAGGGTGGAAGCTCTCCTGTAGGGCCTCCTTGATACTGACAGCCCCCTGATGGACCTCCCGGAAGGCAGCCTGCAGAAAGTGCAGCCAGGCTCGCAGCAACACATCCATGAGAAGCACCAGAGTGCCCAAGAGCGACTCTGGCTCCATGATGCAGAATGCTGTGGTGTTCCGAGTGAGGGCAACCAGAGCATACAGAGACAAAAATGCTTTGCTGTCCCTCATCAAGGTAGGCAAGCAAGCAGGGAAAGCTGAGAACTGGCTGTCCAGGGGGAGTCCCGGACCTGGTTCCAGTTGGCCTTAAATGCAATTCAGCATCCACTCAGTATGGACATGCTATTTCAAAATGGCAAAACGCTATTTCAAAATGCATTTTGTGTGTAGACGCGTTATTTCAAAATAACTTATTTTGAATTAACTATTTTGAAATTATTTTGAAATAATGCTGTAGTGTAGTTTATTCCCAAGGAAATTTCTTAGGATAGTAGTTCTCAACCTTTTTCTTTCTGAGCTGCCCCCTACCTCAACATGCTATATAAACTCTAGTTTTTCCCATATAAAAGTCAGGACCAGTAGTAAGGTGTAGCAAACAAGGCAATTGCCTGGATCCTCATGCCACAGGGTGAAGCTAATCCACTCAGACTTTGGCTTCAGCCCAAGGTGAGAGGTTCAGGGCCTTGGGTTTTAGCCCTATATGGTGGGACTTCAGCTTCCTGCCAAAGGCCCCAGTGAGTCTAATGCTGAAACCTGCTCTTGATCCTCAGGAGGGGGGAAGAGCCAGCCCCCTGCTTGAGAACCATTGCCTTAGAGCATGATTCATATTTTGCAAACAGGCCCCTCCCTGGCTGTATTGCACAACAAGAGCATTGATTTAGAATACAAATTGGCAGATAGCGGACTAGCTCCTTAAATGGTGTAGATCCAATATCATTAATAGAATTCTGCGGACAATGCACCAGTGGAGATTTTATCCAGGGTATTTTCTGGTCAGGAATTACAGTGCTAACTAAACCAGAACTCCACCATGCACTCAAATAGCATGGCAATGGGACTCCTTTGCAATTTTTCCACTCACCCAGTTCCTGTGTTGGAGAGATGAGAAAGCCAAGCTATAGTTCAAATTGTGTCTTGCTTAATGGAAAATATTTGAAATTCAGCAATTTTTAGCTGATGGACAAACAAGACAAGAAGACCTGAATACCTGAGTTTTGAACACTCAGCAGTCATTTAGAAAGCAACTAAATAATTTAAAGCAATGGTCAAAAGAGAAATAGCAAATTGAATTAGCTGCTAAATGTCATTAGATCTTTATCAGTATCAGCTGGGGGTCCAGATAGCATAAATTGGGTTTCTTTTGTCACAACAGGATGTTAAAACATCAGTGGACATGTTCTCAGGTTTTATCTGTTACTGTTTAAACCAGCTAAAAGCAAAACCTCATCTCAGTTATCCAGTCAGTGGCAGAAGCAGTCTTGTCTCTGCATGGGACTCTTTAAAGGCACAGAACACAGTGTCAGCATGTCAGTACTTAGGCTAGATATGTATCTCCTAAGGTTGCTGTGGCAAATATGGAACCAGAGCTTCCCTAACGAGTCACAGTTATCTCCATCTGTCAGCCTAAGCTGTATCAGGCATTTCCTGTTAGTTCTCTTGTACCATTTGACTCTGTTGTTGAGTCAGATAGGAAGGGAATTGCTTATATTTCTGGCAGCAGATCAGTATTGTGGGGGTGCAGTTGGAGCTAATCACGAAATGTCACTTAAGAATCTGACAGTGGAATTTCTGGGTCAGAAAGCAGGACACCAGGGAAATACACTAAACTAGACCACTGTACTTGACAGTTTTATTACACCCTTTAAGCAGTTACAAAGGGTTTTCAGCAATATTTTTGGTAAGAAGAAAAATACGAAGGTAAGGGCTGAGGCAAACCAGAACTGAGATGGGACAGAGATACATTTTATTGATATTTAAATTATCCTGGTTTACAGGGTAAAAATATGTTTGATACAGCACAATCTGACCTTACTCAGGGAATTGTCCATCTCTGATGAATGCTACCATCACAGCTTTGCAAATTCGTGAAAACAGCTTATCTGTACATTACCTATTTAAGGTGCCTATACACTCCTCATGATTCAAGTACAGTATCAGAGTGCCTCACCATCTTTAATGTGTTTATCATCATGCTGTTCCTTTGAGGTAGGGAAGTGCTGTTACCCCTGATTTACAGATGGGGAACTGAGGCAAAGAAAGATAAAGGGACTTGCCCAAGCTTGCACAAAATAAATGCCTTTGATGGAGGAAGAATCCAGATCTCCTGAATACAAAGCTAGTTCCCTAAGCACTGGCCCACCCTTTTTCTCGATTGCCTGGCTGTACAGCTCTCTGATCTATGATTATACGCCTCACTGCACTGTTATTTAGGCAGTTTAGAAGGCTTAGACACTTGGAGAAATATTACCTTATTTGGCTTGTGACGGGGATAACAATGGAACTTTTTTAAAAAAGCATGATGCATGTTAAAGTTAATTACTAGTGAGATTCAAGAGCACAAGCTGTATTTTTCTTCATTCATTTATTCTCCCCTGCCCCCAATTACTTTTGCATAATTAAGTCCAAGGGGGTTTTAGGAATGAGACACCATTAGTCTGCCTGCTGGTTTATAGAATTTTGGAATAAAAGTAGCTGGATTATGAATAGGCTGGATTATTAATTGTTCAAGAAGCAAAAAACTCAACCCTATTTTGTCACCTTTTTCTAATTCATTGGGGAGGTGTGGGAGTCCTGGAGAATGATCTCCTCTCTCCAGCTACAGAACAGCTACAGCATGAGTGTGAGCAGTGTAACATTCCCCACAATATGCTACCAACATGTCTCCACTCTGAACTGGGACACATCTAGGAACAAGAGGCCAGCTAGGTTTCACCCCATTGAGGGCTTTCTCCTAGTGCCCTCCTGAAAGTTGCTAAGGGCTCTTGTCTCCCACTGAATGGGAAACAAAGTTGCTTGGTACAGTACAGGAGTACTCAGAACCTTGCAGAACTGAACCTCTCCATCTTAGCTTTTCTAATGAGACTGCCAGCAATGGTGATGTGGAGACATCTCCTGGTACCAAACTGAGGACCCCTCTTATTTCAATAAAACCAGCAGTTCTCAAACTATGAATTGGGACCCCAAAGTGGGTCACCACCCCATTTTAATGGGGTCTCCAGGGCTGGTGTTAAACTTGCTGTGGTTCATGGCTGAGGCCAAAATCCGAGCCTCATTGTCCTGTGCTGAAGCCCACAACCTTTGGCACCTCTGAGTGCAGCAGGGCTTTGGCTTTGGACCTCATGCTAGGGGTGTGTGTGCAGAGGGAGGGGTTTGGGCTTCAGTCCCCTTTTCCGAGGTCATGTTGTAATTTTTGTTGTCAGAAGGGGTCATGGTGTTTAGAAGTTTGAGAAACCATGGACAGGTTACTGAACAGATATCTACAGCTTCTGGTCACTATTTGTTACTGAACTGGATCAAATCTGAACTGGCAACAAGGAGCTGAAAGGTGCCAGATTCTAACACTAATTCTCTGAGACATCCAGACAAGTTTCAGAGGAGAAGCCGTGTTCGTCTGTTTCTGCAAAAACAACAAGAACTGTTGTGGCACCTTAAAGACTAGCACATTTATTTGGGTGAAAGTTATCCAGGCTTCACTACAGTTGCTTTCTATTCTTTAGGTCTTTTCTCCTTAGCATCACAACAATCATTCAATCAAGCAAAACTGTAATTTTTAATTAGTGATAGATAATCCATAAAATAATAAGATAAGTGAAATGACGTGTAACATATAATATAGCAAAAAAATCACATTGCTGTACTCACCTGGTAAGTGAATATTTCTCAAAATAATTGTTGGCTTATTAAGTGGCTGTTTTGACTGAGGTATAATTTTGTAAGATATCTCTATTTGACTTTAAACTATATTGCTGAATGTGTAATTGTTTTTGTAATGTGTATTATTCACGACTCATTTAATTATTCACTGAACTAGATGAAGGGTGGGCAATAAACCAGACACAGCTCTCTAGGGTTAGCCACTGGCAGGCCATCCATTTTTTTTATCTGTGCCTCTGCAGGTACAACTGTTCGAAACTCATATCCGTCGTGGATTACCGTTTCTGGCTAATAGGAGCAGTGGGAAGAGGTGTCCTCATCCATGCTGGTTCCTCCAGCTCTCATCCACCAGGAACGGCAATCTGCAACCAACAGGATCTTCAAGCAGACCTACCTGCAGAGGCACAGGTAAATAAAATGCTGGCGGCTTACCATGGGCTAACTCTGGTGAACCATGTCCAGCCCATGAGTCAGTTATTTCCTACCACTGAACTAGACTTGGTCAGAGGCAGAATTTTCTAGCTGTATCAAAGGGTATGTCTACACTACCCTCCTAATTCAAAATAGGAGGGTAATGTAGGCATACCGCAATTGCAAATGAAGCCCGGGATTTGAATTTCCCGGGCTTCATTTGCATAAAGCCGGCCGGCGCCATTTTTAAATGCCGGCAGTTCGAACCCCGTGCTGCGCGGCTACACGCGGCACGGAGTAGCTAGTTCGGATTAGGCTTCCTAATCCAAACTAGCTGTACTCCTCATTCCACGAGGAGTACAGCTAGTTCGGATTAGAAACCTAATCCGAACTAGCTACTCCGTGCCGCGTGTAGCCGCGCGGCACGGGGTTCGCACTAGCCGGCTTTTAAAAATGACGGCGCCGGCTTTATGCTAATGAAGCCCGGGAAATTCAAATCCCGGGCTTCATTAGCAAGTTCAGTATGCATACATTACCCCGCTAGTTCGAACTAGCGGGGTAGTGTAGACATACCCAAAGAAACCTTTTGATCATATGGGAATTAAATCTGTTAAATTCCTGGTATGCAACAAAGATTTATTCCTGAAAAGCTACACAATATATTTTGTGTGTACATATGCATTAAAAAAGGAGTGAACTATATATCTTAAGAGTTTAAATACAACAAAATATATAATACAACTTTTTGGACTACAATGTGAAATTATCTGTGTGAGGGAAACATATTCATGTTAGTCTTTGGTACTGAGTTAAATGAATGCAAAAAGTAAGCAATTTGAAGATGCTTGTTCTAGGGGGATTATGGCAAAGTGTCTATAAAATTACTTGACAAAAACACCACATTGCCACAGGCTAGTAAGACATGTTCTTCATGAGCCTGATTTTTCTCCTATTTACTTCAAGGACAGATTTGCTATTGACATCAGTGGGAACAGTAGTAGATTGAATATGAATCATCAGAGGCCTGATCCTAAGCCCACTAGATTGCCATGGAACCCAGTCAGCTTGGAGCAGGCCCTAGTTGAACAAAGAAGGCTGTTTTGTTGGTTTGTATTGCAGTTTGAATAGCAAATGCTAACTAATACAACAATTCTACTTGTGCACAGTGCCACTCTCTGTCCTCAATAGACAAACAATACCCTCAGTCTGATACTATAGTCAGACAAAGGGTGTTTCAATGGAAATCCAAGAAGGAGCTAATTTTCTAAAATTGGAACATTATCTGTCATGTGTTACTATGCTGTAATTATGACTGTTCTTCAGCTTTCACAGAAAAAGATTTTTATAGGAGCCTTCTAATCTAAATGGGCAATTATATTAAAACACTGACTGCCATACTTAGGTACTATTGTGTTTAGTATAAATTTAGCAAATTACACGGCAGAGATTTTTTTTTAGTGGAAACTTAAAATATGATTACTACCTGCTTAAGTGTAGAACATGAAGTCTTCAGAACATTCATGTTGTTTATAATTAGTATTACAATCCTTTTGCCATGACTCTATGATTGTGTGCCTGAGATAATGTCTTCTCTAGACAATAGATGTCTGTGTAATTTTGCAAAGAGAATAATAAATAGGTAGATAAATAAATAAAGGACCATTTCCACCTGTTATCAGAAAAAAAAGTGATTTTAAATTGAAGGAAAGTTTTTTGTGGATTGGTGAACTGCTCTTCAGAAGGACATGCAGAAACAAATGAGAGGGATGGATAAAATCAAGCACAACGTGTCTTGAAGTATCATATGCAAAGTTTAGTGATCCAGGTAAAAATATCCATAAGGTTTTCAGGCCATTGAAAAGCCTAACAGTTCCAGAATCCTCTGCAAGAAACTGACATATTTATACAGAGAAATTAGTCTGGCTCAGCAACACTTTTATTAAACGAGAAATAAAATGGTTGCTTCTCAGCTAAAAAGTCACCGAGGGACTGCAGAGATCATGTTTCACATTTCTATGCCACTGCAAGTGGGAATTTGTTCAGTAAATCTCCAGTTTGTGTGTGGAGGGCTGGCAGGATAAATAGATTTGGGAGCTCATCTTGAAATGAAACAAGTTTAATAACTCTGGGTACGTCTACACTACAGCGCTAGTTCGAACTAACTTAGTTCGAATTAGTTAATTCGAACTAAGCTAGTTCGAACTAACGCATCTAGAACTAAAAACTAGTTCGAACTAGCGTTTTGCTAGTTCGAACTAGTAAGTCCACATTGAGTGGACTCTGAACAGGGCTTAAGGATGGCCGGAAGCAGTGCCGGCAGGGCATAAAAGGAGGACTTAGAGCGTGGAGATACTGTCTCAGGCTAGCCGAGGGCTGCGCTTAAAGGGTCCCGACCCCCACCCCGGACACACAGTTCTAAGGGGTGCCCCGCTTGCAAAGAAGTTCTGGCTTGGAGTGCCCTGAGTGCCCACACTGGGCACATCACACCACTCGGCCATCAGCCCGGCTGCACTTGCCGCAGGCTGGCATCTGGGGAGAGGGGGCAATTGGGGGGCTGCAGGAGAGCTTCCACCCCCAGAAGCCCGCAGAGCCAGCCCAGTCCTCCCCATCGGGGGCTCGTGCCCCATTCCTCCCTCACCTTCTTCCACTTGCCCTTCCCTAGCCCCCCTTCTTATTGATGTACAAAATAAAGCTAATGTTTCTTCCAACATTGACTCTGTCTTTATTGAAAAAAACTGGGGGAGACTGGGAAAAGGAGGTGGGAGAGGGGAAGAGAAAGGCTGGGAGAGGGGAGGGCAACTAACATGATCAGGGGTTGGGAACAGGTCCCAGATGAAGAGAGGCTACAGAGACTGGGACTGTTCAGCTTAGAAAAGAGGAGACGGAGGGGGGACAGGATAGAGGTCTCTAAAAGCAGGGGTTGGGTGGAGAGGGTGCATTCAGAAAAGTTCTTCATGAGTTCCCATAAAGAAGGACTAGAGGACACCAAAGGAAAGGAATGGGTAGCAGGCTTGAAACTAGTAAGAGAAAGTTGTTCTTCTTCCCAAAGCAAATAGTTAACCTGTGGAACTCCTTGCTGCAGGAGGCTGTGAAGGCTAGAACTAGAACAGAGTTTAAAGGGAAGTGAGATCAAGTGATGGAGGTTGGGTCCATGGAGTCCTATTAGCCAGAGGGTAGGAGTGGTGTCCCTGCCCAAAGTTTGTGGAAGGCTGGAGAGGGATGGCACGAGACAAATGGCTTGGTCATTGTCTTCGGTCCATCCCCTCCAGGGTCCCTAGGGTTGGCCGCTGTTGGCAGAGAGGCTACTGGGCTAGATGGACCTTTGGTCTGACCCAGGACGGCCATTGTAAGCTCAGGGCTCAGGGTCGGGGGTCTCAGTGGACCCCCTTGATTTTCATGCACACCTGCTCCTGGGTGGCCAGGCTGGCAGCTCTCCTGCCCTAGACGGCCACTTTCCTGTGCCTAGTGCGGAGATCGTGGACGAGGTCCACGATGTCCGCACTAGCCCAGGAAGGTGCCCGCCTCTTGCGGTCCAGGGCAAGCTCCCGGGAGCCGCCAGCCTGGTCCCGGCAAGAGGGGGTGGGCTGGGAGGCATCGGGTGGGTGGCTCTGTGCCGTGCCAGGTGCAGGGTCTGCTAGCTGGGTGCTGGCAGGCTTGCACCTGGCACGGGCACCGTAGCCAGCCCGTGCCCCTTTAAGGGGTCCGGGGCCGGGAGGGGGGCATAGAGTTTCCCTGGTGTTGGCCAGAGTGGCCACCAGGGAAACCTGGGGAGGGCTAGCCTCCCACTAGTTCGAACTAAAGGGCTACACAGCCCTTAGTTCGAACTAGCTAGTTCGAACTAGGCGTTAGTCCTCGTAAAATGAGGTTTTCCTAGTTCGAACTAAGCGCTCCGCTAGTTCGATTCAAATTCGAACTAGCGGAGCGCTAGTGTAGCGCCTAGGAAAGTTAGTTCGAACTAACGTCTGTTAGTTCGAACTAACTCTGTAGTGTAGACATACCCTCTTAAAATACCAGCTACATCCATTTTCTCTGAGTTTTTCTATTCTGAATGAAAATATTTTGTCCTCATAAATTAATTTAGCCAAATAAAGACATGGAGATGGAAAAGAATCCCCAAAACTGCAAGTTAATGATCTGTTCTAATTAAATGAAGTTATTCTGTTCAACATCTTCTGTTCAATAGTGGTTCTGTTCAATGTCATCAATGATTTAGATCAGTATTTCCCAATTTTATTTGGCCATGGAACCCTTTTCAGCTTTCCAGAATTTCAAGGAACACCTAGGTTTGTCAAGCAAAATAAAATTAAAAAAAAAACAAAAAAAAAAAAAGAGGGGAACCCACCAATGCATGAAAATCACATTCCTTCCCCAAGACCTTTGAGGCCCCAGCCTCTCTGTTCCCCTTCTCTCCATCACTTGCTATCTCCAGCCCTTATACACTCTCACTGGGTTGAGACAGGAGGTGTGTGCTCTGGGGTGGGAATGAGGGATTTGGGTGTGGGAAGGGGTGAGAACTGCAAGCTCTGAGAGGGAATTTGGATGCAGGAGAAGGCTCGGGGAGGGAGCTCCAGGCTGGGGAGTGTTGGGCTCAGGTGGAAGGTTGGGATGCTGAGCAGGTCACAGGCTTGTGGATGTGTGGGTGCAGGAGTTTGGGCTGGATATGTGAGGGGCTCAAGGAAAGGAGGCTGTGAGTATGATGGGCTCAGGACACCAATTTGTGATGTGTGGATGGTGCAGGAGTGTTGTGGCAGAAGACTGAGGATGTGGGGATGCAGGAGTTTGGGGATGTGAGAGGCTCAGGACAGGGGGTTCCAGTGTATGATAGGCTCAGATTTGGGGGCAGGTGGTGCAGGAGTGCTATGATGCTGCAGTGAGATGGGGATTTGGCCCCAATTGAGGGCTTGTTGGCCTGGCTTCATTTTTAAATAAAATATTATGTCAAACTCAAAAGGTTTTAGCATTGTCTTTATTTACGAGAGGGGTGGGGAACCTGTTTTGAGTCAAGGGTCATTGACCCATAGAAAAGTCAGTTGGGGTCACACAAGTGAGATGTAAAAAAACCCATCCAAAATCCCTCAAGCCTCACTAACGTGGTCCCAACTGTGCTGGTGGGGGCAGGGGACAGGGTGCTAGTGGGTGCTGGGGCCAAAGAGAGGGTGCTGCTGGGTGGCAGGATGCTGGCACAGCTGGCGGGGTGCTGGGGCAGGATGCTGCAGTGAAGGACATGGTCCTGCTGGGCACTGGGGTGGGTGGCAGGGTGCTGGGGCCAGGGCCAGGGTCCTGGGATGGGTGGCAGGGTGCTGGGGCTGGGAACAGGGTGCTGCTGGATGTTGGGGACAGTGCTGGTGGGGGCAGGGGACTGGGTACTCGTGGGGGGTCTGGGCAGGGGACAGGGGCAGCTGGGACCAGTACCTGGCAATCCTGCAGCACCTTTGGGTTTCAGGAAGTGTGCGAGTGCACTTCCCTTTCCCAAACAGCTGTCGTGTACACTGCCTGAACAGCAGGGGCTGTTGCACTCCAGCAACTTACTTCCATGATGCCATTCTGTGGGGGAAGGGGGAGAAAGGAGGAGGGCACAGGGAGTCCCAGGGCAGAGTGCACTGCCTGCACAGTCAAAGCTGCACAGACCCGGGTCTCCTGACCTCCCCATTCCCCACCACACAGAAAGGACGCGGAACTAAGTTACCGAGTGCCACAGCCCCAGCTGTTCAGGCAGCATGCGCTGGCTCCTTTGGGGAGGGGAAGTGTCCTGTCTGGCACCCTCCTAGTGTGCCGGCTGGGAGCAATTGCTCCCCTCTGCCCCTACCTGGCTACATCTCTGCGTCACCAGGGAGGAATGGGAAACAAGTGTGCTGCCTCTTTAAGAAGCTGATTAGCCAGCGCTCTCTCTTTCAGAGGGGGCGGGAGAGTGCCAGCTCCTTGCGGAACCCCTACTTTGACTTCGCGGAACCCCAGGGTTCCATGGAGCACCAACTAGGAAAAACTTAGGCTACATCTGCATTGGCAAGATTTTGTGCAAATACTTTTAACGCAAGAGCTTTCTTGCGCAAGAGCACGTCTACACTGGCATGTGCTTTTGCGCAAGAGATGTGCTTTTACGCAAAAGCATCCATGCCAGTGTAGACGCTCTCTTGCTCAATAAAGCTCCGATGGCCATTTTAGAACAGTTGCGCAAGAGGGCTTATTCCTGAGCGGGAGCATCATAGTTCTTGCGCAAGAAGCACTGATTTCATATATTAGAATGTCAGTGTTCTTGCGCAAGAACTCCCCTCCAGTGTAGACAGGCAGCAAAATCTTGCCAATGTAGACACAGCCTTATTTAGATGATGGCACAGAGAGTACAGTTATTAAGTTTGCAGATGACACCAAGCTGGGAGGGCTTGCAAGTGTCTTGGAGAAGGGGATCAAAAATCAAAATGATCTGGACAAACTAAAGAAATGGTCTGAGGTAAATTAGATGAAGTTTAATAAGGAGAAATGCAAAGTACTCCACTTAGGAAGGAACAATCAGTTTCACACATACAGAATAGAAAGTGATTATCTAGAAAAGAGTAGTTCTGAAAGTCATGTAGGGGTCATAGTGGACCACAAATTAAATATGAGACAATAGTGTGACACTGTTGAAAAAAAAGCAAACATGAGTCTGGGATGCATTAACAGGAGTGTTGTGAGCAAGACGTGATAAGTCATTCTTCCTCTCTACTCTGTGCTTATTAGGTCTCAATTGGAGTATTGTGCCCAGTTCTGGGCACCACATTTCAAAAAGGCTACGGAGAAATTGGAGAAGGTCCATAGAAGATCAACAAAAATGATTAAAGGTCTAGAAAATATGACCTATGAAGTAAGACTGAAAGAATTGGGCTTATTTAGTTTAGAAAAGAGAAGACTGAGAGGGGACATAAGAGCAGTTTTCAAGTATCTAAAAGGGTGTTACAAGGAGGAGGGAGAAAAATTGTTCTCCATGGCCTCTGATGATAGGACAAGATGCAATGGGCGTAAACTGCAGCAAGGGAGGTTTAGGTTGGACATTAGGGAAAACTTCCTAACCATCAGGATGGTTAAACACTGGAATAAATTGCTTATGGAGATTTTTGAATCTCCATCACTGGTGATATTTAAGAGCAGGGTTAGACAGACATCTATCAGGGATGATTTAGATAGTGCTTGGTCCTGCCATGAGGGCAGGGGACTAGATTTGATGATTTCTCGAGGTCCTTTCCAGTTCTAGTATTCTATGATTCTATGTCTTATAGATTTAAGACAATGCAATTTAATTGACTGAGAGTCCAAAAATCAAATATATATTTAAATAAAAGTCAAATCTTTGAACATCATTTCTCATTGAGATCTCTACATTGGACAGACACATTTGATTCTTTTTGTGAATTTCCATATGCTGTTATTCATTGCAGAAGATTTTAATTATTGTGGCCTCTATTCAATAGAAATTTGAAAATGCCTTCCTTTCTTATAGGACTAAAGGAATTGTTTCTTATTTTGTCTAATTAGTAATCCAAAATTTAGGCATTTATTGGGTGATAGCAATTTTCCAGACAATAGAATGTGTGGGAGAAATCTTCTAGCTGAATGCCAGGAACTGTGTAGACTCAGTGATTGCCAGTCTATATTTATCATGATTGTACATGAAAAACTTATCTTCCATGAATGTGGCAAATATATTTTTATGGGAACCAGATCTCATGTGCATTTTAAAATCATGATAACATATTAAAAATAAGCCACAGATCAGTACAAACTGTTGAGTTCCTCAATATAGTTAATGCAATTGAAGGGCTATAGCTTCAGGTGATGTACATTGGCAGAACTCCACTGTCTTGATTTTCTGCAGTGGAGCTATGCAAAATTACACTAGCTAAGGATATTGCCCATGGTTAATTGTACTGACCATGTTGAGGAACTCAACTTCTCAGAAATAAGCCATGGATTACTACTAAATTTTATCATGATTTTGAAAATGGTCAGTCAATACAATTCTTTATTAAGAATAAGATAAGATGGCAGTATAAAGTTCCAGATACTGATGTTCTTCTACAGGCTAATATGACAAGCATCCACACCATGCTTTGCAAGGCACAACTCAGATGGGCTGGCCATGTTGTGCGCATGTCCGATGATCGATTGCCCAAGAAGACATTCTATGGCGAATTACAACACGGCAAGCGATCTCTTGGAGGTCAAAAGAAGAGATTCAAAGACACCTTTAAGGCCTCCCTTAAGAACTGTAACATAGATCCTGGAAATTGGGAGAGTATTGCTGATGATCATTCCGCCTGGCGCAGACGAATACATGATGGTGCAATAGCCCACGAACAAAAGAGACTGTGTTATGCTGCAGAGAAACGTCTTCTTCGCAAGTCCAGGGCTGGTATCTTCTCTTCCTCTGGTCAGCAGTCCGATCTTCCATATCCCCACTGTGACCGTCAATTTCGGGCTCGGATTGGACTAATCAGCCATCTCCGAACCCACCCCCAACTAAACTGATGACACTGGGTGGTCCTCATCGACTCCGATGGACGAACAGGATTATTAATTTAAGCATATCACTATAGTATGGGAAACCAGAGACCATATCCCCATTTGAATTCATGAGAATCAGGAAATAAAACTGACCAATCCTTTTCCTGACCAAATAAAATTAATTGAAAATTTTTTTATCAAGCATCATAAATAGTTAATCAATAATTTAGTTTGTAAAATAATTTTAATTGTAATAATCTAAAGTGGCATTAATAACACATGTAAGGACATATTTAAGAAAATATCTTGACAACTTCTTTTTTAAATTAATAAAAAAATCCATCTGCCATCACAACACATGAATCCACTTTAATACAATGTCATGAATTCATTAGTGCTACTTTACCATAGCCCACAACTGGAAGGGCTCCAAATTGCTCTGATACATTATTTAGGCCATACTTGAACTAAGGAAGTTCTGCTTTATCTCTAGTGGGGAAAGAGCCTTCCCTTATGGAGGTGGATGATGTCAATTTCATTCCTGCCACTGCCACAATACGATAGCATTGAAGTGGGTACCTGGTCATAGTTTATTTACAGTAAGTGCTGTACTAACACAATCATTTTATGTTATCATTTACTGCTGTTATTGATTTATATTTGGGTGGGTGACCATATTTCCCATATGCCAAATATGGGACACCTGGTAAATTGCTTGGATTTAAGCAAGTTCAATGGGAATCAATTAGAACTATGCAATACAAAAGTTCAAAATAATATTAAGTTGACTGAGCACCATTAAAAAAACATCTGCATTATTATAACAAATAATAAATAAAAACTTAAAATATAACCTTACAATTAACGGTTACTGCTCTTTAGAAGTGCTTGCCTTGTCTTTATCTTGCTGTCCACCACAGGCTGCCCGGAAACGGAGCTGAGCCCTGAAGGGTAGGGCTGCCCAGGAATGGGGCCCAGCTCCATGGTGGCAAAAGGGCTTCAGCCCCATGGCAGGGGCCACCCAAGAATGGGGCTGCGCCCTGTGGTAGGGGTGGCCTGGGAATGGGGCTGCAGCCAGTGGTGGGGGCGCTTGAGAAAGGGGTTGCAGCCCTGGGGGAAAGGCCACGGGTGACTGGGGCTTCAGCCCCATGTTCTGGAAAGGCTGGCAGACTACTTGGTTTCTCACTCAGCACCCTGCCTGACTCCAGACACCATGTGCTGGTGCCTGCTTTACCACCAGCCACAAATAGGTGGCTGCTGCAGAGGGCACACAAATATGGGACATTTTGCCCCTTTTTTAAAAAAAAGTCATGAGGCCTGAAAGAGCTTAAATAGAGGGCAGTCCTGGTAAAAATGGGACAGATGGTCACCCTCTATTTGGGTACAGTTTGTAATTCCACATCTCTATGATCTTTGAAAGCAGCGAGAAGCCCTGAACACACTGCAAAGGAGTGTCAGCAGATTATGTTGTGCTGAGACAAGACAATAGTTTAGGGTGATGTTCACTCTCTGTGAAGAACAAAGTGCGAACCAAAACAGCTGCATTATAATAAATGAGAACACTATTGTGGGTAAAACACCAATCCAATCCAATTACTGCAGTATGTTTTGCATTCCAATGTATTGAGACATGCAAACCAAAGTAATCATAAAACCAATAATTGGTCTATGTGAATTCTTATGTAGGTAGCAAAAGAATTCACAAGAAAAAATCACAAATGGCCTGAATCATACTTATCTCCCTACTTCTACCATTTGCAACAAGAAATATTTTCTTTATAATAAAATAACATTGCTTTCCATTAGGCATGTTCCACCACTGAAACAAACAGCTAGAAATAAAGCATATGGCCATATAGCGGAGAAAGCTATGGCATTTTAGGAATTTCAAGTTTATGAGCCTGTATTTAATTCAGATATAAAAGGGTTTTGTGGGTGATTAAATTATTGGGGTATGCTTGTGGTTTTGGAATGCACTTTCAACTTCTTAACTGCAGAGTGGGGACATCAGATATAGAGAAAATTAAAAAACCAAACAAATCCAAAGCCCACAAAGCTATGATCTTTTTGGCACTGCTTTGTAATAAATTATTTTTTAAAAAGTCATAATCTTACAATCTCTTAATGTTGAAACAATAACCATGTGGTAATAAGATCAGAGATATAACATGATCAAAAATTGACTTAGTTTGTCTTGTTTAGCATTCTATCCTGAAAACTTTAATTGACTGACTGATTAATGTACAGTGAACAAGAGAAGCCTGTTCATTTAGCTGTTGGCAACATCCTTACTGGATTGGCTAAATGTCAGGCTGACATTATTGTGAGAAAATTGCATTGTCAGGGATGGATCTGAAAAAGCACATTCACTCTGGTGAATTGTTGCTATTGCAGATCAGTCCTATGCATCTTTTCAATAGTTTTATCAGTCTCCTTCTTTATATCACACATTCAATGTATACTATAGGGATACTGTCTGGTCAATTTCAGCTGCATACTCAGGGTTACTGAAAAAGTCATGAGCAATAAAAATTCTTCTATGAATATTTTTTGAAAAACCCAATAAAACCAATATCTTGGTTGAATTTAAGCAGTCCCTAGAAAATTGTATTGTAAGCCTTGCATTGTACTAGCTTTTCACCAGTGGTTTTCTAGGTTTCTTAGTTTTCTAAGATGAGAGAAACAAAAAGTAAACTGTAAACAGTAATGATGACATGCAAATTTGATTTTAATGATCAGTTAATGAAAGATTGTCTACTTGTGGGTTTTTGAATTCTTTTCCAACTTCATGTCTTCCTTTGTCCATATTACTTAAGGAAAGCAACATCTGGAACAGAAAAACTCAGAGTAAATATCTGTGCATGGTGAAATTTTTAATTATCTTGGATATTATTAGAATATAAGAATGTCCATATTGGGTCAGAACAAAGGTCTATCTAGCTCAGTATCCTGTCTTCTGACAGTGGCCAATTCCAGATGCCCAGAGGGAGTGAACACAACAGGTAATCCTCAAATGTTCCTTCTCCTGTCATCCATTTCCAGACAAACATAGGCCAGGGACACCATTTCTATTCATCCTGGCTAATAGCCGTTGATGGACCTAACCTCCATGAGTCTATCTAGTTCTTTTCTGAACCCTGTTAAAGTCTAGGTCTTCACAACATCCTCTGGCAAGGAATTCCACAGTTTGACTGTGCGCTGCATGAAGAAAAACTTCCTTTTGCTTGTTTGTTTTAAATCTGCCATCCAGGGGAAGATGACCATTTTGCGGGGCCCAGGGCAGCAGAATCTTGTGGGGGCCCCCCTTTGCCACGGCGCATGTGTGGTGACGCAATGCACATGCGCGGTGGCGCCACAGTGCATGCACAGGGCTTTTTGGAGCGTGGGGTCTGGGGCGGCCGCCCCGCTTGCCCTGCCATATATCCGTCCCTGCTGCCATCTATAAATTTTATTTGGTGGCCCCTAGTTCTTTTATTATGGGAACATCTAAATAACTTTTCCTTATTCACTTTCTCCATATCTGTCATGATTTTATAGACCTCTATCATATCCGCCTTAGTCTCCTCTTTTCTAAGATGAAAAGTCCCAGTCTTTTTAATCTTTCTTCATATAGTAGCTGTTCCAAACCCCTAATCATTTTTGTTGCCCTTTCTGAGCTTTTCCCAATGCCAATATATCTTTCTTGAATTTAGGTGACCACATCTGTATGCAGTATTCAAAATGTGGGTGTACCATGGATTTATATAGAGACAAAATGTGGGTGTACCATGGATTTATATAGAGACATTCTGTCTTATTTTCTAGTCCCTTTTTAATGATTCCTAACATTCTGTTTGCTTTGTTACCTGCTGCTGGTCATTGAACGGATGTTTCCAGAGAACAATCCACAATGACTCCAAGATATCTCTTTTGAATAATTATAGCTAAATTAGTTCCCATCATTTTGTATGTATAGTTGAGATTATTTTTTCCAATGTGCATTTCTTTGCATTTATCAACATTCAAATTCATTTGCCATTTTGTTGTCCTGTCACTTAGTTTTGTGAAATCTTTTAAGCTCGTCACAGTCTGCTTTGGTCTTAACTATCTTGAACAGTGTAGTATCATCTGCAAATTTTGCCACCTCACTGTTTACTCCTTTATCCAGATCATTTTAAAAATATGTTGAATAGCATTGGTCCCAGTATGGCTCTTTGCAGGATACCACTAGTTACCTCTCTCCATTCTGAAAACTGGCTATTATTCCTTCCTTTTGTTTCCTGTCTATTAACCCGTTATCCGTCCAGGAGAGGACCTGAGCTTTTATCTCATGACAACGTACTTTACTTAAGAACCTTTGGTGAGGGTCCTTGTCAAAGGCTTTCTGGAAATGTAAGTACACTACATCCACTGGATCCGCCTTGTCCACATGCTTGTTGATCTCCTCAAATAACTGTAGGATATGAGTAAGGCATGGTTTCCCTTTACAGAAACCTTGTTGACTTTTCCCCATCAGATTATGTTCATCTATGTGTCTGACAATTCTATTCTTTACTATAGTTTTAACTAATTTGCTCAGTACTGATATTAAACTTACTGGTCTGGAAAAAATTGCATGAGTTTAAGTATATGTATACATTGAGATTGGATGTCCTCTAGTTTATCCACAAGTTATGGGCTTGATACAGCATAAGAAACACTTGGTAAAATTCTGTGACTAGTGGCATGCAGGTCATATTAAATTGTCATAATTGTCCTGTGTAGCCTTAAAATCAGTGACCCATCAGAATGTATGGATGTTTAACTTGACCATATCCCTTTAAAAGGGAATTGTAGTTTAAGATCCAATGCTACCTGAGTATGTTACTGAGCCATCAGGGGAATAGGACAGTTTTGCAGCAACTCATCTGCAATCCAGTTGCCAGATTTTGGAGTACTCACATGTTTATCTGAATAAGAAAGAGGCCCGACTGACTCATTCTGCTTCTATAAATGGAGGGGTCCCAGATCAAGTGGATTGCAGATCTTGAGCACCTCCACATGCTCTCCCACTCTCATGGAAAGTTGCACTATAATAATTTAGGCTCTGAGGTCAGAGGGGAATATCATGTCCCCTTAATCTGTGTGAATTTCCACCATATCCATGATAAGAGATTTCTTCCTGCATTGGATAAAATCTGGTCTGGCTTGGCTGGGTTTACAGAGACTACATGGCTATTATGAAGCTACATCTTGACTGCAAGCTTCTTTCAGAAGAAGCTTTTCCAGAAGAGATCTTTTGGAAAAACATTTTTTGAAAGAGAGCATCTACACAGCAAAAGCACTACAAAAAGGTGATCTGCTTTTTTGAAAGATAGTGTCCACATAGATTGGACACTATCTCACATTTCAGTTGTGATTACTGTGGATGAAGTGGCCACCAGGGCACCTGTGCTTTTTCCTGGAGGCCGCTTCTTTCGAAAAAACTCCCTCTTCCGTATCCACACTTGCCTTTTTTTGGAAAAGCTTTTTCAGAAAAAGGCTTCTTCCTCATAGGAAAAGGTTTTCCTATGCCCGGATCGCTACCCCTTCCTGCTTCTCCATGTGGGAACTAATGATACGGCCAAGAATGACCTTGAGCAGGTTACTGCGGATTATGTAGAACTGGGAAGAAGGATCAAAAAATTTGGAGCAGAAGTGGTGTAGGACTGGGCAGGGATCGTCGAATTGAGGAAGTAAATGACCAGGGAGGTGTTTAAATATATAGCTCGAGAATGCCGGGGGGTTATCAGGAAGGCGAAAGCGCAAACGGAATTGCGACTGGCTAAGAATGTGAAGGATAACAAGAAAGGTTTCTACAGGCATGTTAACAAGAAGAAGGTGATCAGAGAGGGTATGTGGCCCCTACTGAATGAAGGAGGTAACCTAGTGACAGATGATGTGGGGAAAGCTGAAGTACTCAATGCTTTCTTTGCTTCTGTATTCATGGACAAGATTGACAGCCCTTGGTGGGTAAAGAACAGGTTAGGAACTATTTAGAAAAGCTAAACGTACACAAATCCATGGGTCCAGACTTAATGCATCCGAGGGTACTGAGGGAGCTGGCAAATTTCATTGAGGAGCCTTTGGGCATTATCTTTGAAAAGTCGTTGAGGTCGGGAGAAATCCTGGATGATTGGAAAAAGGCAAATGTAGTGCCCATCTTCAAAAACGGGAAGAAGGATGATCCAGGGAATTATAGACCAGTTGGTCTTACCTTGGTTCCTGGAAAAATCATGGAAGGGATCCTTAAGGAATCCATTTTGAGGAACTTGGAAGAGAGGAAAGTGATTAGGAATAGTCAGCATGGATTCACAAAGGGAAAGTCATGCCTGACCAATCTGATTAGCTTCTATGATGGGATAAGTGGCTCTGTGGATGTGGGAAAGTCAGTGGATGTGATATATCTTGACTTTAGCAAGGCTTTTGATATGGTCTTCCACAATATTCTTGCCAGAAAGTTAAGCGAATATGGATTGGATGAATGGACAGTAAGATGGATAGAAAGATGGCTAGAAGGCTGGGCCCAGAGGGTAGTGATCGACGGCTCGATGTCAGGATGGCAGTCGGTTTCTAGCGGAGTTCCCGAAGGTTCAGTTCTAGGACCGGTTTTGTTTAATATCTTTATTAATGACCTGGATGAGGGGATGGATTGCGCTCTCAGCAAGTTTGCGGATGACAGTAAGCTAGGGGGAGAGGTAGATATGCTTGAGGCTAGAAAAAGGATCCAGAGTGACTTAGACAAATTGGAGAATTGGGCCACAAAAAGTCTGATGAGGTTTAACAAGAACAAGTACAGAGTCCTGCACTTGGGACAGAAGAATCCCAAGCATTGTTACAAGCTGGGGACCAACCAGCTAAGTAGTAGTTCTGCAGAAAAGGACCTGGGGATTACAGTGGATGAAAAGCTGGATATGAGTCGACAGTGCGCCCTTGTAGCCAAGAAGGCTAATGGCATATTAGGTTGCAATAAGAGGAGCATTGCCAGCAGATCCAGAGATGTCATTATTCCCCTTTATTCGGCTCTGATGAGGCCACATCTGGAGTATTGTGTCCAGTTCTGGGCCCCCCACTACAAAAAGGATGTGGACACATTGGAGGGGGTCCAGTGGAGGGCAACCAAAATGATTAGGGGGTTGGAGCATATGACTTATGAGGAGAGGCTAAGGGAGTTGGGTTAGTTTAGTCTGCAGAAGCAAAGAGTGAGGGGGGATTTGATAGCAACCTTCAACTTCCTGAAGGGAGGTTCTGAAGAGGATGGAGAGAGGCTGTTCTCAGTAGTGACAGATAGCCGAACAAGGAGCAATAGTCTCAAGTTGTGGTGGGAGAGGTCCAGGTTGGATATTAGGAAAAACTATTTCACTAGAAGGGTGGTGAAGCACTGGAATGGGTTACCTAGGGAAGTAGTGGAGTCTCCATCCCTAGAGGTGTTTAAGTCTCGGCTTGACAAAGCCCTGGCTGGGTTGATTTAGTTGGGATTGGTCCTGCCTAGAGCAGGGGGCTGGACTTGATGACCTTCTGAGGTCTCTTCCAGCTCTATGGTTCTATGAGTCTATGATTCTACCGGTGTTGGAAAGCCGCGTCTTAATTATTTTCACTTTTGAAAGTGCCACTTTCGAAAGTGAGCTTGAAAGGAGATATGCAAATTCCCATAGAATTTGCATATCTTCTTTCGAAAGTCTAGCATAGTCTAGATACACCCATAGATTTGGAAAGATGGGTGGAGACAAAGCCTTTCTGCCTGTTTGGACGGCCAATTTTCACACCTATTACTCTCCCTCAACTTTTCTATGCTTCTGTCTTCTGTTTTTCCTTTTTGCCTTCTTCTTCCCACATTCTTCCCCTTTCCTCGTTCCCTTCCTCTCACTCACCTTCACCCCTCTCTCTGTGCCATGCCACAGTTATTCTGTGCCTTCTATTCACAGAATCCCAAAACAAAAGAGAACAAAACTGGAGCTTCTGTAAGGAGGTACATCTCCTTAGCTGTCTGTTTCAGAATTGAACCCCAAATCAGATGCTTGAAGCTCTTCTTTTTCTCCATTTCAAAGCTCATGTTATTTGGAAGGATGCAGAAGGAATTTTATCTTTTTCTTAAAATGACAATGCTTTCCAGGGAGGCAGATTGTGTGGAGGCATGAAGGATTCACATTTTATCTATAATCCAAAGGGAGATTTGAACAAGGCTGTAACATTCACTAAACATGGTTTTTCATCTCAGCTTCTCCTCACTGGCATGTGTCCTCTAGCAAAATCATTAGCTTTTGTCCCAGGCAGGCTCACCTTGAACTGATAGATCAGTATGGAGAATCAATGTAGAATGACTGAAAATGTTTACACTGTGACTTAAGCCTTTAATCACTTGTGTGTGCTTGGAGGATTGTTTTAAAAAAAAAGTCTGGCACTGAATCTTCAGCCACTCAAATTCAGAATATTACTAAAAATAATTATGAAGATTTTAAAAAAGAGAAGCCTGCTACTGGAGCCTAATGCTTGGATTTTCATAAGACATGCAATGGAGTTAGATGCCCATATCCCAACGATATATTCAAGACAGAAAATTGTACTCTACACCTATATGACCTTTAAAGTCATTCTCCTATTTTTTGAAAATGTTGGACAAAAGTATAATTAGCACTGAGAATATTTGATATATGACTTCATCTTTGCAGGCTGGAATTATTATGCAGCGAGGGAAGATGAGGCAAAAGCAACAACAGCACTTAGGGAAGCTGTAATTTCTGTGCAAACATCCACTCTTCTGACCTCATGTTGTGAGCCCACTTGTATCACTGCTTTTAATGTAGGTGTTTTTCCCTTAGAAAAAGAGACTGCCTTGATGGTACATGCAGTTGGCTTTCCCAGTCTGAATCACAGCATCTGCCTCTTGACGTGCTCCATTAATTCCTTCTAAGGTTTGCTGCAGTGGAGAATTTTGTTATAGCTTATTCTGTCAGGGTACCCCAGAAGCTCAAGTTAGCCTCAGACTTCAAAGCTGTCAGTCTTCATTAGATCATCTAATTTTTCTGGTGTGGAGAGGGGGTATTATTGTGAGTATTTGTGTTAATGTTAGGAGCTGCTAGATTCAGTGTGAACTTCTCCACACTGGACTGTGCTGTTAATAACCTGAACAATAGCCTGCAGGGGGAAGGGCTCTCCATGTTTCTCTCTCTCTCTCTCTCTCTCTCTCTAGGAAAAGAAAAAATTGCCTGTTTATTTGCATGGTCTTAGATGTTCCCTGAATTAATTGCTGGATTGCTGAATGGTGCTATATTCAAGTGTACATTTTATTCACTGTTATTAATGGCAGGTGAACTGAGATTTCCAGACTATTATAATAATGAGGTGCTCCAACATAGTGTTATGTTCCTTGCATGGGAACAGACAGACCTGAGCTGATTCATAATCTTTGCCTCTTGCTCTTTGGTCAGACTGGAGCGAGGCATGCTGTAAATCTGAGATCATGGGTTGTTTGTTTGATTTGTAGTGCATTGGTGAGCTGATGCTTTTTATGTTGTGGCTGTTATCTTGTGACCTTGGACCTAAACTTCCATTTAAATCAACTAAGTCTCTAGTTGTTATGGTTGTGAAGCTCTCCTTCAAGATAGAATGAAATGTAGGCTGACGCACTGATGTCTGAATTAATCTTCAGGATGCCTGAAACAATAAATCTGACTATTCCCATTCATCTCATCTGTTCATTCTGAGGCCTAATAAAGGCAACCAACAAAGGGCACATTGTTAACTATTTCACTGCCGATCAGTGTGCAAACACAATAAATTTATCAATGGGATATGCATTATAAACACTGCACAATCTACTTTGGGTGTCATCTTATCTTGGGAAATAAGATGAAAGTCTGACTGAATAACATACCTTTTTTTCCCACTGGGATCAGTATCAGGGGTGGAGCTAGCTGATGATGAGGATGATGGTGAAGATTGTGAGCAACTTGTACATCCAGGTTAAGGGCAGTGTGAGGTTTTAGACTCAAACTGGTTTTAGAGCAAAAAGTTAGGACCACATCTCCAGGAGGAGTGCTTTGATGGTCTAGCTGGACTGATATACCGCATGAGCAGAATGGTCCTAGCTTATACAGACTAAACTGCTTTTTTTGTATTGCCTAGTCAGGACCCCAGAATAAAATATGTGATATCTGAAAAAGTGTGGCTCTGATGGCATAATCTCATTTAATTCAAGGGCTTTTGCTGGCATGGTATACCACTATGGGGCCATACCTCTTCATGCTCCTGACTGATATCCTTATCCAGACAAAAGTCTGCAGTGTAGATATAGTCTAAATATCGAGGAGTAACAGTTAATTCGAGGGAAGTGTTTTGGATCGGACTACCACGTCTACACGCGGCGAGTTAATTCTGGCTACTGGCATGATACTGGCCGCGAATATGCTAATCAAGTGCGGGATATTTAAATCCCGCGCTTCATTAGCAACTTCCGTATGCTTCATTTGCCTCCCTAGTTCCAACTAGGGGGCAAGTGTAGACATACCTTTTGATATCAGCTTTTTGAAATGTGATTAGTCCAAAGAAACATTTAACATGAACCAGCAGGGGCCACATAGACAATTGGACTGTGGCAACTGGTGTGGGGCAGTCATACTCCACCTTGCCATGGTCTAACTGTGTATGAAGATAAGCACCTATGGGTCTAGATCTTGTGGTTATTAAGAATCCTTTCAGAGTCTGACCTGAATGTGCACCCAGGCAATGAGAGTGGTGTACATTGCCCCAATCACTTCAGTTGGGTATTGACTGAAGCCTAATGGTGATGATGCACATTATGACTTTTTCACTGCTAGACAAATCACATTAGAAAGGAAAAGCATGTGAATAACTACATAAGCTGTCATGAGTAGTATTTCATTTTGGCTATGTCTATACTACAGCGCTATTTCGCATCTTTTGAGCACGATCGTTACTTTGAAATATCACAGGCTCACTATTCCAATGTTCCTCTAAACCTCAATCCATTTGGTACTCCAAATCCCTCAGGATTTTCCCATTCGCTCTCTTTGAGTCAAATGGGATACACAAAGTTCAGCCCAGTAGATCTTTTATTTATATATTTACTTTATCTCGTCTCACAAAAACAGGTGCAACAAGATAACCTTTTTCAAAAACTCTGATAAATATTGATGCAGTATTTCAAATAGTGCATATATGTGCACAAATGTAGCTCTAAGACTTGGAAAGCAAATTCTCTTCTAGCACTAGCCTTTTCCTGTACGTGTACTTTAATCAAAGAATGATACACATTCTGCAAAGGGTGAGGAGGAAAACTGATGTTAATGAATATGTTGGAACACTGGGCTTGGATCACATTGCTTGCATGAATGGCTGACAATTTTCAATTAGATGTCATTAAAATGTTTGATGCAAAGTCCTATTAAGCTTTATGAAATTTCCAATGAAATTAATTTACAAGGTCGACAGTAAAAAACAAAATCAGAAAGATGTCAGAGTTTCAATACCTTGTGTCCCACAGCTTTTGTTTCCTATAAATGGACAAGGTCTTTTAAGCCTTGTGATTAATCTGATGGATCTTTTCAATTTTATCAGCTCCTTCTGTGACATTATTCTCTAATCTGTATGGCTCTAGCTTTCATTTTAAAAAAGCCAACTCCAGTGACAACCAGGTAATGCTGCTCAAAATTCTATTGCTAATCTCCACTGCCTGGACATTTTTCTATAATTGCTTTTCACAGTGTTTTTGTGATTCTTGTTTTGTGAACTATCAATGGCAGCATTATAGCTCCTGGATACCATAATCATGGGGTTTACAAGTTCATACAAATATTGTATTAGGAAAGAACGTATTGTTGATGGTTAGGATTTGTAAGAAGCATCTGTCTTTCTTCCAGCTTTTGTTGCCACGTTAAATTATGGCCTTGGGGAAAGGAGACTCTAATTTTTTTTACTGTTGCCTGGAAAGCATATTCAAGAAAGTTTTTTTTTCTAAATGCCCAAGACTTTATTTTTCCTGTCAGTGGTTGGCACCTTGATGAAGACAGGTGTCAACTCAAGACAAATCATATTTCTTGCAGAATGGGCAGCCAAATCTGACTTACCTAATATCAGTCTATTGCCAGATCTGTCACTATAAAGTTCAGATCATAATTAAGTAGTGCCAGTAGAGCTAACTACCTGACAAAAAGGCTCATATTATGCCACGAAGATTAATTTTCTTTGGAAAATAATCTATGCAAAGTGTTAATGTTGCAGACAGAAGTGATGCGGGCCCTTTAAAAAGTGTCTTGATTTCACAAACATTATTGATCAATAGGAGCCTGACCTTGAAATAAGCTGAAGCCTGAAATGGCAATATCTCTGTTTCTTGATAATTATCTCTCAATGCTACACAGGTTATAAACTGATTGACATGGCTGTGACATACATATTTTGCCTGTGTAAAGAGGAGTTGCTTTATATTCTTTCTAGGTAGATCCAAATGATGAGTAAAACCTCCAGAGGATTGAAGTCTTAACCAAATTTCATCTGATCATTTTAAGGCCATCTCTCCGCCTTAGAACAGCCTTTGAAGGATTGCTCTTCCCTTTGCAGAGAATACTTTCTAACACTAAAGAACTGAGCTCACCATTGCCCTCTGACATCCAGGATATTTTCAGTGTACAAATCTCCTTACTCTATTGGCCTGATTCACCACTGCCTTAAAACTTGCATGGACTTGTATACGTGTAAGCAAGCAGGAATAAAATGCTACCAAATGAAATGGAAGGTGGTAGGTTTCAGGTCCTGCTTTTGGCTTGGTGTCCTATGAGGCTGTTTCTCTGGGAAATATGAGGATACTTGTTTGCAGCGGGATTGTGTATATGCTGGGATTGAATGAATGAAAGTGGCTTGGGTTTATGAAGTGATTTATGAATCAGGAAAATGCAGATCTGATTTCACATCCTCAGGCAGATGACAAAGAGGCTCCCTTTGTGTCCTTCACAGGTGATGATGTGAGCTGATGATCTGCTGTCACACTGTGAGTTTTCTCTGACACAGAACAGATCACGTAAGTCATCAACAATATAATGGAGAAGGGTGAAAGGCTTATTCACCACAGATATTTTACTGATCAGCTAGGAAGAGTAGGAGTGTGTGTTCTCCTGCCATATCCTAGGTAACTCTAGGAGGTAGTGAGCCTCGCTGTGGAACAATGCCTCCAGAACTGAGCAAATGAACCTCCACCTACTCCCAATACTCTGGCCTTAAGGGCACAAGTGAACCCAATATATATTTATAGTATATCAGATCTCCTTTAGCAATGTGTAATTCTTCGCTCACCAGAAATGTTATCTGAACACTAAATATGAGAAAGATGCTAATGTGGTCATATATTGCTATTTGATTTGATAAGCAAGTAGATGAAAATACATGCACAGATTTTAAGCTTTATGATGTTCAACTGACCAGTAGTGTAATTTAATTTCTGCTCATAGTTAGCTACTAAGAGGATAATGGAAGTCAGAAATCCATAATCTCAAATTGCCTCTTGAACAGGACTTAATGCTTTTTTTTTTCCTATGAAGGAAGCTGTGAAATAAAAAAAAAGGGATGGTTAAGTTATTCATGGTACGCAGTTCCAGTTTGATAAAAAAATAAGCTTTATCATTTTTTCAACGTTATCATCTCAGCTCAGGTGTGGGCTGTAAGCTAAATAAGGTTACAGTGCATATTGGGAACACTTTCAAGTTTAAAATGTATTTAGCATGCAATGGTTGCCATTAAAATGATTTCTGTTATGTCTGTTTTTCTCTTTACACTCTGTACCATCACGAGATCATTTGAGACATACCAAGAATCTACAGCAATAGACAGTTTAATGTTTCATTAATAGACTTGGAACCCTGCTGTATGATTCCCAGCATATTTGTTCAGATTTATTATGCCACTAAGCAAATGCTCCCATTATGGTCAAAGCTGTAACTGGCAAAGGGCTGTGAAGATGGCAATTACATTTAGCGCTTTTCACCCTCCAGCTTGGTGGCTGGAGCTGAGGCCTGGTGGGTATTGGTTAGGACCATGTCTACAGTAGACACGTCTCCTTTAAAATTTCCAGGGTTATCACCATCAATGAAACTCCACCAGGGGTAGCAAAGGTGGGAATGCTTCTATAAACCAGTTAGCAATGTTATGACCACAACATCATCTAATCCAGCTCAGTCCAAGCCTCGTGATTAAAATGCTAATGGGCATTCCTACCATTGCTTCAATCACAGGACCTACAATGGAGGCAAGTTTTAAGAAAAAGAATCAGTGCAGAGAAGACTCAGAAGTCATCATCATTCAGTTATTGTTCCATGGCCTGTGTGAAATGGCTCAGGAGACTCAGTCTAGTTCTACATGGAGAAGCATCCACAGAAAAAAAATCTTTTCACAACAAGTAATAATTGAGACTCCTGTTGCAGAGGTAACGATTGGTCAAAATTGTAGGTATGATTCTGCAATCACTCACTTACTAGCCAAAGGCCTGCTTGGAACAGGCTGTGTAAACAAGCCCTGTCCCTGACTACTTGCTTCTTCACTGCCTGTGTATCCATCGATTCAGGATAGATTTGAAAGGGCTCTTTGTGGTGGGTTTCTGAAGCTGCTCAGTGGGGTTTTGATGCTTCCACTCTGGAGTCTCCTATGAGCAACACAACTTAGGTCTCTGAGATGAAGATAATTTTCATTTTGAGTGCATTTTCTTTGTTTTCCTCTAAGACAGCGCCTCCTATGTCTGCTTGAACATTTTGGTGGAGAATTCCAGTATTTAATGGGCATAGAGCATTGTAGAATTAGGCTTGAAAAACATTGCTCTATAGAAGTTGGACAGGGTCAGGCTGTTCTCTATCGGACCTCTAAAGAAAACATAAGGATAAGAAATAAAGAATTTAAGACCTGGGTACTGACAATTGACACGGCTTATAAATATTGCATTTAGAAAGAAATGAAGAAAAAAGTATTGCACTGACTGGCCTATTGAATACTGGTGGCTGGAATTACTAATTGGTTCTTTTTATTCTTTGTTCCAGAGCCTTACTAATTTTGGTTGCCTTTCTCTCTACCTTTTCCTCATTTATAATGTTTTTGAGATGGGGTGTCAAGAACTGCATGCAGTATTCAACTTGAGGGTATACTATGGATTTAGATAGCGGCATTATCTTATTTAATATCTTATTAATTATCCCTTTCCTAATAATTCTGAACATTCTGTTAGCTTTTTTGACTGCTGCTGCACACTGAGGAGATATTTTCAGAGAACTGTCCACAATGACCCCAGAATCTCTGTCTGGAGGGGTTACAGCTAATTTAGATCCCATCATTTCGTATGCAAACGATTGGGTCAATAGACAGATGGACTACGTCAATGGCTGAACAGACAATTGATTAAGCAGACTGTGCACAGGCAATGGACATATTTTTGTGATTCTAAATAACAAATATTCAGAGCACTAACCCTCTATTTTCATAGAATTAATCTTTGATAAACCTGATTCAGATGAAGTTTTATGACTCAGACCAAAAATGTTCAGTCACAATTCAAGCCTTGTTTTCAGCAAAAGAATAATTGCTGTTTCACCAGACAATCTTCATCCCTTTATCTAAGTGGATTCACTTGCAGTATTTCAAACTGTTTGTTCTCATAAATATTAGGCTGGAAACCCTATATTCAAGAGTGCAAACACAGCAAATACAAATCCATTGTCAGCAGCAGAATGGAATGCTTTTTACTGGAGCACTTCTCAGTAGTAGAGAGATGTTCACCTTCTCTCCCGATTTTGAAAGTGGTGCATGTAAATGTAGATTTCTCATTGATATTAAATGGAATTATGTAGTTAAATGCCTCTCCTCAATAGGCCACAGGTCATTAGTGTCTAAACTCTCATTTTTCCGAGGTTTCATTTCACTTGTAATTCAAATAATAATGCAACATAAAGCCTACATTAAGCTTCCTCCTTCATCTTTCCTGACACTAGGGCTTCCTTCTAGCACTTTCTGTCCTAGCACTCTCATTTCTTCTCCCCTCTGACTTATATCTCAATGGCGTCAATGAGTTTAACAGCTTTATGTTGCATCCTTTCCTTCTCCAGGGCAACACCAAAAACATGTTCACCTTTCCATTCCTCAGGTGGAGCCCAATTCCAGAAGACTGTCTCCTTAATGGTCCATGACCTCCAAGGCATTCTGTTGAACCCAACAAGGCAGGAAAGTGCTCACAGTCTTTTCTCAAGGCATCTATGGCACTTTATAGCATACAATCCTGGGTAACGTGATGGACACTTCCTTAAACCTAGCTCACATGTCCCCTTGCTCACAGCAGGACTGTAGCTGAGGGATATGACTCCATGGCTATAGGGAATCTGAACAGATGCTGCAGTCTGTACCAGTGGAACTCTGAATAAACTCTCCTGTGGACAGAGCCCTAATGCTATAGTTCAGATATTATTTCTCCTAATGGCATGGGTACAGAGCATGATTTGTGCACTCTGGACTTTCTGTCGTGGCCCACAAATCTCCCCATAGTCACACAGTTTATACAGGGACTACATTTCTTCACGTGCCCAAATTGCCCCCTGTGAAAAACTGGAGGCTGGGGAGGGGGGAGGTTGGCTCCATGTCTAGTTTAAGAGGGCACCTTTGTGGCTTCCCTGGTGATGCATCCAATTCTCTTTATTATTTCCAGATGGACTCACTACTCATTGTCCTTCAGATTTAGGATGCAGCTGTGGCCATGGTCATTGCTCTTACAGCCCAGATAGTCCTCTAGCTGTCACACAGCTCAGATGTCTGGGCCAGCACACCTGAAATGCATCCTGCCCAGTAGGCTTTATTTGTTCTGCTCAGATACTATAATGTTCTTTAGCTTCCTGGTATTTGGGTCTCAGATTTGAATCAATCCATCTAGCACTGACCTAAATGCATTGCCACAAACCTAGCGGGGATTTTTTAAAAAAAGGCCTCTCATTAAAAAGCTTCCAGTGTTTCCGCTCCCCCCACTCCCCCAGAACTTCAACTGGTCCAAAGATACTGGTTTTCATGACTTCATAGCCTGTGGCTGATTCCTCACCAAGGACCTTGTGTGATCTTCTTCTCTCTCCTGCCAGAAAAGGGGAGAAACAAGAAACCCAGGATATAGCCTCAAATGGACCTGCAGCATCTTCTTATTCAAAATTGACAAGGAAAGACTTTGTGTCATCTTTTGGACTAGGAAATGCTACTAGCCACCTGGCAGGTGCAACCAGGTTAATGAAGCTCTCAAGATGCCGCTTCTTGGTCTCTGGCTGCTGTGCTGCATGCCAGACTTGTTCACATTTATGGAATTGTCACTGGTGTGGCTAGTAACCAATTGTCACTGGTAAGTTGGACCTGCTGCTGTTTTGTTGGACTCTGTCTTGGGTTCAGTGCTTCCCCACAAACTGGGTCTTCAGGTTGGGCAGCTGACTGGTGAACATTGTCCTTTGCTAGTGGCTCTAGCATAGGACTAAAGTATGCGTTTGTTGTTGCTTCAATTGTTCCTCCAGTCTTTTCAGGACTTTTCCTATTTTTTCTCTTTTAGTCCAGAGACCCACATTCCCTATGGCTGTGTCTAGACTGGCAAGTTTTTCCGCAAAAGCAGTTGCTTTTGCGGAAAAACTTGCCAGCTGTCTACACTGGCTGCTTGAATTTCCGCAAGAAAACTGATGATCTCATATAAGAAATCAGTGCTTCTTGTGGAAATACTATGCTGCTTCCGTTTGGGCAAAAGTCCTTTTGCGCAAAAGGGCCAGTGTAGACAGTTCAGATTTGTTTTGCGCAAAAAAACCCCGATCGCGAAAATGGCGATCGGGGCTTTTTTGCGGAAAAGCGCATCTAGATTATCATGGACGCTTTTCTGCAAAAAGTGCTTTTGCGGAAAAGCATCCATGCCAATGTAGATGCTCTTTTCCGCAAATGCTTTTAACGGAAAACTTTTCTGTTAAAAGCATTTGCAGAAAATCATGCCAGTCTAGATGTAGCCCATGTGTTTGGTACCAATTGTGAATAATCTGAGTCCAAATCATTCAAATTTTAAATAAAATGACATTGTTTTGAAAGGATGATGCCTACATGGACTCTATGGGTATATCTACAACACTGCACTGTAAACAAACAAAAGGAAGTTTTTCTTCACGCAGTGCACAGTCAACCTGTGGAACTCCTTGCCAGAGGACGTAGTGAAGGTTAGGACTTTAACAGGGTTCAAAAAGACCTAGATAGATTTATGGAGGTTGGGTCCATCAATGGCTATTAGCCAGGATGGGTAGGAATGGAGTCCCTAGCCTCTGTTTGTCTGGAAATGGGTGACAGGAGTGGGATCACGTGAGGATTATCTGTTGTGATCCCTCTGTCTGGGGCATCTGGTATTGGCCACTGTTGGCAGACAATATACTGGGCTAGACAGACCTTTGGTTTGACCTAGTATGGCTGTTCTTATGTTCATGCTTATTTCAGAATAAGCTATTCCCGAAGAAATTCTCTGAAATAGCTTATATTGAAAGAGCATGTCTACACTACAGGGAAGCCTCAAAATTAATCTGAGGCAGGCTCCCTAATGTGCCCATGCAACCTCGATTTAGAGCACTAGGAAGCACTGGGGAGTAATTACTTAGAATGGTGCTGGTGAGGAGCTATTTCGAAAAATAGCAGGGGAGCGTCTACACAACTGCTATTTTGAAATAGCTATTTTGGAAGAGGAGTTATTCTTCATGGAATGAGGTTTACAGAAGTCGGAATAAGCCGTCCATTATTTTGAATTCATTTTGAAATAAAGGAATTTCTGTGGAGATGCCCACATTTTTATTTCAGAATAACGCTAGTTATTCCAAAATAAGGCTGCTGTGTAGATGTACCCTATAACAAAATTGCAAACAGACAGTGTAAAAAGTGTGAAAGGCTTATTTATTTCATTTGACATCTCTTCATATTTTAATAATCAATTATTTCTCTCTGTTTTCTAAAGGTAGCTTCTTTCTTTTTCTTTCTTTCTATCAGGAAGTTTCTTGATGCAATATTTAACATCATGGTCTTAAGGGACTTCATTTGATTGAAGACAGGAGCTTCATTTTGACAGCTTAATGCATTGTGCATTATGATGCCACTGCATCCTTCAATTTGTATAGAGAAATCTGACACTAGATCTGCCTTTCAAATCCTCAATATGACATAAAAATGATGCCCCTGTACCTCTTGCCCCAGTCTCTTTTGCTATATGAGATTTTGGTCCTCTGAAATCTTTTAGGGTTTCGGTTAATGTAATCTGGTGATAAAGAAGAGAATAAAACAGGCATTTGGCTTTCACTGATAACTACTTTTTTGACATATGGTTACTGGATTATTGTGAAAAGCGCATTTAGTTGAAGTAGATTACACCTAAGCTTGTGCCTTTGATATCCAGTGAAGGCAGCAAATCTTTCATAGGATACCTTTTTAATATTCTGGTTAAATTATTTTAAGCTGTTGAATAAATAATAGCTAGCACATTTGGGAATCATAATTATGTTATGAAAAGAAACGCTGTGCTGTAATGACTATAGGCACTTGCAAAATATTTGGTAAGTTAGTTACAGAGGAAAGCTGATAACATTTTTAGCTCTATAATGAGAACATATTGTAGTTAGAATATTTTGATGTCATTAATAAGGACTTCAGGACCAGAGGTTGCATATATAATGGATTACTTGTCAGCACAATATAATATGTGCTCCAGCAAAAAATTTCATATGACATTTATGAGGCATCATGAAAAAGAGATGGCAAAGCACTCATTTTTTTGCATTGTTATTTATGTTAGCAGTTATTTGGGAAAGAATATTAACTAGTTTATGTTAGTGCAATCAAACTAACTGTTGTGAAGGCCAAGACTACAACCGGGTTCAAAAAAGAATAAGGTCAATTCGTGGAGGATAGGTCCGTCAATGGCTATTAGCCAGGGTGAACCGCGATGGTGTCTCTAGCTTCTGTTTACCAAAAGCTGAGAATGAGTGATAGGGAAGATATCATCCTTCAGTTAATTCCCTCTATAAAACAGGAGACTGGGCTATGTGGTCCTTTGGTCTGACCCAATATGGCCGTTCTTATGTACATGCAATCTCCCCAGGAAAGAGCTGACTACTGAGATGGGGACATTTTTAGAGAGACCTGCAAAACTTCCACAAACTCACAAGGCAGGAGATATCATAATATATGCGCTGGTCAGATTAAAGGACCTGGAAGTGTCTTGGAAACATACTTCCTTTATTAGAAAGTTCAGCAAATAGGGGAATAGGCCTCACTTCCTCTAACTAAACATTTAAAATATATTTTTCCAGCATAACCTTTAAAAAGAGGCACCCCAGAGTCTTGCAGGCCACTTGAGCCAGGAAAAAGGCTCTGCCGGATTTGAAGATTTATTACCAAATCATGGTGAAGGGAGAATGTGCTGCGGAGAGAAGTATCTTCATCCATTATTCAATAGAGACATTCCATAGCCATCAGCTATTCAAGCACTCAATTGTATGGATGATCCCTCCTCCCCCAAGTTTTGCTGTCAGGAATTCTTTATGGTTTTCATAATTTACCTTCAAAAAATGGAGGGCTGAGCCCATCCAGAGTAACCCAGAGGAGGCTTGTCAGCTTTTGACTGGGAAAACATTTATGGTTTTTCAAACTTTCAAAGTGACTGCAGAAGACAGTAAAGAGAGATGATATCCTTTTTCTTTCCCTTCTGAGTTGATTGCAACTTCTCAGTTTGGTGCTGCATGGGTGTGTGTGTGTGTGTGTGTGTGTGTGTGTGTGTGTGTTTTTAAACAAGAGTTTCTGTAACAAGCTGACCTCTCTGTTGTACAGGCTAGCTTGCCTCAAAGCAAGCATCTGTGATGATCCATGGCTGGAATGATAACTCATAAATCAAACCTAGGTTTAATTAAATGGAAGTCAAAACAATGAAAAACGCTTGTAAGTTTTTACAGAGTATGTGAAACATAGTGTACTGCAGTCCAAGGGAAAATGAGATGCTGTCACAGACAGTGTTGGAGCCATGCAAAATCATTTATCCGACTGTCCTCTCAAATGCAGGGTGTAAAATTTTAAGGATCAGGATGAAGTCTGAGGCAGACTGCTGTACTGAAGACTAATGAGAGGACACTAGTATTACTGGCCCTAGACAGACCAACATAATGCCAATGTTAAATCTCATTGGTATGTAGTGAGTATCAAATGGTGGATGCCTCCACAGTGGCACTGAAGGCAGCCCCCAGCCTCATTTTTTCTCTTCTAGGCATTTGCAAATCCCTTCTTTACTATGGGCTGATCATTCACCCACAGTCTCCACCCCATGTGAAAAGGTGCTGTGACAAAGCCCCTTGTTAGCTCCCATGGGTTCTGCACTTCTTGATGGTTTCTTGTGTGCCTTAGAGACTCACAGTGACCCCTTTGTTTCCTTGGGACTTCCCCAGAGGCAAGGATCATTCTCATCACAGGCAAGTCCTGAGTTGGGGAGAGGGGGGCCAGGGAAAGACAAACTCTCTTTTCCTGGCATTTGGTGTGTTCCCATTTCCCCAGTGGGGTAATCCTCCAAGAGAAGGGGGATGGGAGTCCAGGCCTGCCCACTCCACTGTGGTTCAGGGGCCCTACAGGAGAGGCAGCTGGCAGGGCTTCTTGCCCCCACCCTAATACAGCTACCTCTCACCTGGGCCACTTCACTCACCACTGCCTTTTATTATCTTCTGCCTTTTTACCATAGGGTAGGACTCTATGCACCTCTCAAAACTCTCCCACCTTTGCCCAGGAGGAAACCTTTTATAGGGACCCAAAGGCCTTAACTAGCAACAGGTGCTTAATTAACCCCTGTTGCAGGCTGACTCCTAATTAGGCCTCCATTGTCTGCCCTGATTGCCAGGCTGTGTTCAGATGAGATTAATTGGGAAACAAGAAGGCATTAACCCACCTCCCAATATAGCTGCCTTCTATAAGATTTTTGTAGTTCACAGGCAGTTGTCTGCCACAGTATCCATGCCTGCAATATCATCCCATGGCTGACTGCAGCATAATGTGTGCACCTGCCTCAGTTACCCTCCTTCAAAGTCTCCAGTAACTTCATTGAAACATATCCACTGGTCCAGGGGTGGCCAACCTATTCCAGACAAATTGCCATGAGAGCAGTGGAGACAGCGTGAAGAGCCAGGGCAAAGTTGTTGAGCAAAAAAAAAAATATATACCAATTGTGGCTCACAAAAAAAGAGCATTGGGAAGGGGTGCAAGCTCAGGCTTGTGGCTGTGAGGGTGCAGGAGTTTGGGCTGGGGTGCATGAGGAGCTCAGAGCAGGGAGGCTGGGAGTATGATGGGCTCAGGACACAGATTTTAAGTGTGTGGATGGTGCAGGATTTTTGTGGCAGAAGACTGGGGCTGTGCGGGTGTAGGAATTTGGGGATGTGAGAGGCTCAGGACAGGGGGTTCCAGTGTATGATAGGCTCAGGTTTGAGGTCTGGGGGATGCAGGAGTGTTATGATGCTGCAGCCAGATGGGGGCTTGGCCCCAATTGGGGGCTTGTTGGCCAGGCTTCATTTTTAAATAAAATATTATGTGAAATACAAAATGTTTCAGTGTTGTCTTTATTGATGAGAGGGGTGGGGAACCCGTTTTGAGTCAGGGGTCACTGACCCACAGAAAAGTCAGTCGGGGGCCACACAAGAGAGATGCAAAAAAAAAAAACTGCTTCAACCCCCCCCCCCAAGCCTCACTAATGTGGCCCCAACTGTGCTGGTGAGGACAGGGTGCTGGGGCAGGGTGCTGGTGGCTGCTGGGGCTGGGTACTCATGGGGGGTCTGGCCAGGAGACAGCTGGGACCAGTACCTGGGGATCCTGGGTCTCAGGAAGTGCACAGACTGCTCTTCCCTTCCCCTAAACAGCTGGTGCACTTCCTGAAATGCCCAGTCTGTCACTCAGCCAGGGACTTCCTTCCCCACTGCTGCTTTCCTGCGCAGGGTGTGTGTGTGTAGGAGTCCCAGGACTGCGTGCCAGCTCCAACTTCTCAGGAGGCGTGCACTCTTCCTTTGCTCCCCACAACAACCACGTGCTTCCTGAGAAGTTGGAGCTGGCAGTCCCCCCCACCCCTGCCACCCATGCAGGCAGGCAGCAGGGGGAAAAGTCCCTGGTGGTGCGACAGACCCAGCATTTCAGGAAGCGTACCAGCTGTTTAGGGGAGGGGAAGAGCAGTGTTCTAACCCAGTCCCCCGCCCCTTCCCCAGAGCCAGGAACCCCCCCACTCTACCCCAATCCCTCCCTCTTTCCCTTCCCCAAAGCCCAGCACACACCCCCAACCCAATCCCACTCTCCTCCCTTTCCCCAAAACCAGGCACACATCTCCCCCATCCCAATCCCCCTCCCCCCGCTCTAACCTAATTCTCGGTGCTGCCGCTGCCACTACAGCCATGCGTCTCCCTCCAGGCACTGGGGCACATGCACTGAGCAGCTGGCTTTGAGCATGAGCTGACCGGGAAGCCATGCGCAGACCCATCCTCCTTCTCTTCCCTTCCCTTCCACTCTTCTTCCTGCCCTGCTGTAAACCAATCCCCCATTCCCCCAACCTTATGCTCGGGTCCCAGAGCCAGAGCCACTGTGCTGCATCCAGGATGCCATGTGCACCACCCTCACCCGATCCCTCTTCTCCTCTCCCTTCCCCAACCAACCTTATGCCGGGGTCCCGCAGCTGCTGCCTGTGCTCAGCGGCTGGCTGCTCGCACGTGCAGGCTGGGACGCTGTGTGTGACATGGCCTGCACATGCAGGATATGACGTAGTGCTCAGGGGGCCATGAGCAGAATGGCGCGGGCTGTGAGCACTCATGCGGCTCCCAGCGGCCCAGCTGTGAGAGCGGCTGAACCTGAGCGGTTCCACGTTCTGTCCTGGTTCCATCAGAAGCCGCAATTTTTTTCTTCATGAGCTACAAGTGGCTTGCAAGCCTCGGCTTGGCCACCCCTGCACTAGTCCATCAACATGGCTCATTCAAATATAAGAATGGCCATCCTAGGTCAGAAAAAAGGTCCATATCGGCCGATATCTTGTTCTCCAGCAGTGACCAATGCCAGGTGCTTCAGAAGGAACGAATAGAACAGGTAATCACCATGTGAACCAACCCTTCTCATCCATTTCTAGCTTCAGGAAGCCAGAGGCTAGGGCTGCTCAGAGAATGGGGCTGCATCCCTGATTGTCTTCCCTAATAGCCAAATAACAGACCTGTCCTTCATGGATGTATCCAATTATTTTTTGGATCCTGTGATGGGGAAGACACTCCCCGCACTGGCACCAGCGCCCCTAATGAGGCGCCGGGTGGCACGGCTGAAGAGGGCGCGGGGTTAAGCGCTCGGCGGGATGGGACGCCACCGAGATGGGAGACAGGGGCCGGGCAGCGTGTGGTGGCGGGCGCGCCGCCCGCGGCAGACGCTAAGACCCGGGAGGAGGAGGCCGGGGGGTAAAGGGCGAACTGGCACGTCTTGGACGTGCAGGCACATAAAGGGGGCAGGCGTCAAGGGAACAGGGCTGGCGGCATTCGCTCTGCACCCGCAGTTAACGCCGGGGGTGACGTCGGTGGACCGGGGAAGGAGCGCTGGACCCCCACAGCCCCGACCGACCACGGGGCAACCCACCCCGAGAGCCGGAGGACGGAGGCAGTTGGTGGTTGACCCCGCCTTCCCAGCCCAAGGAGCACAGGTGGACGGGCCCGCCAGAGGACCCGAGCCCGGCAACGGCGCGTGAGTGGGGCCGCAGGCAGCGAGCCCTCCACACCCCTGGCTGAGGGCAAGCCAGGGCGCAGCGGCGCCGGCCTGAGGGCAGAGACACCAAGGGAGATAGAGGCACAGACATGCAGAGTTGCGGGGTGCCCCCACACTCCCACCTGAGGGACCTTGCCACAGATCCCATTGTAGTTTTGGTTTTTGCAACATCCCCCAGCAACATATTCCACAAGGCGACTGTTCATTGTGTGAAGAAGTACTTCCTTTTGCTTGTTTTAAACCTGTTGCCTATTCATTTCACTGGGTGACCTCTGGTTCTTGTGTTATGTGAAGGCAAAGGTGCCAACTTCTGTTCTAGCTGTGGGGGGATGGGGTGGCGAATGCTCAAAACCCTCTGCCCCTTTCCAACACCTCTCCCATGGGTGTCACATCTGCCTTTGCCCTCCCTCATGGAGCCTCTGAACAGTGAGAGAGAGCTGTTTCTCAGCAGGCGAGAGATGCTGAGATGGAGGAGGAGGCATCACCAGTGGCATCACCAGTGGACAAGAGGCACTGAGGGGAGGGTGTTCTGCGGGAAGCGTGGCTGCTGGGGGATACTGAGCACTAGCTAATTTCCCCTCCTGGGTGCTCCAGCCCTGGAACACTGATGGTCTGTGTCTAGACTTGCAAGTTTTTCCGCAAAAGCAGATGCTTTTGTGGAAAAACTTGCCAGCTGTCTACACTGGCCGCTTGAATTTCTACAAGAACACTGACTTCCTACTGTCTGAAATCAGTGCTTCTTGCGGAAATACTATGCTGCTCCTGTTCGGGCAAAAGTTCCTTTTGCACAAAGCTTTTCCGCAAAAGGGCCAGTGTAGACAGCTCAGATTTGTTTTGCGCAAAAAAGCCCCGATCGCAAAAATGGTGATCGGGGCTTTTTTGCACATAAGTGCATCTAGATTGGCATGGACACTTTTTTGCAAAAAGTGCTTTTGCGGAAAAGCGTCCGTGCCAATCTAGACGCTCTTTTCCGCAAATGCTTTTAACGGAAAACTCTTCCATTAAAAGCATTTGCGGAAAATCATGCCGGTCTAGATGTAGTCTCTGTGAAGGAGAAAATAACGCTTCCCCCTTCATTTTCTCGACACTATCCACGATTTTACAGATCTCTGTCATCTATCCCGTCATCTCTAAGCCAAACAGTCCCAGTTTTTTTAATTTCTCCCCACGCAGAATCTGTTCTATGCCCTTAATCATTTTTGTTGCCCTTCTCAGTACCTTTTCCATTACTAATGCATCTTTTTTGAGATGGGGTAGCCAGAACTGCATATATCCGAAGGGTGGGTGTACTATAGATGTATTCTGATATTTTCTGTTTTATTATCCATTTTTTCCCCTAATCATTGCTAACATTTTGAGCATTTTTGACTGCTGCTGCGGATTGAGCAAATGTTTTCTGAGAACTATTTACAATAACTCCAAGGTCTCTTTCGAGTGGTAACAGCTAATATACATCCCATTATTACCAACACATAGTTGAAACAATCCACAAAAGTCCCAAACATAGTCCATTTCACATCTCAATGCATACATAATCTTTCCCATTATACGATACTCCACCTACCACACTCAAGCATCTTCTGCCACACTTATGCTCCTTGTCAGTCCTTCTCTGACTTTGCCATGACAGGCACTTCAGCCCTTCCCACAGGCATGCAAACCTCTACTCCCAGCAGGAACCCACACAACCTCTTCAGGAACCTCCCTTACTCCCCCTGGTCCTCTTCGTACTCTCCTGGGTCCAGCTCTCTGTTATGTAGACATAAACAGGCAAGCCCCTATGCTGCTCCCTGTTTACAATCCTCTCCATCTTTGGGTTTTGCTTTTCAGCTTAGACATCAACAAGCAATTCTCTCTCTTGCTCTCTGGCCTTCAGTCCTCTGATCCTGCTTTGCTGGCTTAGAGATGTCAGCCAGTAAACTCTTCTTGATGCTCTCTTGCCTTCAGCCTTCCCCTGTACCATCCTGAGTCAGGCAGTTCTCCTTTGTCCCTCCTTGAATCTTTCAGTTAGTGCTTTCAGGCAAGTCTAACTCAGCAAGCTTCTCTAGATGTCTGACTCACCTGATCTCCTTCTTCTTTTATATAGGTCAAGTTTCTTTCTTTAAAACCCTATTCAGAGGTAACCGATGAGTCACAGGTGCACTAGGCTATTCCCTCATAAAATACCAATGCCACTTTGTAGGATAAAAATGAGTATCATAACTTTGTGACTTTGAAATATTTTCCAAGAGACTCATGTTTGATATCCCGTACTAAAGTGCATCAAATGGTTATGACTGGAGACAGACAGTTGGTTCAGATTTAGATTAAGTTCCTAGCAAACTGGGGGAATGCGAGTCAGTCTGACCTAATATTATGTTGATTCCAAATTAATTACATTTGTTATTTGCAGGATCTGTAGTAAATTGAGTTGTGGCAGTTATGTGGCTCTTTCGCAGAAGCAATTTCAGAGATCATTAAATATATCTTATGTTGGCTACACATTACATTAACCCCTCCAGTGCCTCAAGACAATATGGCATACATATTGTCAATTGGACAAGCAATTTTATGGACCTAGATGGTAAAGGCAATCCAGTGAAGATAAATTCAGGAAATGTATGATTTTACTGAACAGGTCTGTTGTGCAGTATAAAAACAGGAGGATTAAAAAGTCTGTGTCAGGCTTATAGGAACATAAATACTGTTCTAATGGAATAGGCCAATAGTCCATCTATACCAGCAACCTTATATATAGTATAGAGTGGCCAATGCCAGATGCTTGAGAGGAAAAGAAAAAATAATAATGCACATAAATGTGCCATTCTATACCACAGGAGAAAATTGCTTCTTGTGCTCAGCTGGTGAACAGGTCAGGTCATGAAGCACAATGCTTGATAGGCTTTTTAAATGTGTCTAGCTAATGCAACTGCTGGTGCTAGTTTTATGCATGTGAATGACTGGTTCTTATTTTTGGAAAGTACTTAGCTATTTCCTTCACGGTTAGAGAAAAATGACACATCACAAGCCTATCAAATTCTAGGCTTGCCATCCTAGAATCTGCACATTATAAAGGATAGTTTTGCAGCTGGTGCATGTGCATAATTCCCAGTAATGCTAATCTTCTAACATACCATGGTTCTAGTTTGAAACAAAATAATTTTCCCAGGAGGTTCAGCACAGATCATTGACAGAAAAGAAGAAACTGAGATGAGTGGTCAAAGCAAATGTAAACAAGAGAGTCTGCTTATGATCAAACCCGAGTCTCTTGAAAAACATCACTAGTGCATGCAAGTTGTCCACTAATATAGGATTGTGCTTTTATGCGTTGCCCTGCAATGGGGTATTGCAATGGAAAACCACCTTTTGGGAGGCATTATGCTTCAGGTAGGTACAAAGGCTTTCCAGACTGTGCTTGATCTGCCAAGGGCCACCACCATTCTCCTAGATATGTGCTATCTTGAGAGGAGCACTATATAGCTTTTCATGAAGACAGAGTTATGTTTCCACATCCCTTGACTTTGCCAAGGGACAGAAACTATAACAACGATTGGAAAGCCAGGAAGGTTACATTTTAACAATACTAAACCTAACAAATCAAAGAAAAGCTGTAGAAACCCCAACAATTTTAACCAGGCTGCTCCATGTGCACATCTATGATCATCACTAGATCTGGTTTAAATGTTTCGCATATGTTTTTTAGGGTAAAAAGAAATATCTAGTATATTTATATCACTTCCGCTTCAGACCCTGCTTGTTATAGACCCTGGACTCTGGCCTCTGATACTCATTTGCTGTCTATAACCTGGCATCTGATTCTGATCATCTGAACCTGGTTCAGCCCAACACTCTATTTACTTGCCACTTGGGGGCTGACCATGACCTTCCACTCAACTCGACCATTACTCTGTTATCTGGCTGCCACTTGCAATCTGGTGCCTGACCCTAACTTCCAGGCATTCTGACCCAGCTTGTTCCCAGTCCTGCTTCTTCCCTCCTGACTACAACTTAGCAGTTCACCAGTGTACCCAGGCTGCCGATGGCCTGGCTCTGACCTGAAATAAAGGTCCCCTGGTGTGTTCTTTTAATAACAATACTATGTTAAAGACCACCAGAAGAGTTGACATGGGCATCACATGCATATAGACTAGCTTTACTGTTTCTGTGCTTCAGCTCCCCCTCTGTAAAATGGGGATCATAATCCTTCCCTACCCTAGAAGGATATTGTGAGAATAAATACATTAACGTTCGTGAGGTGCTAAAATACTATGGTATTGGTTACCATGTAAGTACCTGAGATGGTTATTTTAGATGTATGTAGACGATTTATATCAGGGATCAGGGAGATGGAACTTTCTTCATGTATGGCATCAATAAGACCACAGTTCAATACTGGAAAGATGCCAATAAACTGTGGGGCATTTGGAAAAGTCCAGTAAACATCTGATTTATTCTTGTGGGACAGACTATTTTGATAATCTGTCCCAAACTTTAGACAGTTTGGTGGTATTTATTAAATTGTGGAAGAATATCCCAAATGAAGTGATGGGAAGTCTTAATTAAAAACAGTTGGGTCTGGGTAAAGAACTATATTGAGGAGCAATTCTGCATTGGAAGGGGATGGAGGAACAATTTTCCCCACTCTAATTGTAAGTGACTTACGTGTAAAACACAGAATGATAAAGGAATCAGAAGAGCAGAATCACATACTGAAAAATCATATTCACTATTGTCTGAATAATATGTAGTGCCAATAACTTGATCATAGGCTGGCTAAATGTTCTTGTATGAAGCAGTGGTTCTTTAGCACTTTAGAGACTAACAATCCACTTCTTCAGATAACAAATATGGAGCAAGAAGCACAGAGGGTCAAATATAAAGCAGAAAAAGAGGGGAGAAGAGGAGGAGAAGGAGAAAAAACAACCAGTCATTTAGAGTATTCATGGTAAATGAGGCTAATAGAGTGGGCTTTAAGTGTCCAATACTTAGCTTTTGATGTAATTTGGGTGTTGAATATAATGGCCTATCCAACAGATGTCTTTGTTCAGCCCCTGGCTAAATATGTCAAATTTGCATATGAAGGCCAGTTCTACAGTTTCTTTCTAGTTGGTTCCTGAAATTATTCTGTAAGAGGATGGCCACTGTTAGATCCATTAGTGAGTGTCCAGCAAGTTAAAATGTTCTCCAACAGGTTTCTGTGTGTTACCATTTCAAATATCTGATTTGTATCAATTAATCCTTTATCACAGAGACTATCTAGTTTAGCCAGTATACATGGCAGCAATATACACTGCTAGCACTTGATGGCATATATCACATTAGAGGACGTGCAGATGTATGAGCCTCTGATGTGGTGGCTTATGTGGTTAGGTCCTGTGATGATATTGATTGTATAAATGTGTGGACATAGCCAGCAACAGAGTGTATTGTAGATGTAGGTTCCTAGGTTGCTACAGGACTACTCATTGTTTTTAAAGCTTTTTTAAAAGTTATAGACTAACATGGCTACCCCTCTAAGTCTTGTATGAAGCAGGCACACAACTAGTCTTTCTAAGCACACACCTAAAACTAGCAAGGAAATTGAAGGGAGTTTGGTATTGAACTCCCATTAACGTTCAATTCTAGGTATATTTTTCAATTGTTTTGGTTAAAGAAAGTTTAATTCATGGCATTTTAACTTTTTTTATTTGAAAGAGAAAGTATTGATAATATGGCTATGCAGGTTACCCCACTGTTCGTATGAAATTATTTGGATTTACACTAATGTAAACTGAGAGCTGGACTTGACCTATTACTCCCATACCTGACAAAGAGGAAAATAAAGAGTTTTGAAAGATTAGCCCCCTCAAATTACATTACAACCATCAGCAATGAAGGTCACATGAGGATTTCCATCTTGTAGAAGCATCAGATAAATGTTCACCAACCTATTAGCATGAAATCCTGGGAAATGCATTAGCAAAATAGGATTAATGGCATCAGGGCAGATGTTGATGATTGTAGATATGACTATCCGAGGCTCCATGCCAAAAAGAGAAACTGCGGTCTTTTTGTGTCTGTTGAGAAATAAACTGTTACAAACACTGTTCATACAGGTGGATGCTGAATTTTACATTAAATCTTAGTTCCGTGGCATGAGGGGCTCAGTTTATCCATTTCAGTCATTAGCCAGAACTTAGCAACTGCAGACTGTATAATTCCATTGTACTGTCCAGCTGGTTTTTGCTAGGTGACCGAGAAGCCAGGGTATTATCATTTGGGAAAGAGGATTTGAGGTGATAATTGGAAATACAAACTGTCACGGTAGCTAAATAATTGGGTCTGCTGAAACTTCCTTTAATTGAGAAGGATGTGTGGAGGCACCCCTCCTGACTGACTGATATAACATGTGGCACAGTGAGGATTGCTCAACTTGTGTGTTAGATTTTTTTTTCAATGTCAGTGTGCATGTCTGAATGAATGTGCCCATCTACATGCTTCTGCCAAAATACACTGTATACCTGTGTGACAAATAATTATCAGAACAAAGCAAATTGTACACTACCGGATTGTCGTGTTGTCAAAAGAAAATACTTTATCTCCTGTGCAGGGCTTGGGCACTATCAGGTTCAGATTGGAACAAATGCTTCAGTGAGCAACTTTATCTAATCCTTAAAAAGAGGTTTGGATTGTCTCGGTAGAAATAAACCTTTTTAAGAACCTAAGAACAGCCATACTGGGTCAGACCAATGGTCCATCTAGCTCAGTGTCATTTCTTCTGGCAGTAGCCAGTGCCAAGTGCTTCAGAGGGAATGAACAGAAAAGGTAATTTATCAAGTGATCCATATTTTGAGTCAATTGGCTATTCATCCAATGCTCAGTATTACTGAAATATTTCATCACAGAAATTTCAGAAGCATGTACATTACTCTGCTCTTCAGTGTGATCTTCCCTACTGACTGCTCCTTACGAAAGGATTAACCGGAAATAAAAACTGTAAAAGATGAAGTAATCAGGCATAGATTACAACTCAGTCACAGAGTAACACTACTAATCTGCACTTTGCTAATCCACAACCTCCATAATTCACTTGCAAATTTATTCAATAAAATATATTGTGAATTTGGTTTGCTCTTTGGCTTCCTGCTATATGAATGGGGCTTCTAGTTGTGATTAGTCATATAAGGATTAATACTATTCCCCATGTGAATGAGAAATCTCTTTAGTATGATCATTTGCTCTGTTAAATCTTACTGCATGCACACTACAGCTTGACACACCAAAGACAGCTCTTCACCCCAAATGCCTGAAGCTCAAGGCCCCATCCCACATATACTATGCATGTGGCTAGTTTTGCACATGTAAATAGTTCTACTAAACTCAGTGAGTGAAACCACAGGATCTGTTTTAAAATATGTGCAGCCTTGCAAGATTTGAGTTGCCTTTAGGCAGTCATTTTTATTGTTGAGAAAGTAAATTATATGTATTCCCCCCCTCCCTCCCCACTACCATCTATCATTATGATAAAGGGTGAACCAGTAGATTTCATATTTGGTCTAGTACCTTTCCCTGACAATTGTGCAAAGTCTATATGGCTGCTGAACACTCGCTTCCTGGAAGCATCTGTGCTAGTAAAACTCAAGTCTCATGAATATTCATGCAAAGCAAACACAAAATGGCAGCAAATGCCGCAAAACTGAAGTCATTAAAAGATTTGCATAAATATTCATGGATAAATATTTGCAGTCTCTGCCCATCCTGCCTCTAATATTAAATAGACTACCACACATTTACTAATGTACTAGACAGTAAGTAGATTTTCTGAGTAATTAAAACCAAGCTAACCATGTCAAGGTAACATTCTTTTTTTCTTTTTTCACCCTGATCTGAAGCCTAGTGGAGTCAAAGGCATATTTCCATTGACTCAGGCCCCCACTTTCTTGCTAGCTGGCAAAATTCACTCTTTCACAATGGCTCCTGTCATTAGTGCAAATTAAAAATGTTATGTTGTATTCCTTTATTAAAGCCCTCCAACTACTGTATTAGCTGGTGTTCTGCCTGGCAAGCTTTTCACATACTTCCTTTCACTGCTCTTTGCAAACAACATTGTGAGATGTTCTTTCATGAAATTCAGTTAGGGAAATTTTTTCCCTTTTAGGAGCTTATGTGCGTTTCATATAAAAAGCTAGCATATTGAATACAAACCTTTCTCTGTGTGGGGAGAAAATGTTTTGTTAGAATAGGCAACCCCTTTTCTCATAATCAATCTTGCATGATAAATTAGTGTTTAATACTCTGCAAAGCTCCAAACAACTATAATAAAAAGGAAATTTCAGTGACTGAAAACCACCAAAATACATGAATCCTGTATATGCTCATGGATAACTGGAAATTTCTGAGGAATGTTTGATTTTTTTTAAAAAAAAAATATTTAATTCAGCTACTACTTCCAAATCCTAATCTGCAGAGAGATGTTAAATTTTATTAATGTCTTGATATTAGCTGGTAAATAAATACATCTTTCCATCAGTGACAATAGCCCCAAAAGAACAATACAGTTACATAGTACAATATTCATGAATGTCACTATAAAGTGTCTGAAAGGTTACTCTAATTATTCCTTGTAGATCTCTATGATTTGGCACAAAAATAATAAAGGGCAAATTAAATGTCACTCCAGCTAGTCACTCATTATTCAGACATAAAGGGATAAATCCTAAGTCCTTTGTGAGGCAAGAAATCCTGTAAGTCAATGAGCCAGGATTTGGCCCATTGTGTTTATTCTCAGGAGCTACAAATGATCTAAATTATCAACATGCATATTCCAATGTGGCACATTCCATTTTTTGCAGCACTGAAAAAGAGCTCTTTTCTTTACATAATGAGGTTGTCAATATAACCACTTTTTACATATTGACTTATTTCTTCTGGCAGTGCTTTGTTTCCTTATATCATTTTCCTTATGGATTTGTTAAATGATTTTATTCTGTAAAATATTTACATCAGTGATGGACAACCCGCATCATGGGCCGCACACCGTTCATCAGAGTAAGCCACTGGCAGGCTGCCAGAAAAGTTAGTTAGTTTGCATCTGCAGGAACAACTGCCTATAGCTCCCATTGGCTGTGGTTCACCCTTCCTTGCCAATGGGAAGCAGTGCAGGGCACAAAAATCCTATTTCACACATTGGCTGCTACTTAACACATGGGCTGGGAACTGAGTGACCAGTGGAAGCAATGGGCAGCCGCACCTGCAGATTGAAGGTCAGCAACCTGTCTGAAGGTTACCAGTACTTTATCCTGATGAGCGCAGGTTGCCCATCACTGGTCTATATTGTCTTTGGCTCCTTCCAGCCACTTTCCAGGATAGGAGTACAGAGGCACCCTGCACCAGCGATGGCTTTTTGATGTTTTGTGCTAGATTCTGATCTTACATTAGTGTAAATAAGAATTAATTTCACCGAAAGAAATGTTAAACTAAGGCAAAATCTGAATAATGTCCATTGTACACAATAAATAGCATCCTGACCCCATAGAAGTCACTTGGAAAACTTCTATTGACCAGGATTTGGCTTGAGTAGTCACTACTGTGACTTTTAAAAGCTTTCTATTTACTGGTTCCACCTCACTGCCTGATGTAGAGGAATGTGTGGCAATATTCCAACCCTTGCTCCAGCCCCATTGGCTAATCAAGCAGTCCTTACATACTGGGAGTGCAACTGAAACTAGCCCACTGCAGGGGCACAAGGTTGGGTGATGGCTTATTACTCCTCCTTGGACAAAAACTAGTGTCTGTCTTGCCTTGTGACTTTTATTCTGGCTTCATTGTGATCAGCTGACAGTAACTTCCTATTGTGCTATCTTATGGAAGGGTGTACAGGAGTACAAAGTAATAAATGAAATAAATTCATGAAAACATTGCATCATGAGCTAATCTTATTGTGTGGGAGATTCATTATTGGCTTCTTCAGGTAACCAATTGACTTTTGAGACACAAAGCAGACAGGTTTGTTTTGGCACTGGACTGTGTTGTCAAATAAAAATATAGGGAGCAAGAGCTAGAGTAATGTGATGATTACTCTAGTGAATTTGGGAATTGGCCTCTTTGTGTGTTGTTTTGTAGGTTTGTTTACATTTTTCCCTACATTCTCCGTCACTTCAGAATCTCTGTTCTGTCTTACTAGCCAGACGTTGTTAGAACTACCAATCCTTCTTCAGGAGAACTTGCTTGCATTGCTCCAGGTCACTCTGCCTCCTGTTCTTGGAGAAAAATAGAAGGATGCAGGATTTGAAATTGTCAGCTCCTTTAGAACTATAATAATATGAAAAAATATGCAGGGGCTGTGGCTATGTATCTTCCAGCCTCTGTACACACATTAAAAATCCCTCCCCCCCCCCCCCAACTCCTCTCCATAGATTCTACGGTGCCCACATGAGAGACTGGGTAAGAGACAAGAGATTCAATGACTTGCCCAAGACCACTCAGCAAGATTGGCTCCTAGCTCTTAATCCTATGTTCAGTCTACCAGGGTTATGGCACTCTCAGACTCTGAATCCCCACCCCCACTTGATATGCTGAGAAAAGGTGCTCAAAATAATTATTGTCAACTCGTCTGTTGAGGCACTACTAAAGGAACTATGTCTCCTAACATGACGTGCTCAACACCTAATTCAGTGAGGGGAATTGATCCCACTTGGGGCTTTTCACAACACAAGCAAGAGTAATAAGATCCTCCCAAGGTTTCTGTTTGCAGACTAGCAATGTACAAATGCTTTTCAGTTTCTGCTCATGAGAATGTGCCCTTCTGACCAGCTGGGCCCGCATTTTCAAGCCTTAGCCTCCATTTTTTAAAGCGTTAGTAACTGTGGACATAGAATCATAGAATCATAGAATAATAGGACTGGAAGGGACCTCAAGAGGTCATCGAGTCCAGCCCCCGCCCTCAAGGCAGGACCAAGCTCCATCTACACCATCCCTGACAGATGTCTATCTAACCTGTTCTTAAATATCTCCAGAGAGGGAGATTCCACCACCTCCCTTGGCAATTTATTCCAATATTTGACCAGCCTGACAGTTAGGAATTTTTTCCTAATGTCCAATCTAAACCTCCCCTGCTGCACTTTAAGCCCATTACTCCTTGTCCTGTCCTCAGAAACCAAGAGGAACAAATTTTCTCCTTTCTCCTTGTGACACCCTTTTAGATATTTGAAAACCGCTATCATGTCCCCCCTTAATCTTCTTTTTTCCAAACTTAACAAGCCCAGTTCATGAAGCCTAGCTTCATAGGTCATATTCTCTAGACCTTTAATCATTCTTGTCGCTCTTCTCTGTACCCTTTCCAATTTCTCCACATCTTTCTTGAAATGTGGCGCCCAGAACTGGACACAGTACTCCAGCTGAGGCCTAACTAGTGCAGAGTAGAGCGGCAGAATGACTTCACAAGTTTTGCTTACGACACACCTGTTGATACAACCTAGAATCATATTTGCTTTTTTTGCAACAGCATCACACTGTTGACTCATATTCAACTTGTGGTCCACTATGACCCCTAGATCCCTTTCCGCCATGCTCCTTCCTGGACACTTGCTTCCCATCTTGTATGTATGGAACTGATTGTTCCTTCCTAAGTGGAGCACTTTGCATTTCTCTTTATTAAACCTCATCCTGTTTACCTCTGACCATTTCTCTAACTTGCTAAGGTCATTTTGAATTATGTCCCTATCCTCCAAAGAAGTTGCAACCCCACCAAGTTTGGTATCATCTGCAAACTTAATAAGCGTACTCTCTATCCCAATATCTACATCATTGATGAAGATATTGAACAGTACGGGTCCCAAAACAGACCCTTGAGGAACTCCACTTGTTATCCCTTTCCAGCAGGATTTAGAACCGTTAACAACAACTCTCTGACTACGGTTATGACTACGGACATGTTTCTGTGTTTACCATTATTTGTGCTTTCCAGTATAAGCTATTATATTCGTTAATATGTGGGTGTAATCAGCTGTATTGTCAACCCCCCAAATCATGAGAGAGTCTGAAAAATCAAGACTTTTCATAAAAATACAAGATGTGCAGTTCTTTTTCTTTGCTTTCCATTTTCTGACCATTTAGGGGGTACTCTGGCCATATTTTCTCTGCTTCACAGGGCTAGACACTTCTTTTTCTAAATGAAAGATGAGATTCTCATACAATCAGACTACGTCTACACTGCAGCGCTATTTTGGGCTACCGGAGGTATCCTGAAATAACTATTCCACATCTTATGAGCACGCCCATTATTTCGAAATATAACAGGCTCACTATTCTGACGTCCCTGTAAACCTCATTCCATCAGGAGTAAGTGATGTTTCAGAATAGTGATTTATTTAGAAATAAAAGCTGTGTAGACAGTGCCAAATTTCAAAATAAGCTATTTTGAAATTGACTCAAAATAAGCTACACAATTTGCATAGTTCAAATTGTGTAGCTTATTTTGAGCTACGGGTGCAGTGTAGTTACACCCGCATTTATCACCAGGAACTGGGGGCACAGATGTCATGAGACTTTTGCTAAAATTACAAGTGTGTAACAACAAATCAGGGACTTGGCTGTCTAAGTGGCCCACATTCAGGTCATAAGATCAACCCTACAGACATGGAGACTCACTTAAGGCTAGAGCAAAAATGCCCTTTTGTATAAGTGATTTCTTTCATCACCATTAAAATGCGCTCCTGTGTTACCATCATCACTCACATCACAGTGAAGTTCCAGACATTTGCTGCATGTATCAAATATTGTTTCCAGCAATCAGCTGCAATGGACTACCTGTCTGAATCAAAGTAGATCTAAGCAGCTCTGCATTGTTTTATTTTTTTTAGGCTGGTAAATAAACTTTCCACAAGAATTTTCTTTGTCAGTGCTAGAGACAGATTGTTTTCCCCCATCACTTATTTACAATGCTGAAAGATAGTTCACAAAATGACTTGGATTTAAGGAGCAATACAACTGGCTAACACTTTCTTATGGGCTGTGTCTACACTGGCATCCCTTCCGGAAAAGGGATGCTAATGTAGCACTTTGGAATAGGCAAATCCGCAGGGGATTTAAATATCCCCCGTGGTATTTGCATTAACATGGCTGCCGCTTTTTTCCAGTTTGGAGATAAGCCGGAGAAAAGCGCCAGTCTACACGTGATTCTCCAGAAAATAAAGCCTTTTCCGGAGGATCTCTTATTCCTACTTGAAAGGATCTTGAAAGTAGGAATAAGAGATCCTCCAGAAAAAGCTTTATTTTCCGGAGAATCACGTCTAGACTGGCGCTTTTCTCCGGCTTATCTCCAAACCGGAAAAAAGCGGCAGCCGTGTTAATGCAAATACCACGGGGGATATTTAAATATCCCCCGCGGATTTGCCTATTCCAAAGTGCTACATTAGCATCCCTTTTCCGGAAGGGATGCCAGTGTAGACACAGTCATGGAGTATAGCTTTTAGGATATCTTTTTACAGGTTAGAATGAGACAATCAGATGAATTAAAATAGTAGTTTCATAAACACAATAATATATTAATGTGTTTCCAGTTAAACACATTTTCCAGGCAATCAGCCTTCAACCTAGAGAAAAAGCATGTGTTTATCCACATTCTGCCAACATTATCACTGAGATTGCTCAAGGAAACATCAAACACCTGTTTAGTTAGCAGTCTCTGACTCATGAGTAGAGAGACATAGAGGATGCCAACCACTGGGAATGTTATTTTATTGGTAGCTCTTGAAGGGAAGGATGGATTGTACAAGAAATAGCTGAAATGACCTCTGACTTTGTGTACTGTAGACAGCATGTTTCCAACATTTTTGGAATTGTACAGAATCATATTACTGTGGTCGGACCCCTTTGTCAGGAACCCATACTAAAACTCCAGCAAACCCTGAAATCTTAAGATCAAAAAAGAAACAAAAACAGATTTTCTTTAAATGTTCCATATTTCTTTTAAAGTTTTCTTTATTTTTTTCTCCATATTTTTTAAGGCCCTTGTTCAACACAGCACTGAAGCACATGTTTAAATCCATCTTTATTTGGGCAAAACACGTCAGTGTAGCTGCTTCTAGACTGGCAAGTTTTTCCGAAGTGTACCGGTAGTTCGGAATAGGAAGCCTAATCTGAACTACCTAGTTCATGCCGCGTGTAGCTGCGGGCATGGAGTCCGAACTAGCAGACATTTAAAAATGGCGGCGCCCGGCAATATGCAAATGAAGCCCGGGAAATTCAAATCCCGGGCTTCATTTGCACCTCCGGTTGCCTACATTAACCACCCTAGTTCGAACTAGGGTGGTAGTGTAGACATACCCTTATTTAGTTACCTAAATATGGACTGAGGAGACTAACTTTAGGCCACCATTTTATATAATTTTGACATGCTATATGTCCTATTTATGCTGTTTACCGTAATTTAGCGAATATAACCCATGGGTTATATTTGTTTTTACAAACCCAGAATCCCCTCCCCTCACAGGGTATAATCGGGTGCAGGGTATACAATTTTTTTTTACACACCACCTGTTTCCTGCGCAGCCTCCAGCCTGCAGGCAGTGAGCGCTCCCCTGGTGCGGGGTATATTCGCTAAAAGACGGTACATATACACACACGTGTGCACACACACACTATTTATGCCCACATGTGGTACAAGGGGATAGGGCTAAAAGCCCATATGGTTGCTATTTGCTGTAAGTGATGCTGGAAAAGGTACTTGAATTACAGATCCCTCCTTTCCTCTCCACTGGCAATAGGATTCAATATTTTACAGCCTTTTATAACCCTAAAGTAAACTAAGTATGTGTCAACTGTATGCCAAAAAGAACACATTTGGGGCACCCTGGGACAGTCCTTATTTCTATGCTCAGTTCTTGTATTCTTCTACTTTGGCACTGTTTTAATGAGGCTTTTTAATGTCTTCTTTCTTGAGCCATCATGCTAAATAACTGCTGTGTTGTATAGCAGTCTTTTTATTAGCAAATCAGTGTCAGAGAAACCTTGACACATTTCACTAGATGCATTGGGTAATTCTGACACCCAACTAATTCTACACATGTAGGCTTGAGTTTCATCTAGCTTAGCAGCAAATGCATTAAAGAGAACTTATATAAAGCAAAAAGAAAAATGCTTCCTCAATACAAAATTGCAACGTAAGTTGGAAAAAGTATCAGTGAGACCCAACATGCTAGAGACTATGAAAAGAAAAGGAAATGGAATACACAGCACATTTTATATGCCTTTTTTGGCAAATCTTTGGATATCTCACACCTACAGAGTTGAGGTATTGCCAGTCTTCGGGCTGTAAAGATATTCCCTTAACCTGGCAAATTTTGCCATCTACATACCGCTTTGGGTCATGAAGATTTGAAGGCAGAGGGTAGCTGGATAATAACCAAGCAATAACAATAATAAGATTTTTTCTCCCTTAAACCACATCTGGTTTTCGTTTCCTCAACTGACACATCCTTTGAGATGCATTCCTTCTAGCTAAATTAGTCATACTGTAAGATTAAAAAAGTTTAGTATATTTTCAGTTTAAATCAGCCTGTGGCAAGTGCAGCCGGTCTGATGGCCGAGTGCTGTGATGTGCCCAGTGTGGGCACTCAGGGCACTCCAAGACAGGACTGCTTTGCAAGCGGGGCACCCCTGAGAACTGTCTGTCCGGGGTGGGGATCGGGTCCCTTTAAGCACAGCCCTCGGCTAGCCTGAGGCAGCAGCTCCACGCTCTAAGTCCTCATCTGATGCCCTGCCGGCACTGCTTCCGGCCATCCTTAACCCCAGTTCAGGGTCCACTTAATCTACAAGGGAAATATGACTCTTGATACAGTGGTTACAGTAGAAAGAGAATCAGATTCTGGTACTCCCCCAGATATATCAGCAAACAGCCCATTGAATCGTATTCTAACCCAAGTTCTTTCCACTACAATGAACAAATGTTTGTTAGCACATCTGAGCCTCTCAGGGGATCCAAGGGAAGGAATGTGTAAAACTGGAATTCAGTTTTATGTTTGTAGAATATGAAAAATTACTCAGTGGGAAAAAGTTAAGGATTGGTGTTGTCCCATTTATTATCCACAGCCCAATGGGTAAATGGTATATTTTAATCAAGTTTTAAAAAACTACTTAACTAGAAGGAAAATTCCAGGAATAATTTGTAACTGATTTCTTAAAAGATGACCAGCATAATTGTCACCAGCATAATTGTTGCATGGCAGATATGTGCAGATCCAATTAATTAATTTGGGGGCTATAGATCCACATGTGATGAGGGCAGGGTTAGGGCCTTGTTGTACTGGATAATGTATAAACATTGGATGCAGTCCCTCCTCCGGAGGGATTATTACAATAAAAAGGTTAGTAACTTTGAACATGAAATTGATAGATAGAATAGATGCAGTCGTTATTACATTAATATTTGGCTAGAAGTCTGTAAGAATGTCTCTGTTTTGAGTTAATACCAATTCCTCTGGGTATAGAAGCTAATGGATTCCATGGAAAAGGAAACAAGAAGTATTGGGTGATATCAGAGCTAAATGTCATGATTATGAGGTATTTGCTACTTTAAGACTGGAAATCATGGGCCATACTCTTGGCTGGTGTTAAAGTGTCTCTGCTCTTCAAAGTTAATAGTAAAAGCTGATTTACTCTAGATGATTACTTGACTCCAGAGGTAGTAACCTCTTGAACAGAATAGCAGCTGCTTTTTGCAAAGGGGTTTGACAAGGAGAACTACCTGCTAGCTAAATATTATTGAAAATCTCCTGTGGAAGTAGAATGCTAATGTACATGTCACATTAAGTCTGAACCTATCCCTAGCAATTTGCTCCCACTCATAAAAGAAGTAAAGTTCTCTTCTTTGGGTACTAACCTGGGATTTGGCTAGACTTGGTTTCAGTTCCTTACATTGATTTCCTAGATGATTCTTGGCCAGCTCCTTGGTTTCTCAGGATATGTCTACACTACAGAGAAGATTGAAGCTGCCGCTGTCAATCTTCCAGGGTTTGAAATAGCAGGTCTAGTGGAGACCAATAATTTGAACTGAGAGGAGCAATCCAGTAGATGCTGGTAGTCCTGCTTCCATGAGGAGTAAGGGAAGTTGAAATGCGAGTATTTGACTTCCTGCAGTGTGGACAGCCCCAAAGTCGAGTTAAGGTACTTCAGCTACACAATTAAAGTAGCTGAAGTTGAGTATCTTAATTCAAACTTATTCCATAGTGTAGATATACCCTCAATGCCCTCACTATAAAATGTGGATAATAGCATTTTGGCTTTGCAGAGAGTTGTAAGGATAAATTGAGCAATAAGACTTTCAGATACTAAGGTAACAGCGTCCTTGATACAGATCAGTTAGATATCTACTCTGATCTATTTTGATAGGTTAGATTGTGCCTTGTAGAGCTCTGAGCAGAGGGGAATGTATAGTCTCATCCTTCTAAAGGTAGTCAGGGACAGACTGTGCTTCAGAAAGGCACAATCCCAACCCAACATGCCCATTGTCCAATGGAGTAGGTGAGCCAAACCATCTTTTGGAAGATACAACCTGCTCTTCCTTGCGCTGCAGGAATAAGCGATCATGGTGTGGGATTGGGATCACAATCTTTGCCTCTTCTCCAGCTCTACCTCCTTTGGATTGATGTGTTCATCTAGGGCCTTGTGGAGGGATCAATCATTGAGCAGGGACACGTGGCTATGACACATATTCTGGGTACGCAGTGTCAGTGGGAAAAGATTTCTACATGCTTCATTACCACCACCATGCAGGAATAGTGCTGGTTCAGATAAGGTTGTGCATGAAAGCATGAGATAAAAATGAAATGGACAGGACAGGGAGCAGAGGGCTAGACCCTGCAGTTAGAAAAATGCAGCAGCATGGTACAAAATGTACTTCTGTCCAGCAGAAAAATGAGAGGGTAGCGTGGAACAAAGCACTCCAGCATCAAGGGATCCACATCCATTTCATATCTGCTCAGTCATGCACACACTGTGTTGATATCCTCCTTTCACCCCATAGGAACAGAGCGGGTGCACACAGAGGCCTGCCTGTCCTATCATAGCACAATCCATCTCCCTGAAATCCTAAGTATGGAAGTTCATCATTCTTTTTCACTGAGCCTTCAATTGAATGAAGTTCCATTACCGGCGTGTGTGGGGAAAGCAAGGCAAGAAGCAGTGCTGGAAATTCATTCTTAAATTTAAGCGAATTGCCAGGCAATAACCGGAGAGGTAGACTAAATATCTCAGCCTGACCTCAGATTTATTCCTCATTCTCCCTTTTAAAAAATTAATCCTATGAGAAGATATTTTCTACAATAGTTTCTGAAGAAAGCACTTGATGATTTAGTAGTTTCTGTGTAATATGCCTGCTGCTGCTGCATATGCAGTCTGATTTCCATCTGAATTTGGACTTGTGATGTATGCTAATGTCATACTGTAAATTTTAAAGAGAAAAATGATACTTATTTTTTATTTTTGAAAAGCTATTTGTTTTATGTGCCCTCACAAGAAATAAACTATTGCTGAATTTTATGACTATTTTGATTTTTTTTCCAGAGAGCAAGTTGAAATTATTCAAACCATAGAAACCCTTTTAGATATATGAATGGAATAAAACAGTGGCACACAAGCCTGAATCAAAGCTCAGTGAAGTCAATTGGAGTCTTTCCATCAACTTTATTCAGTTGTGTACCAGGCCCACAGACAGACAAACTGTTTATTATCATGGTTTAAGGACAGAGTAAATATAGTGAATTTATTGGAGTCATTCTATTTTTACACTAGTATAATTTAGATTAGAATTTGGCCCAGTCATAGGGTATGTCTACACTATAGAGTTTTGTTGGAAAAACGGCCGTTTTTCCGACAAAACTTGAGGAACACCCACATTGCAATTGCATTCTTCTGCAAGAAAATCAAAAGAGCAGAGGGGTTTTTCTGGCATTGGTAATCCTCAATCTACAAGGAAGAAGACTTTTTTTGTGAAAGAGCTCTTTCCCAAAAAGGCATGTGTGGACGAGGAAGAGGGAGTTCTTTCAGAAGAGGAAAGAGGAAAAAGCACAAGTGCCCTGGTAGCCATTCTGTCCATCACAATCACAGCTTACATGCAAGAGAGTGTCCATTCAGTCTGGATGCTCTCTTTCAAAAAAGCAGATCACATTTTTGATGCACTTTTGCAGCGTGGACACTCTTTGTCGGAAGAAGTTTTTCCAGAAGATCTCTTCCAAAAAAAGCTTCTTCCAAAAGAAGCCTATAGTCTAGACATAGCCATAAAGTAGAATACTAGGGTTGTCATGTCAAAATAATGACTCACTGAGTCCAATATCTCACTTCTGGTAATTTCCACAATGCACCTTTCCAATCAAGTATTCATTAACAAGGAGACAGAGCTCTCTGGCCTCAGCTGATGAGCAGTTTCCACACTTACGCCTAAAAAACGAAGATCATATTATCTTTTTTGATCTAGCTTGTTTAAATGAAGATTTTATCCTTGATCATAAAATGTCTAATTTTAAAATAATCTATAAATTATTCACCTTAATCCTGTATTTTACCAGGAATGAGCATGACAGAGGATCAGACACTATTAAAATATATTTCCAACTTCTATTTTAACTGTGTCACATTTTGGTGACAATGCAAGACTTATGAAAGGTACCAGATAAAACTAACAACCTTGGAGAGTGAAGCCCTTCATTTATTTATAGCAATAGCACAGTTTTGACAATATGCCTCAGTTTTCATCCAGGAGGTCTACTCATAAGGTGAATAGATCATTGAGTCTCCATGTCTATTTCCTGCTTTTGATCTCTCTCTTGAGTCCCATCAATGAATCAGCATAGTTCCTGTTTTAATTTTGAGTTTTGAAATGTGGATTTCTTTCCAGAAGTAATAGATGAAGATCACTATCACCTATCCTATATTGCCTTTTAATTTGGGGAGTCAACTTTTGTTTAGTATGAGAGTTAAGATCACCATGCTGAGAAGCCCACAAGACCTGATCATGTAGCTTTCACTGCATTCTCTACTTATCATAGTGGTTAGTCATATTATTTATATTTTTTTGGGTACTTGGGAAACAGTTGCACAATCCATATGAATTTCAGAATGAGAAATTGCACCATTCTACATATTTTTGTTAGTATGTAATTTTTATTCAGCCTGTCCTGTGGTTTGGCTCTGGAAGTTTAAAGATGATGTTGATTGGTTGCAGCAGATTAACAGTGAACCTCTTCTGGTGCCAAAGATTGCTAATTAAGGAAGATTTTTTTGAAACATGAACCCTCATGCCCTAGAGGGTAGACTGAGACTGCCAAATTAACATCAGTCAGACTGGATCCGAACATGTTTTCCATGTGTACCAATGCAGTTTCCTAACCTTTTATTTTCATCTACTCTCTGAATTTTGTGTCCTATTAGATTAGTTCATCGAGACTTTATTGACATTTTCAGAGCCAGCTAGCTTTTCATCTTCCTTTTCTCCTTGAGTCTGCTCATTCATCCCTGTCTTTATATAGCCCCTCATCTGTACAGCATATCAGGGAGTTGACTCACACATCCTTGGTGATGGAAAGATATTTCTGTCACAAGCATTAAGCAGTGAGGCATACTCAGCAGTTAGAATGGAAGCAAAGAAGCCTACGCTGCAGACCAGAAGGAACAAAGAGTCTGAAAGTATTAGTGAATGGGTACTGAAATCTATCAAGTCACTTGAACTAGTGTTTTACTAGGAGAGTTGGTACAGTAAGTACTGCAGGTCCTTTCAATGCAAAAATAAGAAATGTTCTGCAGAGCTCAGAAGCATTTTCTTCTCTTAGTTACATCTCTTTATATCCCAGTAGATGGCTCTTTCACACAGTTTTCTTTGTAAGTGAGAAATAAACTCCCAGCAGCCTCTCAGCCATCCAATAAAACTTTAGTTTGTAGTGCTCAGGCATATAATGAGTTTCTTTGAAAACAGGACATTGCATCTCTCCTTCAATGGATTTTTTGTAAGTTTTCGGCCACATGAATCATGAAAATACATAGACTACTGTGCCCATCAGGCTGGAGCGTGAGACTATGAACACAGAACAATGCATTGTAAGTATCCTTTTCTTTTGTCTCAAAAAATCTTTCCCAGTAAAAAGCCTCCTGTGACTGAGAAATTCTGCACAGAGAAAACTCTAAATTGCAAAATTCAGACATTATTAATAGAGTAATTAGTATACATCCTGTCTTAGAAAGAAGTAAGATGCCTAAATAAATAATTAGGAAGGAACAATTCAAGAATTCTATTGTAAATGTTGACTTCAGTCTGTTGAAATGATGCCTGATTAGTGTGCATTTGGAAACATAGTACTGTATTTAGATTAGGGTAGCTGTGGAGATATCAGGCACGGTTTGTTAAGGTGACCATCAGAACATGGCAGCAAAGGGAAGTTGCCAAATCATGCATTTCAAGTGAAAATGATTTGAGTTTAGAGTTTAGTGTAGGCCCCATGTCATTGCCCTTGCTTCTTTGCAAGGGAAGGGAGATGGGTGATGGCATTGGCAGGAAGCCATTGAGGTCCCTGAGTCATGGTATACTTAGGACTACAGAATGCCTTAATTCAGCCCTTACCATAATTGAAATTGGTTCCAGTACTATTTTTTACTATTAAATAGGCCAGTACTTCCTATGGCCAAGTCAATTATTATTTTCCTCCACTTTGCTCATGTATATGAACCATAAGCCATCATCTGGAATATATAGGGCAATGGGAACATTGTTTTTGACTTTTTCTTGATGTTTTAAGCATGCTCAGTCAGATCTATAAAACTAAGCCTACAAAGCGGTGAGCCTGGTTTGCATATTCAGTTTAAAACTGCCACAGACTTCATCTAACAGCACAGAATTAGCATCACTGAAAGGCAGATGCTTCTAGAGGAGATTGGCAGACAGGCAGAATACTGACCAAGAAAGCTGGGACAAACCTTAATTCCTACAAATGTCTCACAAGATCCTTGAAGGTGATGCTAACTGGACATAGGTTTATAAAATCCCATCTAAAAGACCCTTATGCGGTAAATTGAACAAGTTTCATTTGTCTCATTAGGAACGATGAAGGGGTCTGAATTCAGACCTATTGTTTCAGGAAGTGTAAGTATGTCAGAACCAATACTCAGAGAACCAAGCCACTTCCATCCCCACCACTTGCTGTGGCTACTGGAGCTGAAAAATAAATAAATAAATAAATAAATAAATAATATTAATAAAAAAAATCTCACACCAAATGTGTGTGTGTGTATGGGGGGAGAGAGATAACAAGAGAAAACACTAAGCCAAAATAATTGCATTCAAATTCTGACTCACTTAAATAGCACTCCAAGCCAGCTTTCTCCCACCACGCTCCAAAAAAAAAAAAATTTTTTTAAATTATGATTTTTGGTATAAACAAAGATTTCCACACAAAATGTTTTTATTTGGTCTGAAAACTAATTTGGAAAGCCTTCACATCTACACTGCAGAGAGGCATGGAAATGTAGCTCACTCTTGCCTGACTTTAAAGGGATTGGCTGCTGAGTCTAAATGAAATGAAAATGTCACGTCAGCCTGAAGCTCTATAATTCTCCAGAAAGAAGACAATGCAGAAAGACCAAACTAACACAACTGTTACTGCTTCTCCGGTAGGTATTAAACAATAATGGCACTTTCTATAATAAGGGAAAACATCTCCCCTTTCCTACTGCAAAGCAGCAGTCCTATTGTTTTAGTAAAATAGTTTCTCAGAGATGGAACTAATTGGCATTGCCTCCAAGCCTTTCCTTTCTTCTAGCACAAAGTTTTAAAGTACTGAAGGCTTTCTGAGAAATTCACTTTCACTAAAAAGTACTACTCACTGCAATTTTTGAGAAACAATAATTACTATTACTACAAATAACTGTATCCTTGCATGACAAGCAAACTGTAGGCAAGGCAAATATAAGGTGAATGGTGGAGGCCACATCTAAACTTACTGTGGTAGAGGCTGATCTTCTGTAAGGACCTGCTAAGTCAAATGCTGAGGGCACCATAAACTTCAGCACCATACCATACTCCTTGATTTGCAAGGAGTAAGAGAAAACAATGGGAGTGTTTGCTCCCATCAACCTCCCACTGTGGAGACGGTACCAAGCTTGCTTAAGGTATGTTGACTCGTGTTGAGTTATTTACATAGCTGGAGTCACATACCTTAAGCCAACCTTCTGGGTCTAGTATAGACATGGCCTGAGAAAGTCCAGGCAGACTCTGATTGCATTTGTGCTGATTGCATTTGTGCATTTATTGCAGGTAGGGGGGGTTGGGTATCTTTCCCTTTTTCACACTTTTGCAAGAACTAGAGCCAAAATCCTGCTGTTCTTCCTCCCTGAATGTAAGATCATAGTGCCAAGACCCAAACCACACTACCAATACCAGAGGAGGCCTGTCTGGGCAGAAGAGCCTCATCGCTTTCTCTACTGTCTGAAAGGAGCATATGCCATTCCGCTGTAAAGGATGCAGTAACTTCTGTGTGTTCAGCTCAGCACACATGGAAGCACTCTGTCTCCATTTGACCTCAGCAGGCAGAATGCCCCTGGGAACTCTTACAGCTGTTAGCTGGCTATAGTTTTCAGAGCAACAATATAGTCCATTAGATCTCCTGTAAAGCACAGCATTGTGCAATGTTCTGTAGTAAATGGCTCCAGGGTAACACGCTGGGTGGATTAAGATGTTATAAAAGAGAACCAGTTCTGTTAAAGGACTTGACTAGTACCTGATTTTCTTTGTTTCATATTTTTAAAAAATATAGTGACTGCTGCTGGTACTTGTTCAGAAACTCCAGGTGCTTTTTAACGGATGTAAATTAACACCTGAGGACAATGGAGAAATGCCAATTTATAATTGCTGACAAGCTGGCCATCAAGTTTAAAATTATTAGGCAATTTTATTAAACTCTACATTGTATAAGAGACACATAGATCAGTCATAAGAAGGCAACTATTTTATTATGATATTATTAAAAACAAGGACTCCGATTACACCTTAAAGACTGACAGGTGTCACAGGACTACTCGTTGTTTTTGCAGATACAGACTAATACGGCTAGCCCTCTGAGACTATATCATTCACAAGGAAAAAATATTGATTTCATAAAGTTGCCAGTTAAAAACAAAGGTTAAAAAATGGGCTGAATGCTGGTGATCTTCCATGCAGCATTTTGTATAATAATTGGAATGATCTATTTTGTAGAATATCACTGCAGCTATTGTACAGAGAAGAGGGGAGTTGCTGTATTAATTTAGATGGAATAAAGTTATCCAAAAAATCAATGGTGTTAACAAAATTCTATCACTATCCAACTTTAAACAGTTTTCTGCAAGATTTTGGGGGGCTGGTGTACAGAGACCTGAGCCCACTTAATACCATGGAAAACACACCATTTAAATCCTTTTATTAGAGATCCAGAAAAGAATGGTGGGGGAGGCAAAAGCATTTCAAATGTAAAGCATTACATTGGCTTTCATTTTATGTTCCTTTTCCCTTTAGCTGTAGAGAGTATTTAGAAATAACCCCAATTCCCCCTTGTTCCACAGTCTCTTAGACGCTATTTATTAAAGATTGTAATAGTTGCATTTCTGGGGAAATGAGAGGGAGTTAGCTGAGATGGATTGAAGCTGTTGTTGCTGTTGTTAAAATCTGGTCACATTTCTACAGGACCTCACTCCTCCCACACACACACATAAGAGAACAGCAAAAAGAGAATAAGCAGCTTCCCTCTCTAGTGTTGCTTTCACTTGCAACCTCACCATTTCTTGAAAACAGGCACGTCATAGTCTGATCAGTCACTCCAAAGCCTAACAAACTTGTACCAGTATTGGGATGTTTGGGGCATTGTTTTTAGTTGCCTTTCCAGTCACAAGTTCACAGCAGCAGTGTTGGCTGGCTAAGCTATGGTCTGATTAATCAAAAGGAAAAAAAGCGAGGGAGAGATGTCACAAAGAATAAACAAAGTAGGGAAGGAAAAGGGAACACACAGAGGGGTGGGAAGCAGTCTCATAATAAAGAGTCTCAGATCCCGGGTGCTGTTTAGAAGTAGAGATATCATCTGGTTCTCTCTATCTGTCCTGGTTCTACCAGGACATCTCTCAGGATAAGAATGACAAAGGCCTGAGGTCCCTGGAGATGGGGGTTCCAGCCATGATTTTGATGCTCACTTTAGTAGCCAATTTTTCTCTCAAAGTTTCCTCCTTTAAGGATCCAAAAGGGACTGAAGGTTGAAATAGCCCCTCTCATTATTTTGGGCACCGATGGGCCTAGTTTCCAACACACCGATTTTCATTCATTAATTTCTGGTTCCACATTTTTCCTGTTTACCAACCATACTCTTAGCATAGTCCTTGAGTTATATTAGGAGGCCTTTTGTTTGGACTGTAGCAGGGTGTAACATGAAGTTGGCAAGACACCAAGGGCTGTTGTCCATAGTCACATAAATATGTATTCTTGTCAAGCTGCTGGTCATTATGCACAGCATGCACAAATTCTCCATGACGTGTTCAAAAGCACTTGTCATTGGCCTGTGACAATGAAAGATGATGATAAAACTTTCATTGACACCAATAGGATCAGAGTAGGCCAATGATTTTTGAAAAATCAAACCCACCTTTCTAGCCTTGACACAAGTACTGCTGATAAGGGCCTTTGCTCTCAAGCAGGACTATTGCTGTTTTTGCAGTGTGTATGTGAACCCATATATAGAGGGGAGATTAAACCACTTGTTGTCTCACTGATCAGAATTTGGCACTATGTAATTAATTGTATAGGTGGCACAGGTAGTGCTGCCTATAAAGTTGCCTGTTTTCAGAATTTTTCCAAAAGTTGGTTGTGAATGCTGAAATGTTCTATGCCAGGAAGTGTCTACCTCAAGTAGAATATTTTTGGGACGTTTTAGCACGAATGGTTCAGTTAGCTCTGGAGAACATGTTTTGGGAGAAAAATTAGTGTATTACTCTTGTCATTCTCTCTAATATGCTGGTGGGCTCTCCACTATCTAAATCCTTTAGAAGATACAAGTTATAAAAAGATTGTAAGTGCTTGGAACAAGCCTGTTTACTCAATAAATAATCCACTGCCTTTTCAGTTTGTGAGGAAGTAGTTGCAGCAAAAGGAATACTGTGAATATGAATGAGGGCCAGAAAGCCTCAGCTGTGAAAAGGAAATTGCTCAGCTTCCGTGTGCTGTCTTCTCACCATGCTTGAGTTATAGTTGTAGTGAAAATTGATGAAATATCCATGTAGAAATATCTGTGCTAGGAGATGTAGGATAGTAATTTGTATAGCGACATGTAGCACTAAGCACATTCTCTAATACAGTAGCTTTTAACCTTTCCAGGCTACTGTACCTCTTTCAGGAGTCTGATTTGTATTGTGAACCCAAGGGTCACCTTACTTAAAAACTATTTGCTTACAAAATCAGTCATAAAAATGCAGAAGTGTCATAGCATGCTATTACTGAAAAATGCCTACTGTCTCATTTTTGTCATGTTATAATAAGATAAATCAACTGGAATATAAATACTGCACCTAATTTCAGTACATAGTATATAGAGCAGTACAAACAAGTCATTGTATGACATTTTAGTTTGTACCGACTTTGCTAGTGCTTTTTAGGTGGTGGTTGTAAAACTAGACTCATGTCTAAATGCATCATGTGGAAGATGTCTGCATAACCTCAACTGTACATGTATTCCTAGTTGAGAGCCACAGCTCTAACATACAGGATGGAAAGACTCTATTGTTACTGATAATGCCCCATCCTGATTAGTTCAACAATCTCCCATCCTATGCAGCCCTTCCACCATGAATTCCTTCTTCTGTATTACCTGATATATTCATCATATCTCCCACTTTTGTTTGCACAGTAAGCATAAGCTCTTCTTCATTTTTAAGTCATCTAAAATGCTTCTCTACTTTTAGCCCTTCCTTCACCTTCTCTACCCAACCTACTCTCCTTACTTTTCCTTGTATTTTCTTTACATGATTGACTTCATATCTTCATTCGGTATGACACATCAGGCTTTTTCTTCAAAGTGGAGTGATGAAATGTCATAATTTTATAGGGACAGCCCCAATATTTGGAACTTTTTTTTATTGGGGCCTATACCTCCCTACCTCCTCCCAAGTTTTCACACTTGCTTTCTGGTCACTTGATAAGAAACCTGCACAACACTTAAAAAACTTAAATTCATCACGTTTCTAGGCACTAAATATCATAGATTCCATAGAGATACTGGATATATGGCTTAGTACAACAACCCAGAACACACAAGGGCTATGTCTATACTGCTTTCTTCTTGCGCAAAAGCCTGTGCAAATGAAGTGTAGATTAGCATATTGCCGCAACTGTGCCACGGTAAGCTCTCCCACGCAGCTGCTCTATGCCAAAAGGAGAAGGCCCTTCCACTGATATAAATAAATCGCCCCCAGTAACTATATCAGTTGGGGAAGCTTAGTCTGCATCTACACAGCACGCAGTTATTTTGAAATAATGTCAAAATACTGTCAAGCTTGAGGACTTCTTACTCTGACTCCTGTAACCCTCATTGTACAAGGAGTAAGGGAAGTTGGAGGAAGAGTGCTCTATTTTGAAATAAGTGCTATGTAGAAGCTCCCAATTTTGAAATATGCTACGCAATTGACGTAGCTCAATATGCATAGCTTATTTTGAATTAAGCCCTGCTGTGTAGACACACCCTAGTAGACATAGCACTGTGCACATTACAACTTATGCCAGCAAAACGTATGTCACTGAGAAGGTGGTTTTTTCACAGTCCTGAGTAATATAAGTTTTGCCAACATAAGTGGTAGTGTAGACATGACCTTAGTTTTCCAGACCTGAAGAAGTGCTGTGTGTGACTTTGAAGCATTTTTCTCTCACAAACAGAAGTTGGTCTAATAACAGTTATTTCCTCACCTACCTTATCTCTCCATTATCCTGGGATCAGCATGATTACAACCATACTGCATTCATACCTTCAGCTACAGTGCCCCTTATACTTGGCATAGTTCCCTCTCACTCTCTCACCTCTTTCAAAAATATCTGAATAGTCATCTGTTCCAAAAAACACCATTCTGTTTTGCATTGCATCTGTGTCTTTCTTTGAATTATATTTAGGGTAGGAACCATGTTCTTTGTTTTGATCAGTTTACTCCTGACCCCAACTCAAAGTTCCTGATTAGTTGATACCTACAATTGGTGGATCAAAATCATTCAGCCAAGAAAAAGCTATTCACAGACCCTAGGAATAATGTCCTTAGGCTATTTCTATACTACCAGGTTATTTCAAAATAACCAGCCCCTTATTTTGAAATAACAGGCTTAGTAGTGTGGATGCTCTGCTTGTTATTTCAAAATAAGGAGAGTTATTTCAAAATAACTCCCCAGTGTAGACATGCCCACTTCTTCGATCATCAAACCCATTTCACACCTAATGGAGGATTGTTCTCTACATTATATTATCTTGTGCTTATTCCAGCCTAATTTTTAAAAAATCCGATAAATGTCAACTTTGCTAAAAAGTCACATAAATGAATGAGAGTCAAATACAGCTTCTGTGTGTGATACTATATTTTTAAATCAATATAGTTTTCCTTATCTCTAATCAGGCTTCTTGGAGAGATTTTTAGTAAATTGATGTAAATTTCAGACATTACTAAAGTTATGGTACATAATGTACTTTAATAGTTCTAACTTCTGTCACACATTTTTAAGATCATTTTAATTCTAAAAATTCCATGAGCTCATTCAGTTGGCACAAAGCAGAGGCTAACATTCACTGAGCAGAGAGTCACCAAAAGTCCCACAAAAGAAAGTTTTCAAAGGAAAGTGACAAAAAAACACTTCATGGACTTTTTAAAAATGTGTTCATTGTACATGCTACAGAAAATTTCATTATCATGTGAACTACATAATACCATTTTAGAATATTTGAGTATGTGAATAATCCACATTTATTAACTGATTAAAGTGTCAGCTAATCTAGATAGTCTTAAACTTTTTCATGATATGAAGACCACACATTTTAAAAGAAAAATTGTCACATGCATTCCTCTCTCACTCATTTACAATTGCACTGTCATTTGTGATCACATAAGAGTCCTGTAGTTGCTACAGTCATTATTTTCAAGGAAAAGTACAGGTGAATGTATTTTTAGGTATCATAGAATCATAGAATCATAGAATCATAGGACTGGAAGGGACCTCGAGAGGTCATCGAGTCCAGCCCCCTGCCCTCAAGGCAGGATCAAGCTCCGTCTACACCATCCCTGACAGATGTCTATCTAACCTGTTCTTAAATATCTCCAGAGAGGGAGATTCCACCACCTCCCTTGGCAATTTATTCCAATATTTGACCACCCTGACAGTTAGGAATTTTTTCCTAATGTCCAATCTAAACCTCCCCTGCTGCACTTTAAGCCCATTACTCCTTGTCCTGTCCTCAGAAACCAAGAGGAACAAATTTTCTCCTTCCTCCTTGTGACACCCTTTTAGATATTTGAAAGCCGCTATCATGTCCCCCCTTAATCTTCTTTTTTCCAAACTAAACAAGCCAAGTTCATGAAGCCTGGCTTCATAGGTCATGTTCTCTAAACCTTTAATCATTCTTGTCGCTCTTCTCTGTACCCTTTCCAATTTCTCCACATCTTTCTTGAAATGTGGCGCCCAGAACTGGACACAGTGCTCCAGCTGAGGCCTAACTAGTGCAGAGTAGAGCGGCAGAATGACTTCACGAGTTTTGCTTACAACACACCTGTTAATACAACCTAGAATCATATTTGCTTTTTTTGCAACAGCATCACACTGTTGACTCATATTCAACTTGTGGTCCACTATGACCCCTAGATCCCTTTCCGCCATGCTCCTTCCTAGACAGTCGCTTCCCATCTTGTATGTATGGAACTGATTGTTCCTTCCTAAGTGGAGCACTTTGCATTTCTCTCTATTAAACCTCATCCTGTTTACCTCCGACCATTTCTCTAACTTGCTAAGGTCATTCTGAATTATGTCCCTATCCTCCAAAGAAGTCGCAACCCCACCCAGTTTGGTATCATCTGCAAACTTAATAAGCGTACTCTCTATCCCAATATCTACATCATTGATGAAGATATTGAACAGTACGGGTCCCAAAACAGACCCTTGAGGAACTCCACTTGTTATCCCTTTCCAGCAGGATTTAGAACCGTTAACAACCACTCTCTGACTACGGTTATCCAGCCAATTATGCACCCACCTTATCGTGGCCCTATCTAAGTTATATTTGCCTAGTTTATCAATAAGAATATCATGCGAGACCGTATCAAATGCCTTACTAAAGTCTAGGTATATGACATCCACCGCTTCTCCCTTATCCACAAGGCTCGTTATCTTATCAAAGAAAGCTATCAGATTAGTTTGGCATGACTTGTTCTTCACAAACCCATGCTGGCTATTCCCTATCACTTTATTACCTTCCAAGTGTTTGCATATGATTTCCTTAATTACCTGCTCCATTATCTTCCCTGGGACAGACGTTAAACTGACCGGTCTATAGTTTCCTGGGTTGTTCTTATTCCCCTTTTTATAGATGGGCACAATATTTGCCCTTTTCCAGTCTTCTGGAATCTCCCCTGTCTGCCATGATTTTTCAAAGATCATAGCTAAAGGCTCAGATACCTCCTCTATCAGCTCCTTGAGTATCCTGGGATGCATTTCATCAGGACCTGGTGACTTGCTGACATCTAACTTTCCTAAGTGATTTTTAACTTGTTCTTTGTGTATCCTATCTTCTAAACTTACCCTCTCTCTGCTTGTATTCACTATGTTAGGCACACCTCCAGACTTCTCGGTGAAGACCGAAACAAAGAAGTCATTGAGCATCTCCGCCATTTCCAAGTTTCCTGTTACTGCTTCTCCCTCCTCACTAAGCAGTGGGCCTACCCTGTCCTTGGTCTTCCTCTTGCTTTTAATGTATTTATAAAAGGTCTTCTTGTTTCCCTTTATGCCTGTAGCTAATTTGATCTCATTTTGTGCCTTTGCCTTTCTAATCTTGCCCCTGCATTCCCGTGTTGCTTGCCTATATTCATCCTTTGTTATTTGTCCTAATTTCCATTTTTTATGAGACTCCTTTTTTATTTTGAGATCATGCAAGATCTCCTTGTTAAGCCAAGCTGGTCTTTTGCCATATTTTCTATCTTTCCTACACAGCGGAATTGTTTGCTTTTGGGCCCTTAACAACGTCCCTTTGAAATACTTCCAACTCTCCTCAGTTGTTTTTCCCTTCAGTCTTGCTTCCCATGGGACCTTACCTACAAGTTCTCTGAGCTTATCAAAATCTGCCTTCCTGAAATCCATTACCTCAATTGTGCTGGTCTCCCTTCTACCTTTCCTTAAGATCATGAACTCTATTATTTCGTGATCACTGTCCCCTATACTGTCTTCCACTTTCAAGTTCTCAACTAGTTCCTCCCTATTTGTTAAAACCAAATCCAGAACAGCTTCTCCTCTGGTAGCTTTTTCAACCTTCTGAAACAGAAAGTTGTCTCCAATGCAGTCCAGAAACTTATTGGATAGCCTGTGCCTCGCTGTGTTAGTTTCCCAACATATGTCTGGATAGTTGAAGTCCCCCATCACCACCAAATCTTGGGCTTTGGATAGTTTTGTTAATTGTTTAAAAAAGGCCTCATCCACCTCTTCCACCTGGCTAGGTGGCCTGTAGTAGACTCCTAGCATGATATCACCCTCGTTTTTTACCCCTTTTAGCTTAACCCAGAGACTCTCTACACAGCTATCTCCTACATTCATCTCCACTTCAGTCCAAGTGTGTACATTTTTAATATACAAGGCAACCCCTCCTCCCTTTTTTCCCTGTCTGTCCTTCCTGAGCAAGCCGTACCCTTCCATACCAACATTCCAATCATGCGTCCCATCCCACCAGGTTTCTGTAATACCAATGATATCATAGTTGTATTTATTGGTTAGCAATTCCAGTTCTTCCTGCTTATTACCCATACTTCTCGCATTTGTATATAGGCATCTAAGATACTGATTTGATCTTGCCTCCCTGTTGTGCCCTGACCCTCCTTTCTCCTTGCCATTATAGGCCATAGTCCCCCCTATTTCCAACCCATCTCCCAGTCCCGCACATTCAGCACTTACCTGTGGGCTTTGCTCACCTGCCCCCGACAAACCTAGTTTAAAGCCCTCCTCACAAGGTTAGCCAGTCTGTGTCCAAACAAGGCCTTCCCGCTCCTGGAAAGGTGAACTCCATCTCCGCCAACCAGTCCTTCCTGGAAGAGCACCCCGTGATCAAGGAAGCCGAATCCCTCCTGGTGACACCATCGTCGCAGCCAGGCATTCACCTCCAGAATGCACCTCTCTCTGCCCGGGCCCCTACCTTTGACAGGAAGGATAGAAGAGAATACCACCTGCGCTCCAAACTCCTTCACCCGTACTCCCAAAGCCCTGTAGTCACACTTGATCCGCTCAGTGTCACACCTGGCAGTATCATTTGTGCCCACGTGGATGAGTAGCATGGGGTAGTAGTCAGAGGGCCGGATAATCCTCGACAATGCCTCCGTAACATCTCGGATACGGGCCCCTGGCAGACAGCATACCTCTCGAGATGAGCTGTCAGGGCGACAGATGGGTGCCTCCGTTCCCCTCAGAAGAGAGTCTCCAACCACCACTACCCTACGTTTCCTCCTCGCAGTGGTGGCAGGAGACTGCTCAACCTTGGTGGTGCAAGGCCTGGTCTCCTCCACTGTGGGGGATGACTCCTTTTCTCCTGCTGAAAGTAAAGTGTAACGGTTATGTAACACAGTGGGAGAGTTAGGAGCAGGGGTGGAACACTGCCCGCTGCCGGAAGTAACCAGCTGCCAGTGCTCACCCTGCACCACTGCCTCCTCACTGTATCTAGTAATGCAAGTTGGCTGGTGGAAACAAAGAGGAGAGTCAAAACCATATGAACATAGAGCTCTTCCTGTACACTTTGCCAGTTTCTGGAATGTTGGATTGAGCATCTAGGACAGGGGTGGATATGTGGACTGCCAGGGTTAGCTCCTGGTGGACTCTCACCACTATATTTACCTATGTGGCCACAAGTACCAGTGATTGCAGCTCCTGTTGGCTGCAGATCACCATTTCCAGCCAATGGGAGCTGTGGGAAGTGGTGTCCCGGTCCATGCCACTTCTTTGGAGGGGTTTGTGTTGATATACTCTATAGTTTCATAAATCTTTGTCAGTAGTGATGGCATTGTTCATCTCAGGCACAGGGAGAAGTCACCCTGGGATTGAAGCACACACACAAAAAAAAGCCCAGGACCCAGGCCATGGGTGAAATATGACTCCAAGTACCAAGCATCTGGGATTAGGCTGGAGCCATACCTCAGGGGAAAGACTGCATATAATATGGGAGCCACTGAGCTAAACTAATATATTGTCATCATCATCATCTCCTTATTCCATTTCCAAAGTTGGCTGGGCTCGATGTTATGAGCAGATTCCATCCACATTTGTTTGGAGTCATCATCTGAGCCTTTTGTGGTGTTGTCTGGGTGGTTTTATAGACTGTGCTATACCAGTCTCCTTGGATATGTACAGCCCCTCACTCCATATACTTCGGCTGTGTCTAGACTGGCAAGTTTTTCCAGAAAATCAGCCACTTTTCCGGAAAAACTTGCCAGCTGTCTACACTGGCCACCTGAATTTCTGCAAAAGCACTGACGATCTCATGTAAGATTGTCAGTGCTTTTGCGGAAATAATATGCTGCTCCCGTTCGGGCAAAAGTCTTTTTCCGAAAAACTCTTGCGCAAAAGGGCCAGTGTAGACAGCTCAGATTTGTTTTCCGCAAAAAAGCCCCGATCACGAAAATGGTGATCGGGGCTTTTTTGCGGAAAAGTGCGTCTAGATTGGCACGGATGCTTTTCCGCAAAAACTGCTTTTGTGGAAAAGCGTCCGTGCCAATTTAGACGCTCTTTTTCGAAAATGCTTTTAATGGAAAACTTTTCCGTTAAAAGCATTTCCGGAAAATCATGCCAGTCTAGACGTAGCCTTCTTCCTTTAAAAACGGCTCCAGGTTGTGGAAATGGGGTCATTTTAGCAACAAGACCAAACCCTTGTAGTCAGCAACTTTTGATGATTGTAGTCATACCCCTCACCATTAATTTTCTATGGATGTTGTCTTTTCTTAGTCTATCGAACCTGGTCGTACCTAGGGCTTGGATACTGATTTAAAGTTCCAAACATTTTTATTCAGGCATATGAATGCTGTGCTCACAGCAGCTATCTGCTTGTTGATGTCATCTTTACAGCTATTGTCATATGTTATAATGGAACCCACGTAGAAGAAATCATCTACTTGTTCAGTTTCTGCATCATTAATGACTAGTTTAGTCTGTTTCTTCATTTGGATGTTACCATTATTTTGAATTTCTGTTCAATTTTAATCCTCATTCTCTGCATATTGTATACAAGTTAGTTTTTTTTTTTATTATATTCCAACAGAAAAGAGGCTGCAGGGAGAATATCTGCAGTTTTTCTCTGGGAATAGAAAGTAACACGATCAGGAAGGTCAAAAAGGAAGCCCAGGGAGAGATTTGGCTTCAGGATCCTCTCCTGAGTGGCATGAGAGTTGTATTGTTGTGTCTGCATGCACAATATAAAGTAAGCTCCTATCCAGAAATGAGGGGTGCTCCATTGAAGTCCACAGACTCTGTGGGAGCAGCAGTCCACCAATACTGAGCTCATTGCAGGATTGAGGAGTCAGAGAGGGAGGTTTACAACATTTCTAGTGCAATCATCGGAATATAGTTAGTAGGCTGAAATCAGACATTACTCTGGGTATTGTGAGACCTAAAGAACTTGCTCTCTAAGACAAAGTTGGCTTTGCAATAAGCCAACCAATACAGTCTGTGGTATTAGACAATAGACTCAAGCTAATTAATATTTAATAGGCTTATAGATCTTCTTCTCAGCAGCTGGGGTTTTAAATAAAGATCAATTTGCAAAAGTGTTAATTAATTCCTATTACACATCAGACTGTAGTTTCTCAGAGGATTTCCTTTTGGGGGATTACAGGAAAATATTCAGTTACTCATCTTGATCACACCATGTCACTAATTATTTGAGAAGCAATTTTTTTTGACTCAAGTCTACATGTTTTTGAAAAAAAATTATCTGAATCTACCGTATTTTAGATACTAGACTGTGCTACAGAATGGTCATATTAAAGGCAGATTCCAAGCTCACACTCTCTCTCACATTATATATAAACAGTATGTCATGCATTCTTAAAAATCCGGTCTCTTTCTCCAGTCCAATGCTCTGTTGGAAGCCAAAGCTGGCATGTTTACAGCTACAGTATATAGAAATCTGAATCTGCCTAAAGTGCTTGAACCATACACATTTTTAAAATTAACGGTGCTCCTTTGGGGATTAACATGCCAGTTGTGTGAGGGACTGTGTAGTCACTGCCCATGGGGAGGGGAAACGCTGGAGGAAAGGAATTATGCAGACAGCAGTCCTGCACATGCACTGGCGCATGTTACTAGATCAAAGGCCAGCACTGACAGAGCTCTGCTCTAGGGAAGCCTGCAGCATTGGCTCATTCTTACTGCCAGAAGATGCTGCTCAAAGCATTTGTATCTAAATGCTCCAGTAGTAGCTGGGAAAGTGCCCCCATTTAGAGTGCTTGTAAAATTAAAAGTAAATCCCCCATCTCTTTGGATATCTAGAATAACATTCACCCCTCCACCCCCAAAAGAAAACCCTTTTACCAATAGGGATCATAATCAGTGTAACCTGTAAGCCATACGCTTAGGTGGCCACCCAGGAGAGATTCAGATGCTGCCCAGCTGATTAGCAGAGCACTCACAGCCATCCACACCTGGCAGCATATGTTTCTACTGGTGGTACACATCTATACAATCATTGGTGCAGATAACAAAATGTATTCTGCAAGTAGATGGAAAAATTAGAGGGAACATTGATCATAATTCAGTTTCCTTCCCATTAAATATTTATCACAGGTAGGTTACACCTCTGAGTTGCTTGGACAAAAACATGCAGTTGTGACAGTGAAATGCAGGATTTTTAGAAACTCCTTACTTCAGATAACTGTAGCAATGCAGAATAAACTTAATAAACCAGTTCTTCAATAAGCAGGAGCAGCACTTGCACTCAGCCTGTTAGAAGAAGCCCAGAAACCCAACATTTCAAAGAGTAGCCACTAATTTGGGATCCTCAGGTTTTGGGAGGCTAGTATGTCTGAGGAATTTGTGGTTGTGATCCTGCTGCAAGATATGATGCTCTATCTGGCAGACATCCCTTTCAGATGGACACAGTAACTCATAAATCTAGTTAACAGTGGACAAATAAGTCCTTTTCAGTGAATTGCAGCAAAAAGTCCATTGTACTATTGTACACATTCCTGTAACACTCTGCTGACATTCAAGACATCTTGGGACACTTTGCAATCCCCAAGCCAATCTTGAAAACACATTGCTGAAATGTCTATACTACTCAGGGAGTTACAAGAGCTTGACCTCTTCTTTCACAATTACCTTTGATTCCCAGAATCCCTTTCAGAATTTCCCATGAGCTACTCCTTCAGGAAGTAGTGCCAGAAATTCTGCAACAGGCATCCAGATGAGTGTGCAAACACAAAATATAACTAGTAGGCTATGTGAAGGTATTGAGCAGAGTTGTACCCAAATCAGGGTGGCTACTGTGAAAAGTGTTCTGCTTCTGTTTATACCAGGGAACTGCTGCCAGTTCAATTAGCAATAGCACATTTCTTGGGTATAGAGATCCACACTAAGGGTAGAACTGAGCCTTGCATATAATTATAATTGACAAAAATTAAGTGCAATTCAAAGCAGGAAAATCGATACACAGTGGCTGTGTCTACACTGGCCTCCCTTTCGGAAAAGGGATGCTAATGTAGCACTTTGGAATAGGCAAATCCGTGGGGGATTTAAATATCCCCCGCAGTATTTGCATTAACATGGCTGCCGCTTTTTTCCGGCTTGGAGATAAGCCGGAGAAAAGCGCCAGTCTAGACGTGATTCTCCGGAAAATAAAGCCTTTTCTGGAGGATCTCTTATTCCTACTTTCAAGCATCCTCTGTCCACGGCGAGCCTATGCCCATCACGGGCAGAGGCTGCTTCATGGCAGCCTCCCCAACCCTCACTCTACCTCCATGGCTGCCTCTAATAGAGGCAGCAGCATGTGGTAGGGAGAAGCGAATAGTCGAGTTGAGCTTAGGCTTATTGGGTAGTCAACTACTCAGCTACTCGCTTATATCCCTAATTAACTCTGCAGCAAATTGCTAAATAATCTATAGAATTTGAAATATCCTACCTCTGTAAGAGCTCAAGTCCAGTATGTGCATACTGAAAATATAGCCCGGGAGAAGCATAACAGCTGTGATGAGCAGAAAATCAATTAGGAATTTTGACACAGTGATGTGCTCAAGCAATTAATCTTGTCCTTAGCTAGGAGCCTATGGTTGTACTATGACTGTCACTTAAAACTCTTTGGCTACGTCAAGATTGGCATGATTTTCCGCAAATGCTTTTAACAGAAAAGTTTTCCTTTAAAAGCATTTGCGGAAAAGAGTGTCTAGATTGGCACGGACACTTTTCCGCAAAAGCCCTTTTTGCGGAAAAGCATCCGTGCCAATCTAGATGCGCTTTTGCGCAAAAAAGCCCCGATCGCCGTTTTCGCGATCAGGGTTTTTTTGCGCAAAACAAATCTGAGCTGTTTATACTGGCCCTTTTGCGCACAAGCTTTTGCGCGAAAGGATTTTTGCCCAAACGGGAGCATAGTATTTCCGTAAGAAGCACTGATTTCTTACATGAGATTGTCAGTGTTCTTGTGGAAATTCAAGTGGCCAGTGTAGACAGCTGGCAATTTTTTCCGCAAAAGCACCTGCTTTTGCCGAAAAACTTGCCAGTCTAGACACAGCCCCTAAGTGTCTTGCCTTAGTGACACAAATATGTGTTTCCTTCCTTTGGAAAACAGACACATATGCTCTCTTTGCTTTGTATAATTTTGATCAACAATAATTATGGCTGGGATGGGTACTTGTCCTGTTTTTTTAGCATCTTTCCAAAGATGAGCACAAAAGACAATGTAGATTTTCAGCAAACTGTCTTTAGGATCCAGGGTTATCTGAGATAAAGGAGGAACATCACACCTGTCTGAGAGCAGATTATGCAAAATTCTCCTAACAGATATATATGCCATACCTTCATGCTGCACCTATCAAGCACCTATCAGTAGCACTCAAGCTAGGAGGGGGCCTGAGCCACAGTACATGGCAATAAAAAGACCCACAACTTGTTTGTGGCTGGGTCAACTGATTCAGGATAATCAGGCTCTAGGGCCATAAAACTGCAGTGTAGATGTTCAGGATAAGGCTGGCACTTGGTCTCCGAGGGTACGTCTAGACTACAGGCTTCAGTCGACAGAAGTTTTGTCGATAGATACTGTCGACAAAACTTCTGTCGACATAGAGCGTCCAGACTGCAGGACGCTCTGTCGACAGAAGGAGGCACCCGGAAGTGCTTCTGAAAGGTCACAAGGGCAGCCATAAAGCCCTGGCATTGCTGCAAGCTCTCTGCAGAGACGTGTGCTTAAAGGGATACTCCTGGATAGCCGTTGCTTTGCTCCTGCTTCTAGCTTGCCTACCTCCTAGAGGGAAAGCAAAGCTGCTGCAGTTTTCCTGGCTCTGGTTGCCTTGCTTTGTTGGACACCACAGCTGTGTATTATCTGGTTTGTCTGTTTTTGTTTGTTTGTTTGTTTGTGTGTTTGTTTGCTTGGGTTTAGACTTTTTGGTTTTTTTTGTTTGTTTGTATTTTTGTTCTTGTGTGTGTTTGTTTGTTTTGGTCTTTTGTTTGTGTGTTATTTTGGCTTCTTTGGGCATGGAACCTGAGCTGCCCCTGTGCAGGCGATGGCCCCACACCATGCTGCTGGAAGCTCTGCTTCATGCTCAGGAGAGCATGCTGACCTTTGCAGAAGAGCTGGATCCAGAGGCCAGCTTTGAGCCCCTCGCTCAGAATCCAGCTGCAGCCCTGCTGCCCTTGCCCCCCAACTTTTTCCGGGAGAGGCGGGTTTGGAGGCTGGACACCAGTTCGGACTGGTGGGACCGGCTAGTGCTGCAGCAGTGGGACGACGATCAGTGGCTCAGAAACTTCTGGATGAGAAAGGCCACCTTCCGAGAGCTCTGTACCTGGCTCGCCCCTGCCCTGCAACACCAGGACACCCACTTGCGGCCCGCCATCCCCCCGGAGAAGCGCGTTGCCATTGCGCTCTGGAAGCTGGCCACCTCCGACAGCTACCGCTCTGTGGGGCATCAGTTTGGTGTGGGGAAGTCTACCGTTGGGGCCGTCTTGATGGAGGTAAGTCACTCTCGGGGGACAGTCCAGGGGGCAGTCAGGACCAGGCACAGGGAATTGGGGATAGGGTGGCACAGGCAGAAGCCCTCTCAGCCTCCCCCTGCCATGGTGCAGGGCCAGGGAAGGGATTGTCTGGGGGACAAAGGGGGAAGCACTTCTCATCAGGTGAGCCAATCCCTCTAAAGTCCTGTGCTGTGTGTTTCTATTTCTCCCGTTCTGCAGGTGGTGACGGCCATCAATGCGGAGCTGCTCCACAGGACTGTTCGCCTCGGAGACCTGCAGACCATCTTGGCTGGATTTGCGGGGCTGGGGTTCCCAAACTGCGGTGGAGCACTGGATGAGACCCACATCCTTATCCGTGCCCCGCCCCATCGAGCGGCACAGTACATCAATAGGAAGGGCTACTTCTCTATGGTGCTGCAGGCTCTGGTCGACCACAGAGGACAGTTCACGGATGTTTGTGTCGGGTGGTCAGGCCGTGCACACGATGCCCGTGTGTTCAGGAACTCCTACCTGTACCGCAGGCTGCAGACTGGGACATTCTTCCCAGAGAGGAACCTGGCTGTCAGGGATGTGCAGATGCCTACGTGCATTGTGGCCGATGCGGCCTATCCCCTTATGCCCTGGCTCATGAAGCCCTACACCGGCCACCTGGACGCGAACAGGGAACTGTTCAACTCCCGCCTGAATAGGGCTTGCTTCCAGGTGGAGTGTGCCTTCGGCCGTTTGAAGGGCAGGTTTAGGTGCCTGCTGACGCGGCTGGACATGGGAGAACACAACATCCCTGATGTGGTTGCAGCATGCTGTGTGCTGCACAACCTCGTAGAGAGGAAATGGGAGGCCTTCCTCCCTGCATGGATGACACAGATGGAGATGGAGGGGAGGCAGTTTGGGCAGCCCCGGACAGCTGTCACCCGGCAAGCCCACCAGCTGGGCCTGCGCATTCGGGAAGCCCTGAGGGAGCAATTCTCACAGGGAGGCCCCTGATTGTCCCCAGGGACTTCCACATGTAGGATTGCCCCATATCCCTGGTGCCTTCCTCCCTGCAACCCCTCCCTGCCCCACATTCACCCATTCTACTCAGTCCCCACTCACTGAGAATGGAGACAGGTGATGTTGAAAAATACAGTACACTTTATTTAACTGTTTCTTTGTAACAATTGAAAATAAATAACTCTTCAATTCAGAGACAAAATAAAAATGTTTGCTTTAGAAAATAAAGTGCTTAAAAAAATGCTTCCCTCAGTTTGTGTCACTGGTGGGAAGGGGGAATGTGAACGTGGAAGGGGGGAGAGAGGCTCAGGGCTGAGGGGGCTGCCTGGAGGCCGAGCTCCTCCTGTTTTGGCTCTGGCGGCCTTGTCGCGCCCGGCTGCGCGTGCGGGATGCCACAGAAGGGGGCTGAGCAGGAGGTGGGGCTGGGGCTGAGGAGGGGGCAGGCTGAGGAGGAGGAGGAGGGGCAGGAGCAGGCAAAGGACCGGGGAAGGCCATGGCCCCCTGGATGGCAGCGCAGATGTCCCTGCGCTGCTGCCTAAATTCTAGCAGCAACTGCCGGCGCCACTCGGCATCTGCCTCCAGCCTCCTTTCCATGGAGTCCTTCATCTCGTGAAGGACTCCAACATGCTGGTGCACCAGCTCTAGATAGGTGCGCCAGTGCCTACGGGTGCCCTGCGGCCGTCTGGGTTGTCGGACAGGTGGGGCGCCCCCCTCCTGGTCAGCTGGTCCGGCTGTGGAGGACTAGAGGGAAAAGTCGTCAGTCATGCATGCTCACCCTTTCCCTGAGAGGACATGCCCTCCTTCTTCTCAGCAGGCAGTGCCTGTGCTAGGGTCAGAGGCTGCTCATGTGTGTCTCAGTAAGGCATGGTGCGGCCTGGCCCAGGTGGTGTGCAGGCCACTGTCATACCCCCCCCCCCCGCCCCCATGCATCCCCCATGGCTGAGCAACACGGATGAGTGTTGGGCCACAGTCAGGGTTCCCACAGAGTGCAGAGAGGCCTGCAGCTGTGAGGCTGTCCCAGCGTCTCCAGCCCATGCCTGCATGTGGCATCCCTGCCTGCAGGAACAAGCGGTGCCTAGCAGCCGTGTGGATGTAGGGGGGTAGCACGGTCCTCCCTGAGGGCAGCCATGGTTGTGCCCTCTCCCTCCCCCCGGCCCTTGCTCAGCATGACATGTTAGAGCACTGCACCGTCCCCTTTGCTCCCGCCTGCCCTGCCCTGCCCTGTGTGTGTTGGACCCTCACAGCACTCACCTGATGTTCCCTTCCCAGGGTCCGAGGTGGTCTGGGAGGCCTCCTGTGTCTCGAGGCCTGGCTCCTGGGTGCTCTGGGTGCCGTCCTCCTCCTCGTCTGCCTCCTCCTGGAGCTCCTGGTCCCCCAGCAGGTGTTCCGGCTGCTGTACAACGGGGGTCTCGAGCCCAGACTCCAGCAGTCTCTCAGGAGGCAGAGGATCCCCTGCCCGCAGGATCCTGTCCAGGTCCTTGTAGTAGTCACTGGAGTATGGCTTTTCCCCAGAGCGGGAGCTCTGCTCACGGGCCCGGACATACCCCTGCCTCAGCTCCTTCACTTTCGCCCTGACCTGCTCCAGTGTGCGGGGATGGTGGCCTTGTTTGGCCAGGTCTTCTGCCATTCTGGCAAAGATGTCGGCATTCCATCTCTTGCTGCACTGCATGGCCTGGAGGGACTCCTCCTCAGCCCAGAGGCCCAGGAGGGCTTTTATCTCCGGCCCTGACCAGGAGGGTGCCCGACGCTTCGAGCCACGGGGTTCCCAGGGGGATGATTCCCTGGAAGGGCCTGAGGGCTCTTGGGGGGTTTGTCCCTGTGACATAGCTCGACCTGAACTGAGCAGTACAGCCCTGGTCTGCTCTGGAGCTCGCTTGCTGCCAGAGTGCTGCTCCTGGGTGCCTGTGCCTTTTAAAGCTGGCTACCGGCAGGAACAATAGAGTTGCAAGCTGTGGCAGGAGTGTCCACCAGGGGTTCTCCCTGGAGGCCTTTTATGTCGACATAACTTTTCCCCTGCGTCCACACTGCTGTTTTGTCGACAGAACTACGTAGACAAAGGAGTTATTCCTCGTAGTATGAGGTTTACATACGTCGACAAAACTGCTGAGTTCTGTCAACGTTATGTCGACAGAACTCAGCGGTAGTGTGGACGCAGGTATAGTTTTGTCGACAAAAGTCCACTTTTGTCGACAAAACTCTGTAGTCTAGACGCAGCCCGAGAGCCTGCAAAGGGGGAGGATCACAGTGCCAAAGCCCAAACAGCTCCACTGCTTGAATTTTCGCCCTGCTGCCTCAGTGCTCAGAGACTTGATGCCTCAAGTTTTTTGTTGCTGTGCAAATATACCCATAGAGATGTAGTTGTGTTAGTCTGGTCTGGCTGAAACAAAAGACTTTATGCAGCACTTTAAAGACTAACAAGATGGTTTATTAAATGATGAGCTTTCGTGGGCCAGACCCACTTCCTCAGATCAAGTAGTAGAAGAAAATAGTCACAACCATATATACCAAAGGGATACAATCAAAAAAAGTGAACACATATAAAATAGACAAATCAGATTTTAGAACAAAGGAGGATGAGAGGGAGATATACCCACTGTGACTGACCCCTAGAGAGGAGTATAGGAGGAGGTGAGAGAGTCAGGGGTCTTTTTACCATATATTCTTCCAACACACTAACAATCTCCTCCTCAGTTAGCAAGCGCACCTCATGTGATCCATTTTTAAATGAATCATTAATCTCATTAATATAATCTGTGATTTACAGCAATCTTAATATAGCAGCCTTGGAAGCAAAGCCAAACTGCAGCTCAGGCTAAAGTTAGCATTTCCATTATAAACTTGAATGATCAAGATTTAAATACGATGACAAAGCAAAAGTTCATCTGGCTGAAACTTAATAAGTATTGCATGTCTTTTCACTTCACTACCTAATTTTATTTAAAAGGGTAACTGAAAAATCTGGTTTTGGAGAGTACAGTCTATACAGTCTATATAACAGGAGTGTTGTGAGCAAGACACGAGAAGTAATTCTTCCACAATACTCTGCACTGATTAGGCCTCAACTGGAGTACTGGAGTATTTTTTTAGACAGCACATTTCAGGAAAGCTGTGGAGAGATTGGAGTGGGCCCAGAGAAGAACAACTAAAATGATTAAAGGGCTAGAAAATATTGCCTATTAGTAGACTGAAATAACTGGGTTTGTTTAGTTTGGAAAAGAAAAGAATGAACGGGGACATGATAGCAGCTTTTAAGTACCTAAAAGGGTGTCACAAGGAGGAGAGGGAAAAACTGTTCTCCTTGACTTCTGGTAATAGGACAAGAAGCAATGGGGTTAAACTGTAGCAAGGTAGGTTTAGGTTGGATAGTAGGAAAAACTTCCTAACTGGCAGGGTGGTTAAGCACTGGAATAAATTGCCTATGGAGATTGTGGAATCTCCATCATTGAAGATATTTAAGAAAAGATTTGACAAATATCTATCGGGATGATCTAGACGGTGCATAAAGTCCATAAAGGCAGGGAACTGGACTTGATGACCTCTCGAGGTCCTTTCCAGTTCTAGTATTCTATGATTCTAAGATTCTAAAACTTACTGCAAAGTTACAAAAGTATTGCACAGAAACTCCTTTAGGTGCATGAGAAATGCCTCAATGTTATCTATTCTAGGATTTTTTTTTTAATGAGCAGATGTATTATTATATGCTTCAGTTGTTTCTGCAGTTATTTCTTCAGGTTATTCAAGATCAGGGTCTCAGTGCCCTAGGCACTGTAAAACAGAGCAAGAGACAGTCCTTCCCTAGAAGAGTTCACAATTCAATTAGACGTGACAGACAAAGGATGAGGAGCAAGAGATGTAACACAGAAAAAAGAAAGATGGTTTAGAATTGGAGATTTGTAAATGTTTATAGTGGGTGCAGGGTTGTTTGGGGGTGCTTTTAAAAGCCTGAGCCTCTAAATGTTACTCATGTGACTAATCCTCACTTCAGTGAGTAGCCCCATGAAACGGTTGGATTTCCCATGATTACTTATATTCTTGAAGAGGTGATATGGCATAAAGTAATTACAAACATTCCTTGGAATAATGTAATAGGGGGTGTGTAATCCAGGAACTAGCAGGTACAACCTGAAGTGCATAAGCATCAATGTGGAGAACATCTGCAATAGCACCTGTATATTCAGTGGCTGACTATTGTGCACCAACATGGAGCAGATGCATTCACATGTGATTTGTGGATACAAGGTATTACAGGAACCCTTACAATGACTCCAACACTAGGACTACCTGTCCTGTCTAACATTGCTCCCCTGACGATATGCTGAACTGCCACAACATTCTGTGAAGCCACGGAAATAGATGTCTTCCTAACCACTAAGACCTTGACAATGCCCCAGTCTCATACAATCGGGCTATGATAAGAAAGAGGCTTGGGAAGTAGATTGGGCTAAACAAGACTTAAAAAAGTAAGGACCTTGTCCAGAATCCCATGCAGAAGGTTCCTGGATTTGATGACCTTCCACAGGCATCTCGCTTAATTTGACCAAATTTGAATCAATCATGACATCTAATGCACAAATGGAAAATCAAGGACTTCCCATTGGCTGTGTCTACATTGGAATCCCTTTTTGGAAAAGGGATGCTAATGAGACACTTCGGAATTGCAAATTCCGCGGGGGATTTAAATATCCCCCGCGGCATTTGCATTTACATGGCTGCCGCTTTTTTCCGGCTTGGGGTTATTCAAGTAGTACTTGAAAGTAGGAATAAGGGATCTTCCGGAAAAGGGTTTATTTTCCGGAAAATCGCGTCTAGACTGGCGTTTTTCTCCAGCATAACCCCGAGCCAGAAAAAAGCGGCAGCCATGTAAATGCAAATGCCACGGGGGATATTTAAATCCCCCGCGGAATTTGCAATTCCGAAGTGTCTCATTAGCATCCCTTTTCCGGAAAGGGGTGCCAATGTAGACACAGCCATTGTGTGAGTGTGGTTCCCTATGACAGACCATTTAACATAACATTGCCTACTGCAATAAATTCTGCTACTCCTGATATAGCTATTTGGCTTGATCATCTTCCTATGAAATTCTAGTTGCTGCTCTACACCAGCCATATGAAAGAAGAATTGAGTATGAAAGTGGATGTTTCAAAAGTTATTCAGACAGAGTCTTTGGTGTTGTGGAATGGACAGTAATTAATCTGTTGGTTTTATTGCAAACAAACGATTCCCATGACTCACTTGCTACTTAAAATAATTATTTTAATCATGTAACATTTTCATTGAATCCCCATGGCAAAGGGAATTTTAGTGTTAACTTAAAACAAAACAGTGTATTCGTAATTATAAATGAGGGAGGAAATGAAGACGTTTCCTATTGAATCACATCCTGCAAGAGAGGCTACATTATCACAGCTGTAAGTAACACTGGTTCATGCTTAAGTCCAAGCACAGAGACATGTTAAAACAGGCGGGGAAGACTTTCGTTGATATTGCATGGCACAGTGTTGCATTAAATGACTTTTTAAAGCTTCTTTGGTAAAAATGTATGTACTACTTTTCAACTTTCCAAAAGAAATTCATGAATTGAGAGAGATTCCTGACAGATTAATAATAATAAGTTAATTTCCATGCCATCTGCTAATCAATTTTCTGAGCAGTACTTTGCTTTAACAGAAGGCTTGCTATCTGCCAACAGAAAACAATGATATTCATCTAAACTGTTTTAGAAGACTGTATTTTAATATATTTTTATTGCCACATCAGCATGGACTTGTTGCACAATCTGTGGCTGGCTTTTTAATTCTTTAAGAATAGTGATAAAATTTGTCACCAGAAACAGGTACAAGAAACAGCTGTTGAGGGTTTGCAAATCACATGCTACTCAGTTCTAAAAAAGAGCAAGCGATATTTTTTTTACAATATCCCAAAACATCCTATTGATTTATAACATTTTGGTGAAGGGAAGGGGGAATTCCATGGCTTTAGTCTGGATTTATACCGTTGTAAACAACAGCTGTACTGGTCCACTGACTACAATCAATATTTGTGTCTATATATAGAGTGATCTATGTATATATTTATAGGTCATTAGGGGGAACAAGGAAATTCATTTTCCCATTGATGTAATTGTCTCAGGGGCACAGATTTGCATATACACCTTCCATTGACCTCCTGACAATACGCTGTTATAGCCAGAGGAAAATCAAATCCAGAACATGGGCATGTTCCTGGCTTCTGTTTGACTGTGAAACTGGAATGGGTGCAGAGCCGGCCCAAGCTACGGGCTGACTGGGCGATAGCCTGGGGTGCCCGATTGTAAGGGGTGCTGCGCGGTGCTGCGGGGCCAGGCGGGGGTGGGACCATGCGCATCCACCACATGCCCAGGGTCTGGGGCATAACAATGAGCCAAGCACCCGGGGGTGTGCCGCACGCCCGGGGCACAAGAATGGCTCAGGCCTGCTCTGAATGGGTGATAGGGGATGAATCACTTGATGATTACCTGCTCTGTTCATTCCCTCTGAAGCATCTGACATAGGCCACTGTTGGAAGACAGGATACTAGGCTAAGTGGATCTTTGGTGTGATCCAGTATGTCTGTTCTTATATGGTTAGATGGGGGAAACATAAAAGCAAGTGGCATAGCCATCAGGGAGCAAAAACAGAAAACCTTTTACACATATTTCTTGAGTATAAATTTTATCTTTAGGTTTAAATCTTATTCTCATTATTTGACTCAATAAAGGAATTGCCCAATATGAGCATGCTTAGAATAGCCTTTCCTGACATGAATCTAGCATGATAATGTGACAAGGCTGCTGCATACTTCTGGAAGGCTGCTGCATACTTTTTTTTTTAAGGCTATTGCTTTTATTGGGGTAGACTTTGGTGGTCATATGAGCTGATACTTACAAAACATAAGTAAAATAAGGCACACCATGCTTTAAGAAAATCGGTGCGTGGGTTGCCAGGGATAAGTGCCTAAATAAAGAAGTAGTACTGGCTTTATGAAGCACACAGACTGAAATAATAAATACCACCCATTGTTTGTAAGAAGGAGTCAACTTTGTTTTCCTGTCTTTTGAAAGGTCAAAATCATCAGTATGCAAAACACAGAGTTATTCTGAGGCATGAACTATCTTATCTCTAAAAATCATGCACAAGTCATACAGCATGGGAGCTGCAATTACCCTTAACACCAAATAGGAAGGTGTCTTTTCATACTGTTGTTTGAAGCTTTTGCACTGCTGTGATAATGTAGCCTCAGTTGCAGGATTAGTATAGAGAAGGTTCCTCTTGATTTCCTCTCTGGCTGCTGCCCAATATTATGTGGCTACTTCAGAACTTAATGTCAGTCAGTGAATGCACAGGGCACCCCATGTAAGTCTTGGCAAAAGTGACTTTTAGTTCCCTTTGCATTGCCCCGATGCTAGGATTTCTAACTGACATCATCTGCCCCTGGGATAGTGATGCTCCCATGGCTGGCAAATGAATTAAGGGCCACTTTACAGTGTTAGGCTATGTCTACACAGCCAGGTAGGGATGTATTAATGTTGCAAGAGCATTAGGACCTGCAGCCTAAAGCCCTGGGCTAAGGCAGACCCAGCAAAAATATCTGCACTGGCTGGCTACTTCCTTATCGGTAAGGTATTCCAGGGTGCACCAGTCTACTTTCACCTCTGAACTAGTGCCTCATACTGCAGCCTATGGAGATTTTGGATAGATATTGACCCAATGGAAATGACCCTATCTACACTGTCCTCTTGGGTGCTGACACTGAACATGATCCTGGAGTGAGGCAAGAATATGAAGTCACTGTTCACAGCCTCTCTAGGTAATGCAAGTAAAACAGTTTGGCAAAATATAAGGGGCTGACATATCTGCACGATTGGGGAATGGCACATGCTTTGACCTCCTCAGAAATTTTAGAATCTTATCCTGATCTCACATTGGTATAGATCAGGAGTAATTCTACTGAGTTTTTACAGCAAAATGACTTCAGAATCAATCCATATTTATCCATAAGAACATAACAAAATAAGAACATACGAATGGCCATACTGGAAAGGTCCATCTAGCCCAGTATCCTGTCTTCCAACAGTGGCCAATGCCAGATGCCCCAGAGGGAGTGAACAGACCAGGTAATCATCAAGTAATCCCTCCCCTGTCATCCATTTCCAGCCACTGACAAACAGAGGCTAGGGACACCATTCCTACTAATTCTGGCTAATAGGCACTGATGTACCTAACCTCCATGAATATATCTAGTTCTCTTTTGAACCCTGTTAAAGTCCTGGTCTTCACAACATCCTCTGGCAAGGAGTTCCACAAGTTGACCATGTGCTGCATGAAGAAAAACGTCCTTTTGTTTGTTTTAAACCTGCTGCCTATTAATTTCATTTGGGGACCTCTAGTTCTTATGTTATGGGAACAAGTAAATAACTTTTCCTTATTCACTTTCTCCATATCTGTCATGATTTTATAGATCTCTATCATATCCCCCCTTAGTCTCCTGTTTTCTAAGCTGAAAAGTTCCAGTCTTTTTAATCTCTCCTCATATGGCACCCATTCCAACCCCCCTAATCATTTGTGTTGCCCTTTTCTGAACCTTTTCCAATTCCAATATATCCTTTTTGAGATGAGGTGACCACATCTGTACACAGTATTCAAGATGTGGGCGTACCATCACACAACGAGTATTAATGTCACATGAGCTAGAACCAGAATACGCCATTTCTCCTCATAGGTCCAATCCGTGGGTTTCAATTCTTGTTGTACATGTTAGGAATACCTGGTTCAAAATAATTAAAGCCGAAACCAATGTGCTGATTGAATAAATAGGTGGGACTGTGTAAATAAATCTTGCCGCATTCATTGAATGTATAGTAACTCAGCTAAATCATATAATGCTAAAATGTCTTTCTGTATAGCTCACTGGTTTATCACCTCCTCCCCCCCTTATTACTTTTCTCTCACAGCTGCTAGTTAATAGAAAGCAGCAATATGATTGTTTCCTACTTTTTGACTTATTGTGTGTGTGTGTATTTGTAGACTCAGGATATTATGCTGGGGATCTATGGATTGTTTTATTCAGTTTATTTGAAAGCAGAGCAGGAAACACATTTAACTCTAGTCAGCATGGGAATAGGTCACATAACACATGCAGCCATGAACCTTTCATAACAAATAAATATAGGCAGGTGTGAAAGAAAATGAAGTCCATATGTTTAAAATGAATTGGGCAGGTAGAATTTTACTAACATGGCATAAACGTAATGTGTTTCTACTTTTGCCTGAACATATCATCAAATTATGAGCATGCAGAAACAGAAGCTTTTGTACAAACATAATGTTTTCATACAACACTTTTAAATTATCTTTCCATTTGATTTTCAATTATATAGAAGCATGCATGGATACAAGTGTACAGAAAATTCAATCGGATTTGTGTATACATTTCTGAGAGCAGAATTTTGATCATTATCATTACCATCTCCAGTTTATAAAATGCAAAAAGATCGCAAACACATTACAAATAGAGGAATCACTTCACTCCTTCGTGAAATGCAGTCACAGTTCCATACCTTTTGAAATTCCATGCCTTTTGAACAGCATACCAGGACAATACAGAACAGTTAAAGACCGGAAGTAAATACTGTGTCCACTTGAAATCCAAATTGTCTCTCAACGTTACTCTTCCATTACTTCTTTTTTTCCAATATGGAAAGAATAATGGCAGATGCTTATCTGGATATCTGATTATGTAGTGCACTTCTGAACTTTTTGTCATATCTGAATGGATACATTTTACTTCTATTTTGGGGTCAATAGCTCATTGTGGGGTTGGAAGACACAGCTCGGGCATGATTCGCTATAGGTGCATATTAAGACAATGTTAAGGGCAAAGTCTGCCGTCCTCATTCATGTTGAAAACAACCTTAACTCTCCACAAGTCCTTCTGCTGAAACCACCAAGACTGCTTACCAGAGAGGGGGTGAAAGAGATACGCTTTCAAGCTACATAGAGATTGTTTGAAACCTGTGGAATGAAAATGACATAAAAATGTTGATTTTTTCATGGTTTTCCCCTTCCTTCATTTTCTGACCAGCACTGATACCTGTTTAGTAAGGCACTATTCTAGAGGAATAAAAATGGCAAAAATCAAAAGTGGTATCAAAGGGGATAGCCCATAATGCCAATGTCAGAGAAAGGCTACAGAAGTGAGCCAGCATTGGTCCTCATTGTGGATGTATTGGGCAACAGAAGAAGCCGCAATCCCCCTGGCACCTGCACCTTCCTGGTGCCTCCTTTCCTCACTGCCCCTGCCCTCCTTGCCCTCTTTCTCCCTGGTGCCCAAAAAACTGACATAAGGGATACCAGAGAGAGGCAAAAATGGCTCCTTTATAAAACATACGTGCTTCCCAGAACAAAGGGAACAGCCCCTTGCCTGGCTATGAGACCTGAGCAGGCAGGGAAAAGGCCACACATGTCAGATGCAGAGCCAATGAAAGGAACAATGGCGTTGGAGCGATGATGAAAAGTATCTTCTTGTCATGAACTGATCAGCACTCTCTGTCTGATGACATAAGGGTCTTTTGTGCCCAGCGATATTTTAATCAATAAGTAGTTTGAGGCATTTTTACATTTCATCTTTATTTTGCCGTCCTACGGCATCTTAACAACAAACAGCTTTATTTGGGCATAAGCTTATTTTTGATTGCTGAAAACGGAAAAAAATCAATTTTTCGACGAAAATTTTCAACAAAAACGGACACTTTTTGCTAAAATTTCTCTTTTTTCTATAAGGACATTTTGCACACAGAAAATATTATTATGGAATGTTGTGACCAGCTTTAGCCAACATCCTGTTTTCATCAGTGGTCTTCAGATAAGAGAAAGTCAGCACTGACACCTCCTCTGTGTGAAGCAGGGGATGGCCGAAATAAGTCTGCTTTGGCCAAATACAGGCTGAGCCTCTGAAATACAGGTCTCTTTGGTCCAGCAACATCTGAGGTCTGACACAACCACAGATCTTGCTGGACAAGAGAGCCCCAATGGCTGGAATCCGGGGCTAGCTAGGAGTCTGATGATATTGGGACTGGCCAGGGCTGGGAGTGCAACTGGGCGGGTGGCAGGAGGGCTGGCAGCAAGGGAACCAGTGGTCATGAGCTCCAGCCAGGACTGGAAATGCAGGGCCAATGGCCAATAAGAGAGCCCAGGAAAGGGGGCCAGTGGCCAGCAGAACAGCATTGATCTCTCTTGGTTCAGCAAACTCCCTGGTTTGGGACCAGGTCCTGAGGGTGCTAGACCAGGGAGGTCCAACCTGTACTGAGCAAGTGGCCAGAGAACAACCATCTTGGGCATCCTCAAAGAATTTTGGCTTCAGTTGCACCTCTGTATATTACAGTTATTTGTAAGGACAAAACCCACCCCTTCCTTGTATTCCATTCACAGGGCCTAAAGAAATGAACAACACTGCCAGAGACAGAAAATCTGCTGGGAAGGTGATTGTAACAGCAGAATCACAAAATCCCTCCAATGTCTTATCTTCTGGACAGGACTATGCAGAAAGGGGTTTGGCCCCTGTGGTTAGGAGAGGTGAGGAATCAGCTCGTCCCTTCTGCAGCTTGTCTTGATGGGAATCTTCTAAAATCCCCAGTAGAGCTGAAAGCCGATTTCTCCTGACATAACACCTCAGGAATGTGGCACTAGAGATTCCACCTACCCTCTCCTAAGACCAGATCACTCTTGTATTAACAAGACTTGGGTATGGTAGAATTAAACTACATCCACATAATAATCAACATAACCCTATGTTAAATTACACCTACACTTCATTGCCACTGTATTTAATTGAAAAAGTCACTTATTTTTCAGTGACTTATTGTTACTGTGCCAAATGACCAATACACAGACAAATGGATGTATTATTACAATTCTCAAACACATTATTCCAGTGGTACCAAAACATGCACATTATTCTTGCAAACTCAGTCGGTGTAGACCAAATCTTGCCACCAAACCTCATGTGCAACTTTACTCTCAGTTTGGCAGGTCACAGTATGATGGCGGCCAAAAGTGTGGCTGAAGGACAGGAAGCCGTAGCACATGCACATGTAAAATGTAAAAGCACTTTTTCTAATTCCAAGGAAATTCCAGACCTGGCTATAGTGTAAGATTTGTTTTTGCTAGGTGGAGGGGAGTTGATTTCTAACATGGTTTCAGCATTGACTGTTGCATGTGTTCTTGTGTGTAAGGAAAGTGTGAGTGCAGCACCAATTCTCCTGGGCCATGGGTCTTCTCTGCTGAATGACTCTTACCTTAAGACATTTCATTGTCATGGAGAGTAGGAGAAAACGAACTTCCTACCAGAAAATCACTAGAGTAGAAAGATAGATACTGCCAGGTTGTTTTCACTGTTGCATGATATTATTGAGGAGCAAAGTGGTTAGTAAGATTCAAAGTTGAATCAGACAGTTAAGTGGCCATAGATCCACTAGCATGGGTAAAAATTACAAGGCTTATCAGTCTTCATGCTTCAGGGTGCACTGTGCTCACCAGCTGGGCTTAGGAACAAATTCCCTGTCCGTGGCCACAAGGCAATATTTCACAGTGGATTGTTGTTACCTTTCCTGGAAGTGTCAGACATAGGCCACTGCCTAAGGCAGGTTTTTGGGCTTGATGGACCTTTGGTCTGATCTTGTGTGGCAGTTTGTGTATGAATAAAAAATTCATGGATTTGTGGAGCCTAACATTTGGTCATCAGCAGGAAGGAGGAATGACCTTGTAGTTTAACAAATTGCATGTGACATTTCAGGGTTGCACATCACGTGTACCCAATTCAAAGAGTTCACAATCCTGGAGGTACACTATGGGCTAAATTCAGTGCTCAGCTGTTCCAGTACAATGCCAATGCACTCAAAATACCTTGTGAAAAATAATAGTCTGATATTCACAGTAAGTTTCCTGGAAGTTACTCAGTTCTGAAATCAAAATATGTAAGTATTATTGTCCAGCAGAAAGCTCATGTTCTGAATTCTGGCTACAGACAGACACCAGAGAGACACCTTACCTGACACACATCTACTCAGAGAGACATTTTGAAATGGTAAATAAGCATGAATGGTGATGTGCAGTGGTCTTTTTATGTCACAAACTCTATTTCTATTTGCCACCAAAATGATCATTTGTCACTATCAAAGACAACTATCAGAATAGTGTGCGTGACATACATACACATAGAGAAATTTAAAACTTGCAAGTTCAAGCTGTGTCTACAATCCAGCTGTGTTTCTCTTGGTTGTGTTTATGTCTTCAAGCTTTTTAGTCAAAGCAATATTTGAATATATTTTGCTCTGTCTAGAGATTCACAAACACGGGAAACCTTTTATTCATGGAAATTTCAAGAATCAACCATGACTGCTCGGAAAAACCACATGGCATTTTCCTGTATAGCAAATTATGCCACTTTCAGGTCCAACAAGCTCCTGGAGGACATGCCAACTTCAAGCTTGCTCTCAGGTTTGCAATGAGATTTGGACACAAAGGATCATTTAAACCCAAAACTTTTCAAACATTACCTCTTGAGCAGCCACATGATTTAATTCAGATATCCACAGGCAAAGTGACAACCCTTCTTTCAACCAGTTTGGCAAGACTCAGTGTACACTTCCTGCTCTGCCTTTATCCATTCTAATAAAGTAAAGCACCTGCTTGTGACTGCTCCAGCTTTGTACAAAACAGCTTGTTCACCATGCGTGGCATAGGAGAAGGACAGAGCACCACTGAGAGTGCCCCCAGAAAAAAAACAAACATCCTTAAGATTTGCAGTGCCAGAGATGACTTGTTGTGTGGACAAAAACAGTCAAGATACTTGCAAGAAAAACAAGGAAAAAAGCTAAAAATAGAGTTTGATGTTGTTGCATGTATCTTCCCTTTTGCTAATCTCACAGGGCTTCATAAACTTTAGAAACTCTATACATAGTGGTTGCAAAAATAAAACAAAGTGAAGAAATATGTGTTTATTTAAAAGGTGCATGAATGGGAAGTAGGGAATTCGGATTTTGATGCATGCATAATACAGAAAGAATTTATAAATAAACCATGGCATATGGGGATTACTTTAATCTTTCAATCTATAACTTCTGGTTCTTTTATTATAATATAGTACCTGGGAAATACCACATGAAGAAAATATTGTTATGAATTTTAAACTACTAGATTTGGAAGCTAATAGATGGTCTAAACTATGCCACAGTAAATCCCGTAGCACAATATATGTGTTTATGAAAGCTTCTGTGTGCCATCATTGCACAAAGGTATGACAGATACTAAACTTAAGCAGCTTATATATTCTTTTCTTTGTGTTAAGTTGTGCTAGTGACTACGGAATACTTCTGCAAACATTTTCTTGCTCTCTAATTAAGCCTCACATCTAATTTTAATACAAACACAGATATTGACATATCACCAGGAATTTCTTACTGCTTCTTTTGTCTACATTTTGATCAAATGGAGAACCACATGATATGATAGTAATATTTGGACTGACCTTGTTACATGCGTGTTAGTAGTAAAGCTTAGGAAATTTCCTTTGGGAAAGAAAGAACTATTCCAGAAAAAAATTGTTAAATATAAAATGGTTTCAGGAAAAGATTATTAACTCACAATTGCCCCACAGACATGTATAACTTTTGAGGAAGTCTGAATTTCATTGTGATTTTCATCACTTAGTCTGTACTGTTAGCAACACAGCCTGAGATCTCTCCATTAGCCTCCAGAGTGGCTACAAAGGAAATATAAAACAGATGAGGTATGTTTCCTCAGACCATGAGCTGAACCAGTCCGTGAGGTCCTGTACTCAGGGGGAACTGAGCACATGCAGCAACACTTAGATCAGTCTAAACTTACAAAGCTTTGACACCAAGAAAAATGAGTGTTATTTACACTGGCGACCATTTGGCTGACAGCATTTATAAGGTCAACCAGCTGGGCTGGAAACCTAATTTAGTATCTTCTATAGTCACATTGCATTTATTCAAGAACAAACGCCATTTTTTATTTCTTTAGAACCTCTTTATTTTCTGATATACAGTTAGACCAGAATGAAACCTGGAAACCAATAAAAAGACACCACTTCCTTTGTGATTGTGTAGCTCTATTACAGGGCTGAGATTAAGTTGGTAATTGTGGTAGCTGTTCAGATGTGAACAAAATGTGCAGTATATAAAGCAGGTGTCAGATTGCAGCATGAATCCGGCTCCAAAACTCTGAATGTAAGGTAAGGAAGAGAGAAAATGACATGAGGGAAAAGGGACAGGAACCAGAGATGTTTGCTTAAGAAATGTTTTTATTCAAAATGATAAATGTTTCAATCCCTCACTGGAAGATTTCTGATGCAATGCATGAAAGGCCCTGTTGAAAAGAAAGCAGGGTAACTTATGGTATCTCAATCAAGGTGCACTATACAGCTGCCTCATAGCAGATGTCAGAAGGGCACTGCTATGAAATACCCTCCAAAGGCATTTGAAAATGCTTGATGTGCTCATGCTTACACAGATGTCAGATGTTCAACATGCTTCCACAGAGAGAATGATGGCACACACAGGATTTCTGAAGAGAAAGGCAGAGATGATAAGGTACTTTTCCAATGTGGTGCCTGGCTAAACATAGAGACACACATTCTGCCCTCCAATTTTTGAGAATAAAGAGTGCAAGCCAGTGTTCCCTCTAATTTTTCCATGCATGTACAGAATACATTTTGCTATATGCACTGAGGCATGTGCAGATGTGCACCAGCAGTAGGAACACATGCTGCTGGCTGCTGCCAGCTGTGGGCATTCTGCTAATCAGCTGGGCAGCATTTGAATTTGTCCTGGGTGGTTGTCCAAGGGCTCAGTTTACAAGGAACGCCAGCCGGGGTAATCTTAAGGACTGGCAAAGAGGTGTGGCTTTTTCATGTCTAGGTCACTGGTCTGAATCTAGTTCGGTTCTGAAAATTGCTGCCACATGCCAATTATTCAGTGATTTTGATGAAAGAAAGTTTATGGCTTCAGGCCATATCCTATTGAACAACTTTCTACATCACAAAAGCTACTATTCCTTGGTGTTAGTCTCAGCAGAAAGGTCAAGGACTCAATTTGCATGAAATCTGATCTGCCTTTCTAGCTTGTAACCACAGTGCTTTGAGGGCAGCACTATGGAACAATGATAAGCTAATGTAAGAAAACTAAGGGTATGTCTACACTACAGTGCTAATTCGAACTCACTTAGTTCGAATTAGTTAATTTGAACTAAGCTAATTCGAACTAATGCATCTAGAACTAAATACTAGTTTGAATTAGCGTTTTGCTAATTCGAACTAGCGCGTGCACATTAAGTGGACCCTGAAGCGGGGTTAAGGATGGCCGGAAGCAGTGCCGGCAGGGCATCAGAGGAGGACTTAGAGCGTGGAGATGCTGTCTCAGGCTAGCCGAGGGCTGTGCTTAAAGGGTCCAGACCCCCACCCCGGACAGACAGTTCTCAGGGATGCCACGCTTGCAAAGCAGTCCTGGCTTGGAGTGCCCTGAGTGCCCACACTGGGCACATCACAGCACTCGGCCATCAGACCGGCTGCACTTGCCGCAGGCTGCCATCTGGGGAGAGGGGGCAATTGGGGGGCTGCAGGAGAGGTTCCACCCCAGAAGCCCGCAGAGCCAGCCCAGTCCTCCCCATTGGGGGCTCGTGCCCCATTCCTCCCTCACCTCCTTCCACTTACCCTTCCCTAGCCCCCCTGCCTGATGTACAAAATAAAGATAACGTTTCTTCCAACATTGACTCTGTTTTTATTGAACAAAACTGGGGGAGACTGGGAAAAGGAGGTGGGAGAGGGGAAGAGAAAGGCTGGGAGAGGGAAGGGCAACTAAAATGATCAGGGGTTGGGAACAGGTCCCATATGAAGAGAGGCTAAAGAGACTGGGACTTTTCAGCTTAGAAAAGAGGAGACGGAGAGGGGACAGGATAGAGGTCTCTAAAAGCAGGAGTTGGGTGGAGACGGTGCATACAGAAAAGTTCTTCATGAGTTCCCATAAAGAAGGACTAGAGGACACCAAAGGAAAGGAATGGGTAGCAGGCTTCAAACTAGTAACAGAATGTTGTTCTTCCCAAAGCAAAGAGTCAACCTGTGGAACTCCTTGCTGCAGGAGGCTGTGAAGGCTACAACTAGAACAGAGTTTAAAGGGAAGTGAGATCAAGTCATGGAGGTTGGGTCCATAGAGTGCTATTAGCCAGGGGGTAGGAGTGGTGTCCCTGCCCAAGGTTTGTGGAAGGCTGGAGAGGGATGGCACGAGACAAATCGCTCGGTCACTGTCTTCGGTCCATCCTCTCCAGGGTACCTAGGGTTGGCCGCTGTCAGCAGACAGGCTACTGGGCTAAATGGACCTTTGATCTGACCCAGTACGGCCATTGTAAGCTCAGGGCTCAGGGTCGGGGGTCTCAGTGGACCCCCTTGATTTTCATGCACACCTGCTCCTGGGTGGCCAGGCTGGCAGCTCTCCTGCCCAAGCCGGCCACTTTCCTGTGCCTAGTGCGGAGATCGTGGCTCGAGCCATGCCAGGTGCAGGGTCTGCTGGCTGGGTGCTGGCAGGCTTGCACCTGGCACGGGCACTGTAGCCAGCCCGTGCCCCTTTAGGAGGTCCGGGGCCGGGAGGGAGGCAGTAGAGTTTCCCTGGTGTTGGCCAGAGTGGCCACCAGGGAAACCTGGGGAGGGCTAGCCTCCCACTAGTTCGAATTAAGGGGCTACACACCCCTTAATTCGAACTAGTAAATTCGAACTAGGCTTAATCCTCGTGGAATGAGGATTACCTAGTTCGAACTAAGCACTAGTGTAGCGCCTATGAAAGTTAGTTCGAACTAACGTCCGTTAGTTCGAATTAACTTTGTAGTGTAGACATACCCTAAGGGTCTAGACAGCAGGGGTATTTCGGGATACTGGAGGTATCCCGAAATAGCTACCCCACGTCTTTTAAACATCACCATTATTCTGAAATATTTTTTGAAATAACGGGTGTGCTATTTCGGCATCCCTGTAACTCTTGTTCCACGAGGGTTAAGGGATGTCTCAAAATAGCACATTATTTCGATATTTGGCACCGGGTAGACGTGCCAAATTTTGAAATAAACTATTTCTAAATAAGATATGCAATTTGCATAGACAAATTGCATATCTTATTTGGAGTTTAGGATGCTGTGCAGATGCATCTTAATACTGCTTCTAAACTTGTGTAAGTAACTGGAACAAACCCTAGTCATTTGCAGGCAGAATTGAACCTGGGATCTCTCGAGTGTATGAGCCTCTACTGCATCAACTAAATGCCAATTGCCTCATAGGAAAGGCTGTAGAGATGACTCATTAGTCTCTTTGTAATGGAGTCAGTGCCTAGGAGGTATGTTGTTGTACATGCCACACCTGTATATGAGGACAGATTCTTAAATCTCCAGAACAACCCTTATCCATGATGTTCAAAAAATGCACTGAACATTAAAAGAGAGAGAGAGCACATATAGCTCTGTGCCTCAAGCAGAAAATTCACCAAAATATGAAGCTGGGCTGATCACTTAAACAGAAATTTGTATCTCTTGACTTCAAAATACTTTACAAAGGTGGATAAGTATCATTACCCTCATTTTATAGCTTAGGAAACTGAGGAAGAAGGAGTTTTTAGTGACTTGTCCTTGACCAGACAATGAATCAATGAAACAGCTGGGCAGAAAGTTACACTCCCAATAAGATTCACAATACAATATTTCTTTTGGGAAAGACTATATATATATATATATATATATATATATATATATATATATATATATATATATATATATATATATAGTCTTTCCCAAAAGACATATTGTAAATATATATATATAGAGAAATATAGAAATATATAAATAAAATAAAGAATATATATAAAGAAAACCAAATTGACTTGGATATGTTCTTGGATATGTTCTCCTTGGCATATTTTCCGTTCGCATTGGCATATATGTTCATATTTCTCTTACAGCAGCAATGATATCAATGTTAAGAAGTTCAATCTATTCATGTGGTATATTTAGAACTCAATATCTTTCATAGGAGTTATGAGCCCTTTTAAGAGGGGAATGGATTCCTCCTGTGATCACAAAGGGAACCCAAAAGTGCCACATACAAGCACTGACAGAAAAAAAAAGAACTGCTATGTTGCATGCTTGGACAGCAAGCTGAATGTGGTTGACACAGGGAAAAAAATCTGAGCACATCTCTATTGTGACTCACATAGCCAAAGGGGTGCCCTGACAGACACTGACATGGATTAGCATTCATGTTTTATATCCAGGAGGGTTTTCTGGAAGGAAATCCCTCCACCCCTGCCCAGGGCACAAGCTGAACAACAGCTAGGTTCATGAACTGAAAATTTAAGATTATCCAGCCCTGACTCCACCCACAGCCTGGGATTTCCTGTTGATTTCATAACACTGGAAATATCAAATAAGCATAAATGACAGGCTGTAACCCAGATGACGGAAGCTAAATCCCAAGCTGCAGGCAGGTAAAACAGAAAGTTTTAGGGTGACTGTGGCAAAAAAACTGGTACAGACTCTTGAGCACCTAAGTAGAACAAAATATTGCCATGAAAGTCAGATACTGTACAGGAAATAATTATCACTCCACCAAATGGAATGCTGAACAGGGGAAAAATCAATCACAAACAGCTGTATTCTGTTTTACAGAAATGTGGAGCACAAAAGCCCTGGGAGCCATTGTTCATTCAGTTGCCCAACAGACTAAACCCTGTTATAGTCTTCCCTGGCTCCAACCTAGTCTCTCTGCTAGCTGCCAGCAAGTCACACAAAGTAATTAAGAATGGAACCCTGAGAAATATAAAATCTCCTTTAGCCTAGTTGAAAAAAATGCACATAAAAAGAATTAAGATTTTGTCCAACAATTACCTAGAGCTTTCTGCACAGCTTTCTACTTTCTATACTTGGAACAGACATGGCTGAAACTTTTGGCTCCTAGAAAGCACAAATAAGCTGTAAAAAGAAGCCAAACCATGTAACCTAACTATGCTGAAAAAGAGAAGGATCATAAATGCCTGGCAGAGAGTAAAGATTTCCATACTCCATTGTGTAATATCTTTTTGGGCATGTCTCTCCTAGCCCTTCCCATATGGGCAGATTCTCTATTTACACTAACACCTCTTCTTTTATGCCACTCAGGACTTTTGGGGACTTCAAGGCTATCCCAGCTTAGTGCAATGAAAATCTGGCCCATAAAATTTGCTTTTGCAAAACAATAAATAACTGGACTGACACTGCAGAGACAGATTCTGAGTTCCTCAAGAGTATCTATCATTCCCTCAAAGTGCTATATTCTTCAGCAGTGCTTTCAGAAATGTCTGCATAGCACATTTGTAGGAATAGATGAATATCTGTATATTCTCCTAACAGAAGAGTTTTCTAATTTATCCACCGCAAGCATGGAGAAACCTGTGCCCACAAATGTTATGCTCAAAACAACTGAGACTGCTGTGCACATTTGCCTGGCTTAAATAAAAGCAATCTATTCTGCAGAGCTTCTCTACAGTGCCATAAGGAAGCTGGAAGGCTCAGCATCCCAAGAGAGGCCAAGAATGGAGAGTCATCCCAGCACCCAAAATGAAGCAACCATCAAGCAGAAATCTGTAAGCCTTCTAAGTTAAAAGGAGGAAGCTGTGGGGACGCTAACACACATTGAGGATGATCAATAATTAACATTCTCAAAAATCTCTTAAAATCATTCAAAATACCAGGCCCCATAAGATTTGTGCAGCCAGCAGCAATTGCAGCAGCTCTGCTTTACTGGGTAGCATTAGCGTCTGGAATCAGATTCCAAACACTAATAACAACAACCATAGACTGCATTTTAGTCAGTAACAAATTAATCCTTAAAATATTCCTGGGAGGGAGGCATTTTTGTCCCTTTTTTCCAGATGAGGACACCATGCCCTGGTCTACAGTAGGGATTTATTTCAAACTAACTCCCCTTAGATCAAATTTATAAGCGGAGCATACACACTATCAAGCCCGTTATTTCAGAATAACAGACCACTTATTTCATAATCTGTACAATTGCTTTTCTCAGGGAATAATGCTAATTTTGAAATAGTTATTTCGAAATAGCGGTCGTATGGATGGCGTGATGCCGCTATTTCAAAATAACTACTCCCCAGAGTAATTTGAACTAATTACTCCACAGTGCTTCCTGAGGCTCTCATTTGAGGTAGGTCATCCATATTAATGACGCCTGCCTTGGACTAATTTTGAGGCTCCCCAATAGTGGGGACATACTATTTCAATTTTGTAAAATAAGGAGTTATAAAGTCGAATTTAGTTATTCCTGCTAAAGAGGAAAATCTTGTCAGAGTTTAGGTACTGTACTGAAGGGTGTTTTAGAGAAAGACAAGATGGAGAGTAGGGATTGGAATTTAGAAGTTTTCTAGCTCAGATCACTAGACCACATGTCATTCTCATTAAATTTTGCTTTCAGTCAAGAGCAATGAGCTATAGAAGAACTGCATTTTTCATGAAGCACATGCTTTGCTGATGGTTACCTTCTGATAGTGGACTATTGAGACTGTGAAATTCCCCCATAAAGTAAATTTCTTTTTGACTTTTTGTGTTGCCACAATAAGCTTATTAGCCTGTTTCTCTCTCTCTCTCTCTCTCTCTATACACAGTTTCATATATAATTTAGGAAACTGTGCATAGCCATAAAGCAGCTTTAATGTAGTCTGAAATACTCACTTAAGTTACATATTAAGATTCATGATATGAAGGCGTCTGTGCTGGGTCTGAAAAGGTTTTGGGGAACTTTTTAAGCTAAGTTTGTTAGGGTATGTGTACACTAGCCCCCTACTTCGAACTAAGGAGGCTAATGTAGGCTTTCGAAGTTGCAAATGAAGCCCGGGATTTAAATATTTCGGGCTTTATTTGCATGTTCCTGTCTGATCGCCATTTTGAAATTCCACTAGCCCGAAGTAACTGCCCATGGCCACACGCGGCAGTGAAACGGCAATTCAAACTAAGTCCTTAGTTCGACTTAACTGTTACTCCTCCTAGAATGAGGTGTAACAGTTAATTCGAACTAAGGACTTAGTTGCCGCAGAGAGTTACTTCGGGCTAGTGGAATTTCAAAATGGCAACCGGACGGGAACATGCAAATAAAGCCCGGGATATTTAAATCCCGGACTTCATTTGCAACTTCGAATGCCTACATTAGCCTCCCTAGTTTGAACTAGGGGCTAGGGTAGACATACCCTTATGTTGTTAAACTTTGTGCTGTTAAAACAGTAATCTGCTGAGACTGGCCTTGTGGAAACCTCATCAAAGTTTAAATAAACAAGTATTTAAACAATGTTAGAAATTGGGGTGATGCCTGAAAGATTACCCTGGACTTCAGCATTTACTCTGGTAATATTTTTTCTCCATGAATAGGCAGGGGGCAAATGGAATTTATTGTAGCTTCTGCTGCTATTTAATTTATACCACCTACAATTTGTGTACATATCTAAACTCCACTAAATCATTTTTTTTGCTGTTACCCCTTCTCCCTTACCCCTGTCCTTTTGTCTTAGTTCATCCAACAATTATATCCTGACTTTTAGATGTTAAGTTCTTTGGGCCAAAGACTGCCATTTACTCTTGGCTGAGGTCTCTAGATGCTGCTATAATAAAGAAAACAACACCAATGACAACATCAATAAAATTAGACAATTAATCCTGGGACCAAGTGAGCCTAAAAAAGTTCAGCTCCTAAATCAGCCTTCATTACAAGTCAAGGGGGGTTGGGCTCCTAACTCAGATTTTTTAAAAATTCCAGGCTCAATAAATAATAAACAGATGTTTAAAAAAAAAAAAAAAAAAGAGAGAGAGACTGTTTTCAAGACTATCTTTGGCTTCAGCATTAGATCTTTTGGGACAATTTTTCCTGGAAGAGTTTTCCGTTGGAAATTGTAGTTTTGTCAAAGTCTAAATGTTTTGCAGCCATGTTTTGATTTCAATGAAATCTGAAACAGGAAAAAGTCAAGACAAATAATTGTCACTTTGTTGTTTGGATTCTTTCCATTTTGACTTTTCTATTATATTAAAATATTATTCAGATATATTGAATTATATCAAACACACATGCCATACATGTAAAGTGTATGTATTATATTTTAATATGTTATGATATTATCAACATGAAATGTTTTGATAGTGCTGGAGAAAAAGTAACTTTTGTTTTGAAGGAACTCTGGACTTTTCATTCTAATTGAGAAGTAAAGCAAAATTTTTAAATATCGGAATTTTGGTTTCCAGCAAACTCTGTATAGTATTTATTCTGTGCTAAATTCCCCATCCAATTTATCTTTAATACTATGGACACCATAATTTTACCCAAGAGCCCTCTTCATCCATTTTAGCTAGTCTCAAACATACCAACCAAAGCATTAAATTTATAATCCTCAGTAATATCTTGTTTTGGAGGTAAACATAACTTACATATGTGAATAAGACGTATTAATGCTCATGATTTTCAAATATGCTAATGGTATATTTTTCAAAAATAATTATAACCTTGCCCATTGTGTGAAAGCAAAAAATACACAACCCACCGTATTTACATTATCCATCTTCATAGTTCAAATTCCACAATAGTTCCCACAATTGCAACTTAGTAAGTATTTCCTAAGCACCGCTAAGCAGTTTGTGGGATGCATGCCTGTGTGTGTGGTCATGGGGAGAGTCTGCTTTGAATGAGAAGGTAGATTTCCCCCAAGACATATATGAATTGATTGTTTATAAAGAAGAAATATTTGAGAGACTCTATCTGCTCACATATTCCATTGAACAGGAGTCAGAGGAAAGTAAAAGTTCTCAGATATTCACTGCATAATTCTTTTTTTCTTTAAAAATGCATTCCCATTTATTGTTGGCAGATTCTCCTTGTGCTTTTTGTAGCCCAGTCTCTGTCCCCATCCCCGATTGGAAGATAACAATATTCTCTTAATTTGAAGGACCTCAGTCACCTTAACATCCAAGATGTGCTCGAGATGGTCTATAAAGCCCTTCTAATTCCCAAAGCCCTATGAGGATAACATGAGAATAAATGATATATGCTTGTTTTTCTCACACTCAGCCTTTAATGGAATTGTGAACTTGATGTAACTTTAGAAAAATCAATAGTGGAAAATTGATTATTAAAAACAAAAAATTTTCAGAGAGCTACAGTTTCATACAACAAATTCACATGACAACTTACATAAAAATATATCATTATATTTGTAATTTGAGCATGTGGAGTTATGTATTCATAGTGATAAGAATATAAACACAATAATATGGCTTTTTTAAGGTGTCTTAATTTCACTTATGCACCATTCCTATTCTGGTTTTCATATATGTGCAGGAGTCCATTCAAATGGAGCTCATTAAGAAGGTTTGGGAGCTGTAATATGTTGAATAATACTATTTACATATTTCAAGTTACAGACTTATTCATAGATTCCAACAGAATATGAGAGAAATCATTGCTGGCATATGAAAATACACTCCATTAGGAGTCTGTTTTTAACTTATATGTAGTATACATTAAGGCACATATTTTAAAGAAGATCTGATGTGAAGAACAGGTTATTACATGAAAAAATTGTACAATTAATTCAAGTGGTAATACAATAAGATAGATTCCTTGTTTTGTGCTACTATAAAAAGGCAAAGAAAATACTCTCAAGGAAATGTATAAAAATTCAGATTTTTAAAAAAATTGTCGTTTTAATCCAGTGCTGAAGTAATTGGGTTTTAAGAGAAAAAAAGAGTAAAATTTTAGTCTTGGATTATATATTCACATTGCTCATTGAAGTCAGCTGAAAGCCTGCATGTGTCTGAGCCTGGATGAAAAGATGGCTAATAATTTTAAGATTTGCCATAGAACAGCAAATCAATGAGACTGAGTGTACCACCACCACACAGAAACACAATTAATGCAAGTCATCACTGTATATATTAAAGAGACCCTTTAAAAGTCAGATTATAATATTGTAGAAGGCTGTATTTATGAACTCTGACAGTGTTGTAAAAATCTATGTCCAGCTAGAATTTCATGGCTTTGTGTCACAGAGCCATGCTTAGAATGTCACAGCAGTAGAAAGGTGATCTCAAAGCCTCCTCTTCCAAAAGTGAAAATCCCTAACACTTGAAAACATTCTGTAGCTCTAACAATACCATCATCTCTGAAACCCAGTTAAGTAATTCTGAATCCATCCATGTACTCATACATACGCCAACCAGTCTGCTATGGGGATGCCAAACAGCGGCTCTTTGACATTTAATGTGTGGCTTGCGAAGTCCTTCATGAACCACCATTCTCCGCCAATCATATTTGTGGGAGGGGGAGAGTTGGGGCTTCTGCCCTGCAGCAGGCTGGTGGCTAGGGGCCTCTACTAGAGATGACTTGTCCTTGCTGAATGTAAGGGGACCCAATTTAAAGGTTCACCCTCCCAAGTGCTTTAGACATGCCTCCCTCCTTTTACCATTAGCAACCCCTCCCTGCAGCTGCTAGCTGTTTGCTGCTGCCTCTCCCCATGGCTGCAGCTCCCAACTTGCTGGCTCCAGTGGCTGCCATGCAGGGAAGGGGCTAGAAAGAAACACGTGCCTCAACAGGGCCAGCAAACCCTGGTAAAATCTGGAGAGGCAAATGCATGCAATGCCATGTGATCCCACCACGTGTCACTTCTGCCTTCTGTTCAATGGGGAGGGGTGTCTTGGGGGCTGAAGTCCTGAGCCCTAACTTTCAAACTTTTGAAGGTTGTCATATGTGGCTCAGAGGGTCAGTAAGTATGGGCATCTTTCAATTCCATCATCATTCAAACATATAAGGACTTTTAAAAAGTGCGCTACACACCAAACAGAATTTGACAATAGCTTTGGCGTTGTTAAGATTTAATACATTAATAGTACACCCATGAGATTTTATAAGTGTTGAGCACTTATTGATCCATTATAATGGCTCTCAATAACCCCTGAAATTTTACTGTATTATAGAGTACTTAAGGACTCTTCAATATATGTGTTAATCACAAAATAAATACTAAAATTGCCTGGAATAATCAGCATGAAAATTCTCAGTGAAAAATATTAGTGCAGAAAAGAAGTTATTGAAAATGCAACCTTTAAAAAGAATGTCAGTTACTTGAAGAAACGTGACTATATTATATATTAAAGATTTCTCAAGTCTTCATGCAGAGCATATGTTTGGGTCAGTGAACAGTTATAATGAATAGGAATAACTATTTGGCAGATATACATACAACTAACAATTAGAAATGACCAAAAGTGTAATATGTTTTTGAAATCAGGTTCTAGCACCAAAAAACAACAACAACAACAACAACAACAACAACAAAAACCACTTTCTGAGGAGGGTACTTACATAATTTCTCTTCATATCTTAAACTGGCTCCATGATTCCTGCTCATCCTTGCTGGCCAGAAATACTTAGGAAGTAGATTTACTCAGTGGAATATATGAGGGCCTTGTCCTTCGTTGGCACTATTATGGGGATGCTGATGAAAGATAGGGAGTGAAAAGGAAGATGGAGAATGAGTAACATGAAAGGAACAAGAAGCACCCCAATATTCCAAATAAATAATTCCTATCTTGACTTTCCAAGTCTGAAACTTTTTCAAAGCCCACCGAAGTCAACAAGAGCTGTTAACTTAAATGGCTTTTGGCCTAGACCTATGGCAAGCAAACTGAAAACAGAAGAGGGAAAGGTATTCTATTTTACTGAGCCCTGTATGTCTCAGCTTGAGCCTTTTAAGGCATCTAGATATGATGCTTGCTGATCTCAAATAAAATGCAAGTAGTAATAAGAAATTAATAATACATAAATGCCAAGTGGCCTCTCTTCGAATTAAGAATTTCACAATGAACTTATTATAAAAGACTTATTTATCCTCTTTCTTCTATAGGCTGTAAGTCTCAGTAATTAAGAATCATTAAACACTGATTATGATGACTACTACCTGACCTTTCAATTAATAACAGTAATTTTTTTAAAAGAAAGAAAGAAAGAAAGAAAGAAAGAAAGAAAGAAAGAAAGAAAGAAAGAAAGAAAGAAAGAAAGAAAGAAAGAAAGAAAGAAAGAAAGAAAGAAAGAAAGAAAGAAAGAAAGAAAGAGATTCAGGTCAACATCAGTTGCCTGGGAAAGGATTTCTGTAGAATCAAGCTAAAAAGTGAATGATTTGGGGTTTTTTTATAGTCAGACAAATCCTGTTAGAGTTCTTGACCACACATTCCAAGTAGAACATTGTCAGCTGCTAAGTATTTTGTGGTTGTTTTTATCACAGTTAGTTTGTGGGCGAGTAGGTTAGAAAATGGCAGCTTGCCAATAAAGGCTGCAAAGTGAAGCAACGAGTTCATTTTATGAGAACTCAGATGCCTTCAGAGGGCCATTGAAGTGCATGAAGTCATTTTTGTTAATGAAGTTATAGATTAGCTGAGCATAAAAACATATACAATAGCTCCTAAGGCCATGTCTACATGAAAAAACTATTTTGAACTAACTCTTGATTTTACAAAATTGAAATAGCGTGTCCCCACTACAGGGAAGCCTAGAAATTAATCTGAAGCAGGCTCCATTAATGTGTACATGCTATCTCGACTTAGAGCCCAGCAAGCTCTGGGGTGTAATTAGTTTAAATTACTCTGGGGAGTAGTTATTTCGAAATAACTACCAGAGTGTCCACACTAACGCTATTTTGAAATAACTATTTTGAAATAAAAGTTATTCCCCAGAAAAGTAGGAGTACAGATTTCAGAATAAACGGCCTCTTATTTTGAAATAATGCACTTGGTAATGTGGATGCTTTGTTTATAAATTTGACCTAAGGGAGTTATTTTGAAATAAAGCCTTTATGTAGATGAGGGCTAACATAGCAGCCATAATTAAAGATAAATTAACAAAGCAGAATAGATTGGGTCTAGTTGCATACCTGTGCCACCACCCATATACTAGCTTAGAGGGGAGCAACTACCATGAAAAACTTTCTAGATCCCAGGAGCATTCTTGAGAAATTGACATTATCCTAATTCTATCTCAGGATAGATTTGGAGGGTTTGATAAGTAAATTCAGTCCTGACACAAAATGTTCACTCTTTCATGCAACATAATTTACAGTGACAGAACTGCTCTTCGAAATTCACTATGGCCAAATACTAGCAATATACGATGTTCTCAAGAGAGTTTTTCCTCAAAGAGAAATCTAGGCAGTAGCCCACTACAACAGACTATAAGCACAAAACACTAACTAGTTCTTTATATCTGCCCAGCGTTTCTCTTCTCTGATGCCTAATCCATTTGGAAAGCTGGGTCTGCATACCCTTATCTGATGGCTACAGGATCTGTCAAACAAAGTTGGATTTAAACCATTTGTGCTTCAGAAAATTTGTGCTGCTCAGCTAGTAAAAGCCAACTTGTTATTCACAGCTGAAAACGTCACTGTACTATGCTGAAAGAGCTGTTACTATTTTCAAGGCATACTCTCTATAAGTTTCAAATCATACATTTGATGCAATTTCCATGTACAGAGTGGAGAGTATCCAGTCTTTGACTGGAACAGTCACCTCTCCCCCATCACTACAGTATATATGGAAGTTAGACGTCTGTGGAATCCTTCACTGATTTGTGTGTATACCAATAGTGCTGATTAATTTAAGTGGAATGTCTAAGACTTGCTGATTCCCAGATTCACTGCCATTAAATGGAGACACATATTGCCTAGGGAGGTTGTGGAATCTCCATCACTGGAGATATTTAAGAATAGGTTAGACAGACAACTATCAGGCAGATGGTGCTTGGTCATGCCATGAGGGTAGGGGACTCAATTTGATGATCTCTCAAGGTTCCTTCCAGTTCTAGTATTCTATGATTCACATGCATATGTCTGGTTAACAGGTACTACCAGGTTCTGAATACTCCAACTCAAACTAACCATGCAGTGTTGTAGCTGAAGAAGTGTTGCTGGATATAAAGAAGAGCTCTGTATAAGCATAAAAGCTTGTTTCTCTCACCAACAGAAGTTGGTCCAATAAAAGGTGAAGGACTTGTCTACACTACAGAGTTTTGTTAACAAAAGACAGGTTTTGTTGACAAAATAGTGAAGGTGTTTACACTGCAATGTGACTTTTGCCAGCAAAAATGCCCTATTTTGGTGACAAAATAATATAACCCCCATTGAAACATAAGGCTTTTTGCACACAAATTTTGTTGACAAAGTGGCAGTATAGACACCGGACTTGATTTTATTTCTTTAATTGGATTCTAGAATGTGTCCCACAATGCCCATCCTGACTGCTCTGATCAGCAATTTGAATTCAACTGTCCTGAAGCCAAGTAAACCACCATCCACCCCTCCCCTTTAGAAGCCCCAGGAATTTTTGAAATTCTTGAAATTCGGCATGGAGAAGTCTCACTGCATATCCCATTTGACCATAGTGGATTATTGTAGTAAATGCTCTCCTGCTAGGATCCCTGAGGAGGTTGTGTAGTCCCAGCTGTGCTTGATCCATATGAATTTTGATATTTATGAATAGATTCCTCAAGGTTTGTGTGAAAAGGGCTATGATTGAGACACACTGCAGTGCAGAATGAAGATAAAGGAGTGAAGGCAGGCATGCCATAAGGTGAGGGAGGCAAACCATCATGCTGGTGCTGCACCTAAGACCTATTAGCTCTATAAGGAGCTGGATACTATCCTCAATGGCAACTTGACTGCCACCACCAAAAGCTCTATAGGTACTTGGACAGGCCTGGAGGTGGTGGAAAGAGGACCTTGACCTTATCCAAAGGATGAAGTCATTGATGAAGAGGTGGAGTTAGACAACAACGTGGATCTTCTGGTGGAGTCACCCAGTGGGGCAGGCAACTAGGAACGGTTCATTACTCTGGAAGAGACTAGCCAGTCTCAGCAGTTGCTCTCTGGTGAGCAAGATGCAGGAGAGGAGATACCTGGTAAGTGGATGTGGTCTGTGTAGTACAGAGGAAGGTTCAGGGGATACAAAGGTACAAAGCTGTGTTTCTGTGTGCTGGACATTTTCCTGTGCAGCTAATCAGTAGAGAGGAATAGGACGTTGATGAGACCAGGATTTCATAGGAATCCTCCAGAGAGATCTTTAGGAAAGTTTTCTGAAGATCCTCTGCTGATGGCTCCTTGGAAGATCTCCTTTGTTCCTTCCCCCATTGTAGGATACTTTCCTGCTCCATTTGGCTATTACGTACTGGGTACTGCCGTGGGGGTAGGGGACTGGATTCAATGACCTTTCAAGGTTACTTCCAGTTCTAGTGTTCTACGATTCTATGATTCTACGTGTACAGGGACCAAAGCAGCACACAGGTGAGCATCATAGGTATCAAGGCAGAAGTCACAAGTATGTAGTAGATATACCCTTTCTTCCCTGCTTACCCTCAGCAACAATGACCTCCAGCTGTGGAAAAGTGTGGGAGAATTTTAGAATTTTTCCCTAGTCAGCTTCACCTCGTTACTGCACCCTTGCAGACTAGTCTTTTCTCCATGTGAAGCACACACTCCTCACCCGTCTCCCCAGCAAACACTTGCCATGCTTTGGGTGGTCATTGAGATGTGTGCTTGCCAAGAGACAGTGAGAAAGTGATTATTATGTTACCAGAGATGTATTTCTCTGAAATGCTTCAATGCTGGGCATGAACTTAACAACCGTCCTTCTGTGCATTGTTCCTTGTGCTTTGGCAGATATGGCCTTGAGGAACACATCAGCCACGCATCTCTTTTAGATAAGAAAGCACATAAGATGGAGTAAAGAAGACATGTACCAGGAGGTACTGCACTTCTTCACTGCAGAGAAAAGGGAACACAGGGAATGCTGGGAAGACGAAAGGCAGAGCAGAAAAGAAAATCAGGACTTTGTTAAGGTGATTAATGTCATAGAGGAGCAAATGCAGATACTGAATTCAATTGTGCAAGCAGAGGCATGCCTGCCCTCACCTGCAGCACATTCACAACTCTTTTTTGCACCCTATCCCACCAAGCACTGCCACACAGCCCTTTCCACTATCTGGGACTTCTCGGTTTCCCTTTAACTTCATCTCCTTGGACAACTTTCAGAATGATAGCAGGACCTACAGACAGCTTTAAAAGTGTTAGTCTTTAAAGTGCTACATAGTCCTGTATTTTGCTTTCCATGGTACTTCTTTTCCCAGAAAACCTCTTTGTGTGTGTGTGTGTGTGTGTGGTTTCTTGTGCAATAAAAGCAAAGGTTTTGAACAGTAGTGAATCTTTATTTGTTTACTACAAATTGAGATAGCCGGCACTACCAGTATGTACATATTTTAATCCTGTTCTTACTGGAGTGTAAGCCCCCAAATTTCACCATTGCTTCCTAGGAAAACTACATGTAATATTAATTGCAGTACCAATCACAGATATACATTACTTGTTCTCATTTTCAAAGTGTTGCATCCAAGTCTCCCTGATTCAAATTGCCCTCCTCAGTGCTCCTCTGATAGCCCTGGTATCTAGCTGTTTAAAAGCAGACTTTCTTGACCACTTTACCCCTGAGCAAAGATTATGCAACATACAATATGCAACTATAACCATGGGAATATTATCCTCATTAGGGCCTAACCTGCCATAAAATCATCACCAGTGCACTTTTAATCTGCCAAAGGCACATTCCACTGTCATCTGGCACCTACTCAGCCTGTTACTTGACCAGTCCTTACTGCTGTTCAGGTTTCCCAGGTAAGGTTTCATGAGCTATGGCTATAATGGATACATTGGGCCTCCCAGGATCACCATGGGCATTTCAACATCCCCCACTGTAATCCCGTGGGCTGTAAAGAAAGTCCCCATTTATAGCTTTCTATAGAGGCCAGTGTTCCTGAAGATGTGCGCATAATACGTGCACCTGCAATACCATGGAGCAGTTCCTCTTCCTGTTGAGGTACTCCACCACAAGGTGGTCTGGTGTCAAAATTAGAATGTGGGTATCATCTATCATCCTTCCACAGTGAGGGAAATCCATTTCTGCTAAAGTATCCACTATTTCACACACATTTTCCAGGGTCATGGGCCTTCATAACATGATGTGATTAATTGCCCTGCACACGTACATTAACACTGCCCTAGTTGTCAATTTCCTGACTCCAAATTGATTTGCAGCCAACCAGTACCAGGCTGGAGTAATCAGCTTCCACACAGATATTGCCATGCGCTTCTTTTCCAATGAGGTAGATTTCCTTCTGGTGTACTTGCATCATAGTATTTGCATCAAGCTCCACATACTGCTCATCATCCCAGACCTTCATGACAATGTGATCCCACCATTCAGAGCTTGAGCCCAAACATGACGGTCCAATGCCAGATTTTTCATAAATGCCAAAAGCAATCTAAAGTTGCTCCTAAACATAGCATACAGCATGTCAGCTAAATAGGAATCTTCTTCAGTTAGGAACTTTGTGATTAACTTTAATACCATCCTCAGTGTCTTAATGACAGTTACCAGGGAATAGAAGAAAAGTGAAGGATGCATTCCTTCTGATAGAGATGTTGGGGTACACAGGAAACAAGGACCACTGAAAAATGCTATGAAAGAAAACTGGAAGCCCATGCAATGCGAGACAGACAACAATTCATCGTGGGACACTGAGCCTGGTCACATGGGGTATGTCTACACTACATGGCTCCGTCGACGGAGCCATGTAGATGAGCTTTGTAGATTTAGCAAAATGAAGCAGCGATTTAAATAATCACCACTTCATTTACATCATAATGGCTGCCACGCTGTGCGGATCAGCTGTTTGTCGGCACAGCGTGGTAGTCTGGACGCTCCGTGGTCGACATCAAAAGCCTTTGTCAACCTCCCCGTTATGCCTCATGGGATGAGGTTTACCGGGGCGGTCGACAAAGGGTTTTGATGTCGACCGCCGAGTATCCAGACTACCGCGCTGTGCCGACAAACAGCTGATCCGCACAGCGTGGCAGTCATTTTGATGTAAAAGAAGCGGTGATTTAAATAATCGCCGCTTCATTTTCCTATGTCTACAAAGCTTATCTACATGGCTCCGTTGATGGAGCCATGTAGTGTAGACAACCCAAGATGTGCTGTGATCAGTTGTGCCTTCCCATAAGACCTAGCAGCAGAAGGTATTAAGCTGGACTGTGGGATAGGTACCCACAATGGTAGTTGATACTTTTTCCTTTATATACTCATTCTTGCATACATTATATAATGGTAAATTATTTTGATGAGACTTGTAGTCAGGACTTTAATAGTAGCCTGCTTGATTACTTTACAGAGTGAGAAGTTCATCACATCACCCATTTTGCACATATATAGTAGATATTGTAGATAAGATTGTTTAGATATTTACTGAGAGCTGGATGTGAATTAGAATTTCCATTCTATGGGGAATGCCAACATATCAAATTAAAAATTGTTCCACATTAGAACAATGAATTATTTTTTTAAAATCTTCCACACAACCAAAACTTTAAACAATTTCAATTTGGGAGCACAGAAATGTTTTATTTTCATACTGACCCAATATTTTATTTCAATTCATTTTGCTTTGACTTTTATATTGTTATAAATACAGACATTTATAGGACATACATAACTAATGCAGCCTTAATATAAAACAATGTAAAGGATTTTGTTTTGACTTTTGAAATAAATAAATTTAGAATTTTTCCCATAAAATTTTTTATCAAAACCTAAACATTTTTTTCAAATTTAATATTTCCTCTAATCTAACAAATTAGGGACCATCCAAAAACTTGAAAGACCACATCCTACAAATGAGTTGTTGATAATGAAACCCTTTTCAGGATGACACTGATGCTATCAAAATCATCAGCACACTTTTTAGGAACAATACAAATGTTTCCAGTAAGGATTTAATTTGTGACGTGCATCACCTCTTTCCTTGTTTCTCATTATAAAAAAGAATTCTTGTTTACATGGGGGGGAGAGGAAAAAATGTCCGTCCCCAATGTCTCAGACATCCTTAACTCTTATGCTATGAAAGAACCATATTTTTTCTATAATATTCCTTATCTACTCTAGGTCAATTTGTATTTCCAAAGAGAAATTATATATTTTGTCTTCTGACAGTGGCCAGTGCTAGATCCGTCAGAAGGAATGAATAAAACAGAGCAATTTCAGGTGATCCATCCCCTGTCATCCAGCCCTAGCTTCTGGTAGACAGTCATAGGGACAGAGCATGACTATCTGGGCTATTAGCTGCTGATGGACCTATCCGACATTAATTCATTTACCTCTCTTTGAACCCAGTTATAATTTTGGCCTTCACAACATCCCATGGCAACAAGTTCTGCATGTTCACTGTGTGTGGTTCTAAGCAGTGTTTCTTTTTATTTGTTTAAAAGTTGCTGCCTATTAATTTCATTGGGTGTGTTATGTGGAGGGGTAAAGAACACTTCCTTATTCATTTTCCCTGCATCATTTGTGATTTTATAGACTTCTGTCATATTCCCTCCACCCCATTAGTGTCTTTTTTCTAAACTGAACAGACCCAGTCTTTTTCTAAGCTGAACAGTTTCCTCATGTGGAAACTGTTCTATATCCCTAATTATTTTGTTTCCCTTTTCTGTTTTTTTCCCCCTACATTCTAATATATCTTTTTTAACATGGGGCAATTAGAACTGCGCCCACCACTCAAAGGGTGGGCATACCATGAATTTATAGAGCAGCATTGTGCTGGGGCATCATTTCAGATCTTGGGTTGGGGGAAGGGCAACTTTAACCATGATTCTAGGGGCTACTTAGGCACTAGAAAACTCTAGATTTTTGCTAGATAAGGCAGCAATTAGCTGACAGGCACCCTGAATCTAATTCCTATGTAAAAGAAAGACAAATAAACATTAAACCCACTCAGCTCTAAAAACAACAGATTCTGACATCTTGTGATAAGTCACTTATGGAACACTCTTAGGTTTAAAATTTCATTATATATTCTTACTTTGTTACTAACTCTGTGGAGAGAGAAAGAGATCTCATCAGGACTCCTGGGTTCTCTCTCAGCTCTGGGAGAGGAAGGGGGGGGGGGTCAGATAATCTGAGTTCTGTGTAAGAACATCAGAATGGCCACTCTGGGTCAGACCAAAGGCCTATCTAGCTCAGTATCTTATCTCTTGACAGCGGCCAATAGAAGCTAATCTGATTGGTCAGGCATGACTTGCCCTTCGTGAATCCATGTTGACTATTTCTGATCACTTTCCTCTCTTCCAAGTGCTTCAAAATAGATTAGTTGAGGATCCCCTCCATGATTTTTCCAGGGACTGAGTTAAAGCCGACTGGTCTATAGTTCCCTGGATCGTCCTTCTTCTTTGCCTTTTTCCAATCATCCAGGATCTCTCCTGATCTCCACGAGTTTTCAAAGATAATGGCCAAAGGCTCCGCAATGACATTTGCCAACTCCCTCAGTACTCTTGGATGCATTAAATCTGGGCTCATGGATTTGTGTATGTTTACCTTTTCTAAATAGGTCCTAACTTGTTCTTTCCCCACCAAAGGCTGTCCACCTCCTTTCCATACTGCATTACCTAGTGCATTTGTCTGGGAGCTGACCTTGTCTGTGAAGACAGAGTCAAAGAAAGCATTGAGTACTTCAGCTTTTCCCACATCATCTGTCACTAGGTTACTTCCTTCATCCAGTTAGAGCCCCACACCCTCTCTGATCACTCTCTTATTGCTAACATGCCTGTAGAAATCTTTCTGGTTACTCTTCACATTCCTTGCCAGCTGCAATTCCAATTCCGCTTTTGCCTTCCTGATAACTCTCTTGCATTCTCAAGCAATATATTTATACTCCTCCCTAGTCATCTGTCCAAGTGTCCACTTCTTGTAAACTTCCTTTTTGTGTTTAAGCTCACCAATGATGTTTCCGGTAAGCCAATCTGGTCACCTACCATATTTGCTTTTCTTGCTGCGCATTGGGATGGTTTCATCTTGTGCCTTTAATAAAGCTTCTATAAAATATTGCCAGCTCTCCTGGATGCCTTTCCCATTCATGTAAGCATCCCAGGGAATCCTGTCCATCAATTCTCTTTTCTGAAGAGTAAAAATCTGCTTTTCTGAAGTCCAGGGTGTGTATTTTGCTACTCTTCTTTCTTGCTTTGGTCAGGATCCTGAAATCTACCATCTCATGATCACTGCTTCCCAGGTTGTCACCCACCTCTACTTCTCTTACTAGTTCCTCCCTGTTTATGAGCAGCAGGTCAAGCTGCGCATGGCCCCTGGTCAGTTCCTTCAGCACTTGTACCAAAAAGTTATCTCCAGCATTCTCCAAAAACTTCCTAGATTGTCTGTGTACTGCTGTATTGGTCTCCCAACAGATGTCAGGGTGATTAAAGTCCCCCATGAGAACTGGGGTCTGTGATCTGGAAACTTCTCTCAGTTGTCTGAAGAAATCTTTGTCTACTTCATCCACCTGATCCAGCAGTCTACAGCAGACATCAATGACAACATCACTCCTGTTGCTTCCACCTCTAAACTTAACCCATAGACTCTCAATAGTCTTTTCTTTCTCTAAATACTGGAGCTCCGAGCAATCATACTGCTCACCTAGGTGGTGGCTAAAGCATTGAAATCACTAGGAGATGAAGTCACTGATTTGGCCTGGAGCCAGACCCATTGCGGCCAACAGGACTGCTGACGGGAGTGACCAGTGGGTAGCCAGTAGGAGCAGTGGAAAGTGGCCAGCAGAGTGGCTGGTGGGAGTGACTGGCAGGTGGCTGGTAGGAGCAGCGGTAGGCAGCCAGCAGGGGATTGGTGGGAGTGACCAGCCAGGAGGGGCAGCACACAGATGGCATCACATCAGGCTCTATGAGGGAGGTCATCAGGGTGATGTGTCTGGGTCTGCACTGAATGGACAGAGCTGAAAGTGGGGTGTTTGAAGCGGGGTTGTACTAAAAATCTCTAGACAAAAGACTTCACCCTGCAGACCCTGTGTATGGTACCTTGCTCACAGGTTGTTTGTGTTATGGGTTTTCACTGTTTATGTGTGGTCCTGTAGCTTGCCTACTATGATTAAACAGACTGTTTCTATCTCTGACTCAGTGCTTGCAAGAGGGAAAGAATTGCCTCTAAAGGCACCCAATAGGTAGGCTGGAATTTTCCCAGTTTTACTCGGTGGGGGCTTGAGCCAGTTTTAGTCACCTTGTTGAAGGGACCCTCCCTAGACATTGAACCCGGCCCTTCTGGTTGTCGACTGGTACTGGCAAAAGGGTTACAATTGATTAGGGTAAAAGAGAAAAGGAAAATCTTTTGCTTTTAAAAAGAATTATAGAGAGGATTCACCAAGATATTGGAACATTAATACTGTGCAAGATGTGCACAGCTAAAGTATCCTATCCTACTTCCAAGTTAGTTATTATCAGTTTGACAATGACTTCAATGGGAGCAGAATCAGGCCCAATTCATTGTTTTTTCCAGGTATTCTCAATGGCTCTCACTTAATGAATTGTTTCTTTTCAACCAGTTGTCCTTCATCTGACCCCACTCTGCACTTAGATCCTGTTCTGCAACCCAAACATACACAGATTCTGATGTGATTCAGATTCTGATACCCATGGATATCTGATGGAACAGTACAGAAATCACCACTGAAAAACTTACCTGGGGGAGCTTTACACCGGTGTACATGAGAACACAGTTCAGCCCCTTTTAAATATCCAAGTAACACGAGCAAGATAAAATGCATTAGGATATTTTGAGGATGAGTTCTCCTCTGATCAGTGTGAAAGTAGTGCTCTCACACTGATGTTTGCTGATTGATGCAACACATTTATTTTACCTCTTTTTACTCCTGTTAGCACTCCAGAGCCAACATAGCTTCTCTATGCCGCTCCTCTGCAGCCCCAACCAGCCTCAGCTTTTGGGTAGTGTAAAGGTGACTTTAAAGGCACCTATTCTTCCCATTTCTGGTTTCGTGCTAAGCACATCTTGATAACTGTCTTCATAATAAACAAAATCCCAGAGTGATTAAATTAATGGGCTAGTCTTTCTAGAGCAATTAAGCCATGATACCTTGGTGAGGTAAGGAGGAAGTAACGCTCTGCTCCCAGTGCCCTATGCCTGTCAATCCATGTTAACATAGCCCTTGTCTACACTAGGGAGTTATTTTGAAATAACAAGCACAGCTTCCACATTACCAAGCCTGTTATTTTGAAATAAGGGACTGGTTATTTTGAAATAATAACACCTGCTTTCCACAAGGAATAATACTTATTATGCTCCACTGCTGCTATTTTGAAATAACTACTCCCCAGAGTCATTCAAAGTAATTGCTCTCAGTGCTTCCTGAGGCTCTAAGTTGAAGTAGTGCATCCACATTAAGGGTATGTCTACACTGCCACCCTAGTTCGAACTAGGGTGGCTAATGTAGGCATTCAAAGTTGCAAATGAAGCCCGGGATTTAAATATCCTGGGCTTCATTTGCATCTTGCCAGGTGCTGCCATTTTTAAATCCCCGTTAGTGCGGACTCCGTGCCCATGGCTACACGCAGCACGGAGAAGGTAGTTCGAATTAGGCTCTCTAAGGGAAGTGGAAGGTAGAGTGTTCTTCCTTTGACTTCCTGAAGTGTAGACAGCACCAAAATTCGAGTTAAGGTACTTTGACTTGAGCTATGCAATTAATGTAGCTAATGAGAGTATCTTAATTTGACCGTATCCCATAGTTAGACATATCCCTAGTGAAGACATGCCGTAAGGGTGATGAAGGCAGGTCCTTGTATGATAGCACATGGGACATGAGCACTACATAGGAATGGAGTGTCGATTGACTCATACATTCCACATGACTGCTGTATCTTTTTCCTCTGAATAAGTCCCATCATGCTGCCCTCCAACAGAGGCACAAACATATCCACTTGGTATGAACAAGTGCACTTTGTAGCCACTTCCAACCCTGTATTTTGAAGCATATAAAATCAAATAGTAAATGATGGCAAGCGATGACAAATTACAGTGCTGTGTTTAAGAGATGCATTGCTGACAATGCAAAGTTTTTTATACTAATATTAGTTTCAAGCTGATTACTATTAATCACTGTCTAGAGTAAATGTAAGCTGAAAAGCTATAAGAAATTAAAACCCCACCAACTGTAGATGGCATGTTAGGCTGAAAACAAATCTGCTTGGTTGTGATCAAGAATTAAAATACTGTGCAATTTGAAATAAAATTGATAGGATGCATAGTAATACTAATACTAAGGTAGTGTTTGCATAGGAGTTGGAACATGGAAAACATGACCTAATTCATGATTTATTCTTAAAAAATCAGTCAGAGTTCTGTTTAGGTTTCTTACCTTTATGGTTCTGGGGTGGCGGGGGGGGGGGGGGGGGAGGGGTTGAGGGAGGGGAGAGGTGAAATGGGGCCTAGAGAGCTTTGATAATTTCGCTGAGGACTATTCTCCTGGACTGATTCAGAATGAAGCACAGACACTTCAATAATAGCCATAGACCCAGTTCTGTTAGTGACCTAGTTTCTATCCCCATCATCCTGCTGTATACCCAGTATTTGAGCTGAGGAAAGGATTTACCTATATGGTGTTAAACATAACTCCAACACTGTCAGTGAGTAACACGTGTCTAATTTGTGGTTATTGTTTCATAGTGCTCTATTTCCAAAGAATGTCTAATAATAAAAATTTAGCTGTTGCACCAAGCTCTGGGTAATGGATATCCAAGCAATGGATGTTAAGAATTTATGAACAAGGTGCAAATCAGTCACAAATGTATCCAACAGCCTCTAAATTACCATGTACTGAAGTCAGTCAAGGCAGTTACAGTGGTTAGGCACTTGGTTCACAGCACTAATAGCCATAACTTGCAATAAGATTCCTCCTAGAACTGAGGAAATTAGGACTAAGGGTATATCTACACTACCACCCTCGTTCGAACTAGGGTGGTTAATGTAGGCAACCGGAGTTGCAAATGAAGCCCGGGATTTGAATTTCCCGGGCTTCATTTGCATATTGCCTGGCACCGCCATTTTTAAATGTCCGCTAGTTCGGACTCCGTGCCCGCGGCTACACACGGCATGAACTAGGTAGTTCGGATTAGGCTTCCTATTCCGAACTACCGGCACACCTCGTTCCTAATCCGAACTACCTAGTTCGTGCCGCGTGTAGCCGCGGGCATGGAGTCCGAACTAGCAGACATTTAAAAATGGCGGCGCCCGGCAATATGCAAATGAAGTCCGGGAAATTCAAATCCCGGGCTTCATTTGCAACTCCAGTTTCCTACATTAACCACCCTAGTTCGAACTAGGGTGGTAGTGTAGACATACCCTTCGAGAGGTGTTGTGGCATGACCTAATCTGAAGCCAGCCAAGTTAATTGTACACAGAATCTCAGATCCTCTGAGCAGAAAATATGCAGAATTATAATTAACTGATATTTCTGACTTTGATATGGATATTTGGAAATGTTACTACAGGTTGTGGATATGCAGAACGATGCAAGAGAAAGAGTGAATTACAGCACATCTAACATCATGCTGATTAAAAAAAGGATATGTTTGCTAAACAAGATTTGCACTCCGCTTCCAATCATTGTTGAAGTTAAACTGAATTGGAGGAACTGAAAGAGCCAAAGGAGAATGTAGCTGATCCAAGGTTCTTCGGGAAATATAGAAAAACATAAGTAAGCTAAGAAATAATGATATATACTTGGACAAGTCTAACAGAAATGAAGTAAAATCTTGCCCTAATAAATATGGAAAAGGCTGTGCTGGTAATTTTCTGAGATGTGCAGTTAAATCTGTATGTCACAGCAAATCTCATTTGAGACATTAAAAAGAAATGAATGTGTATTGATCAGGAAATGATTTGTAGAAAAACAGGGCCAAATCTTGACCCGACAGTGCTTAGTGGCATAGACCGAGTTTCCCACAGCTGCACAGCTCAGTTTAGTTCTGCAGCCACTGTGTCTACTCACATTCTGGGGCCTGTGTGTGTGAGGGGTGTTCCCACTGCAGGGATAGACACAGGGAGCTTAAAACAGATATCTGACACCACGGAAGAATCCATGACTGTACTTCCAGACTTCTTTGCATGGCAGCTGGACACAAGGAGTTATGTGAGGAGAGACAATGATTCCCTCAATTTTCCACAAGCCACAGAAGTAGTTTTCTTCTGGACCAAGTGGGTGGTGGCCTGAGGGGGTGAAAAAATTCTGACTAAGACCCTGTCTATACTAGGCCCTGCTGTCGATCTAATCTACATTACGTCAGCGATGTAATTAGGGTAGCTGAAGTTGACGTACTCACCACGGGGTTTTTGTGTGGCGTAAGATAACTGGGGCTGCTCTCCTATCAATGCCAGCTACTCTTCTTATCCTGGTTGAGTACCGGCATTGATGGGAGAGTGCTCAGAGATCTAAGTGGACATGCTAAATCGACAGCTGGTGGATTGATCATTGATGCGTCAATCCTCAGCATAATGGAGCCCTAACTTCTTAAACAGAAATGCTTGCTGGGTGAGTGGGGAAACAAACCCTCCTTCAACTCCTTAGTACTTTGAGTCCAACCATGTGGTGGCAGCACTTGTTGCACTGATGGATTAAAGTGGTCATTTTACAGAAACAATACCTGGATTTGACACAAATGCTGCCTATCTCAATACAATAGCTAAACACTTAGGCTACATCTACACTGGCCCCTTCTCCGGAAGAGGCATGCTAATTTTGAACTTTGGAATAGGGAAATAGCCCCCGCGGGATTTAAATAAACATGGCCACTGCTTTTTTTCCGGCTTGGGGAAAAGCCGGAAAAGAGCGTCTAGACTGGCGCGATCCTCCGGAATAAAGCCCTTTTCCAGAGGATCTCTTATTCCTACTTCAAAGGAATACTACTTCAAAGAGATCCTCTGGAAAAGGGCTTTATTCCGGAGGATCGCGCCAGTCTAGACGCTCTTTTCCGGCTTTTCCCCAAGCCGGAAAAAAAGCAGCGGCCATGTTTATTTAAATCCCGCGGGGGATATTTAAATATCCCCCACGGATTTCCCTATTCCAAAGTTCGAAATTAGCATGCCTCTTCCGGAGAAGGGACCAGTGTAGACATAGCCTTAAAGCTGTTCCAGGTTGCTCTAGATACTGGCTAACCAAGTCTGACTGTCAGCCAGCCATTTGTACAATTGGTACTTTCCTACCTGAAATGCAGATTTTTTTAATAAAATCATTATAGATGCCGAACATGCTGCTGTACAACTTGTTCAGAAGGAGCAGTCAAAACACTTATTAACACTAATTGCAGACTCATTATTTCACAATGTGACATGTCATGTCATGTACGGTAATGTCATAACACAACGTAACCAGATGCCGCATAATACAATATGGCAGAATGTGCACAAGGTCTGGAAGAAAATTGCTAATATAAAATGCATTTAAACTGCTAATGTAAAGATCAACCGCTGTCACACCAGAAGATGGGTGTTTTATGCCTAAAGCATTTTAGAGATATGTTGAAAATGAAAACTCCCCAGCTGATTTCTAACAGCTAAGAGTTTTCTGGTATATGTAGTATTGTTGTAGTATGCCAGTTCCAGGATGTTAGAGGAATGGTGAGTGAGGTAATATCTTTTATTAGACCGACTTCCTTTGGTGGGACAGAAGCATTTGAGCTACATGGGCATTTCTTCAGGTATGGGTAGGGTACTAGGAGTGTCACACCAAAACCAAAATCAAACAGGTAAGTTAGCATAAGTAGTTACTCTTAGGATATAAACTAACTGCTTATGCTAACCTATATGGTCTTGTATTTAGTTAGCTGTAACAGTCTTAGTACCCTTCTCAGACCTGAAGAACAGCTCTGTGTAGCTTGAAAGTTTGTTTTTCTCTCACCAAAAAAAGTTCAAGAAAATATATTATTTATCTCATGCATCTTTTTTCTTTTTCTGGTATGAGATTTTTTTCTGTCATTTCACTTCTGTATTTCCAATCTTCATTCACAGGCACTTGGTACAAGATTTTCATATATGTGTTTAGAAATTAATTGGAAACCATAGAAATACTTCTGATTTTTGTTTCTTTGGGGATGGGTTAGTGCAGTGTTTCTTAAACCTTTTAAAACCGAGTAACACCAAACAATAATTTTGTTTTATGAGAAACACCAGGGAAGAGTGGCCAATTTCAACTCTGTTGTTCTCCACAGCACGCCTCTGACTGCCTCGCAGCACACAGTTTAAGAAACACTGGGTTAGTGCATGTGTTGTGATTCTAGTCATCAACCTAGTTTTGGGATTCAAAATGCATCCTGCAAGAGTTCTGTTCAACCCACTTGAGCACTGAGAAACATAGCCAATCAGCAAGGCAGTCCTTGTTAGGAATGCTGGATTTTATTAGCAGGTACAGACACAATGAGCTTAAATGACTATTTAGAAACCATTTTTTTTTACAGATATCTAGGCACTGATCCTTATAGCTGAGGTCTGACTTGACAGGAGTAGTTAACACAGGGAGGGAGGCCTCATTTTTTTTGGAAGATAGAATTAGGGAAGTAAATGAATCATTAGGTTGAAAACAGAATGTTTGTGCTAAATAAGATAAGTAAATAGCTCAGTAGGCTAAGATGATAGTGTGTCAGAACCAAATAAGATAAGAGGGAGAACACTCAGGCTATGTCTAGACTGCAGGCTTCTTTCGAAAGAGGCTCTTTCGAAAGCATCTTTCGAAAGAGCCTCTTTCGAAAGCATCTTTCGAAAGAGCCTCTTTCGAAAGCATCTTTCGAAAGAGCCTCTTTCGAAAGAGCGCGTCTAGACTGCAGGCGGATCTTTCGAAAGAGAAATCCGCTTTTTCGAAAGAGAGCACCCAGCGGGTCTGGATGCTCTCTTTCGAAGACGGCCTCTTTACATTGAAGAACGCCTTCTTTCGAAAGAGGAACTTTCGAAGGAAGGCGTTCTTCCTCGTGAAACGAGGTTTACCGCCATTGAAAGAAAAGCCGCGTTCTTTCGAAATAATTTCGAAAGAACGCGGCTTGAGTCTGGACGCAGGGGAAGTTTTTCGGGAAAAGGCTACTTTTCCCGAAAAAACCCCTGAGTCTGGACACGGCCTCAGTGAACTATTTATTATGAACTGGATAACATGGGACCAAATAAGTTAGGAATATAGAGATGAGGTAAAGAGGAAGCTGAACCATAGGAAGCACATTCTGTACAACACATGCTGCATACGACTGGTTCCTGCAAAGTAACCAAAGCAATCAAAAAGTGTGCAATTCGGTATGTAGTAATGCAATTAATTGTGTAATGCAGGGGTGGCCAACCCAGAAAATGAAGAGAACTGAAACAACGTCGGAAAAAATGTGAAGAGTCACATCAGAAATTTTTTTGAGTAATTTTTGTTGAGAGAGAGAGAAAAAAATGCTGCCACTTTAAAAGACAAGGCTTTTTGGCCACATCAGGCTCCCGTCAGCCGATGCCATCTTGGTGATACCATTTTGAATCGCTGCACCGGACAGCTCCCTTGCCCCGGTGAGCACAGGGAGCCGGGGACCATTTCTAGAGGTTCAGGGGCAGCTTCGCAAGCCAGGGGGGAGGCTTCACAAGCTGCACTTTAAGGGGGGGAAGAGCCGCATGAGGCTTGCAAGCCACGGGTTGGCCAAACCTGGTGTAATGCATATAAGGGAAGAGGTTTCTGTTTAACTTTGAAGTGTGAGGTACCCATTTTCTCAAGTGATTTAGGTACTTTAAAGGACCGTATTTAAAGAAGAGCTCATCTAATTTAGCCATTTAAATCTGAGATGAGTGAGACAATGGATGCTGATGGGTTATAAATGCTTTTGAAAGTCTGATCCTTATTTAGATGCTAAAATGGTAGGCAAGCTCTTTTGACAAATCTGGTTCCAATTGTGAATTTCTGGTCCTTAATCTCATTGAAATCAAGGGGTCTTACAGTCTTAGGTGTCTAAGTCACTTTTGAAATTTACTTAGACACTTAAGGAAAGCTTACCTTACATATACGAGACACATAGATATATAGGACATCTTGCTTTCAACTACCCATAGAACAGGATTAACAATGGAGCTATGTGAAACTATAGTTTTGTTTAAAAAAAACTTCATGCAATCCCTTGTCTTCAATTTTGATCTGTGTAGTGTCTGATAAATGAAGACAATGACAAAGCAAAATTCCAAAAACTGCAGTTTCATTTAATTTTTCTGTGTAATGGACACAACACACACATTTCACATGACTTGATGTGAAATTATATATCACACTACATTATATCCACTCAAAATGGGCTCCGAGTTCTCTATAAAGCACTGCTTTTGTTTTCATTCAGATTATTTGAATTAGAGCTGTGTGAAGAAGAGATCTTTTTGGCTTGCTAGTAATTAAAAAAAGAAAAAAAAAAGAAAATGCTGTGTTAAAGTAAAAACACTTTTTTTTTTTTTTTTTTTTTTTTTTTTTTTACATTTTCAACCAAACAAAATTATATGGGAAAATTTTAGGCTAAGTGAAATGTTCTATTTGTATATTTTTAAATTTAAATTTTGTTAAAATATAATTAAAGGAAATTTTTCAATAAAATTGTTTCAAATTGAAAATCAAAATATTTCATTTAAAATATTGAAAAAATGTTTTTTACTTTTAGGGTTTGTTTGTTTACTTGTTTGTTTGTTGAATGAAACAATTTGGTGAAACTGACAGACATTTTTTAAATGTTTTGGTATCACTGAATCCTCAAGGCTGTTCCCCACTCCCCAAACTTTGATCACCTGATTTCCCTTTTCTTTATTTGATATATGAAAACTTTTATGTGAAACATTTCAAAATCTTGACAGCATCCTTGAATAAACTATCCTTGCATAGGATACGCATTAGTAAACATCTAGGACTGGAGTCTGAGCTCATTACAGTTCATAGAAAGACTCCTACTGGCTTCAGGGGGTTTTGAATCAGGCCCTTGACTTTGTTCTTAATCACATTTTCCTTTCACTTGAAGATGGTTGTGTAAAATAAAGGGTAAAGTGTTGTCCTTCCTTTACAAATACTAATATTATGCTTTTGAATGCCTGTATAAATGTCTAACATGAACAGTTTTCAAACCCTAATAATGTCCAAGGGACACTCAGACAGCTAAGATAGACACAAGTACTGCCATTTACCTTTCCAAATGCATAGGGGGAAAAGTGTATATTCATTACAGATGTTTTGAGTTTTTTGGATGGAAATTATCAGCTGCACTCAAGCAAAGCAATGTGTGACTTTTGTAAAGGGACAGCTCAGTGCACAAACAGCACTCTTTATTTACAATACTGTAGGTTAGGAACATGCTGCTTTATTCATCTATATACAGAGTGGGAGAAACACACATACAGATCAAACAGGTTGTAAGGAAGGGGTGGAGCATGGTGTGAAGGGGTGGAGCATAATCCGTGGAGTAGCCCAGTTAACTGCTTGATGATCACCATACTATATACTTCCCCTCTTAATTTACAGCCTGGGTATAGGGGTTTTTTTTTTTTTCAAATAACTTGAGGCTCTTCCACTCCATATTGGTTAGCACCTCTCTGAGGCAACCAGGGCTGCCTCCAGAGCAATAGATCCACTTTCCCCACTGACGTCTTGTACAGAAATTCTATAGGTGCCTATATCTCAGGTGTTCCTATTGAAACTGCTTTCTCTCTTAACCTTCCTCCAGAGCAAAGGCTCTGGTTCTTGCACATCATTGCACAAGTGGAGATGATCCTGATGTCATCTTACGACTGGCCCATCACTTAAATAGACTTTAAAAGATGAGGATCCAGTTTGCTTCACGTTAATAACCCAAATCATAACATCATAAGAAGGGCCATACTGGGTCAGACCAAATGTCCATCTAGCCCAGTATCCTCTTTTGACAGTGTCCAATGCCAGGTGCCCCACAGGGCGTGAACAGAACAGGTAATCATCAAGTGATCCCTCCCCTGTCACCCATTTCTAGCTTCTGACAGAGTCTAGGGACACCAGAAGTCCGTGTGTGGTACTGGTCTGGCTGAACTTGTCACAAGTGCAATTGAGGTCATTACGTGTACTTCTAGCAATTTCAGACTGAGCATCCTCTATGATTAGGAACATTTTCTCAAAATATGGACTGCAAAGTCTATACACAGAATCTGGGGATCCTGGCCATTCGTAGTGCCAGTGCTGGGGTCTGCTGGTGTAACTGATATTGGTGTCAATACATTACATGTCCTCATCCATGTCTGTCCACTAAAAATAACTCCAAGCCAAAGATTTCTTGTGGAAATCCCAGGATGTTCTTCATGTAGCTCAATCTGGACTTGATCTTGTCCTTATAGGGAAATAACAACTAATGCCCCACAGTATATGTCCGTTCTCTTTACTCCCTCTGGGTATGTCTACACTGCAAAGTTAATTCGAAATAACAGCCGTTATTTTGAATTAACTTTAATAGCGTCTATACATGCAAACCAATATTTCTAATTAAATTTGAAATAGCAGAGCCCTTAATTCAAATTTGGTAAACTTCATTCTACAAGGAGTAACGCCAAATTCGAAATAGCTATTTTTAATTAAGTGCTGTGTAGACACTTAATTCGAAATAGGGGGCCTCCAGCCCTTCCCCGGGAGCCCTGGTGGCCTCTCTAGGCACAACCAGAAAAACTTACTCTCCTCTCCCCCAGTCCTGGAGCTATTAAAGGGTAGACCCTGGCCACAGTGCCTGTGCCAGCTCCAAGCCTGCCAGCCCAGAGCCAGCAGTGGCCACCAGGGCCCCTGATCCAGTGGCCCCAAAACATGAGCCAGCAAGCCACTGGCAGCCAGCCCTCCACCGCTCCTCAGGAGCAGTCTGCCAGCTCCCAGGAGCCTGACACGGGCTGGAGAAGGCAGGCGCCTTCCTGGTCCAGGGTGGAGATCATGGACCTTATTCAGGTTTGGGGGGATGCCCTCAACTTCCATGATCTCCACACTAAAGGGAAGAACGCGGCTGTCTATGGCAGGATAGCTACCAGCCTGGCCACCAATGCAACCCAGGAGCAGATTTGCCTGAAAGTTAGGTTGGTCCGGTGAGACCCCCAACCCTGAGCTTTTCCTCCCGCTTCTTCCCCTTGCTTCCCCCTTCCAGCTCCCTCCTCCCAGGTTTCCCCCTTCCCTCTCACACCTCCTTTTCCCAGTCTCCCCAGAGGTTCATCCCTCCCCCCAGTCTTGTTCAATAAACCCAGTATCTATTTTTGAACAGACGTGTCTTTTATTTGACATCAGGAAGGGGGGCTAGGGAGAGGTAAGTGGAAGGATGTGAGGGAGGAATGGGGCACGAGCCCCCAGAGGGGAGGACCAGGGAGGCTCTGAGGGCTCCTCGGGGTGGACGCTCTCCCTCAGGGCCTCCCCCGATGGATCCCTCGGATGGCAGCCTGCAGCAAGTGCAGCCAGGATGATAGCAACGACCCCACAAGATGCACCGGCGTGCCCAGGGGCACCTCTGGCTCCATGTGGCTGAGTGCTGTGGTGTCCAGAGTTCAGGCACTCAGAGCACTCCAAGACAGGACTGCTTTGCTGTCCCTCATCAAGGTAGACAAGCAAGTGGGGAACCCTGAGAACTGTCTGTCCGGGGTGAGGGTAGGGTCCCTTTAAGCACGGAGCTCAGTTAGCCTCAGGCAGCAGCCCCACACACTAAGTCCTAACCTGATGCTCTGCCAGCACTGGTTCTGGCCAGCCTTAACTTCAGTTTAAGGTCCACTCATTGTGACGTGCTATTTTGAAATAGCAAAACGCTATTTCGAAATAGTTTTTGTGTATAGATGCATTATTTTGAATTAGCTTAATTCTAATTAACTATTTCAAATTAAGTTAATTCGAAATAGCACTGTAGTGTAGACATACCCTCTCATACTTCTGGCCTACACACACTCCTGCTGTATCTGTGACATGTCCAGCTTCCTACATACTTCACCCCCACCAAAAGCTGTCAGCAATGCCTACATCCATAGAATGGGGCATTTTCCCATCAGAGAGGCTTGATTCAGAATGATTTTCTCAGATGCAGGTGATCTTATTTGGTTTAACCATGGACTGCCCTCCTTTTACATCCTGTATCTCAGTCTCAGTCAGTCCACTGAGGACATAAGGAATTCTTGCTTTAAAAGTATTTTGACATGACCCTATCCTCAATAGAAAGAATGGCTGTAACAGTCTCCAAGGTCCCTAATCATCTTTAAAAATGGCTGGGTGAACTTTCTGCATAGCTGGGCTTTTGCTAGGCTTTAATTTCCACCCACTTCCATTATAGAGCTTTCAACACAAAATGCAAGATCTACTTTGACATATACCCATCCAACCTCTCTATCACACTCCCAGAACACTGTGCCCACAAAAGTTTGCTCCACTTCAACATTGCTGATCCCATTACCTCTTGATTCCTAAATTCTAGTCATGCATCTGAAAACTTTGCATTGCATGCCTAATTAATTAATTAATGGGATCAGACCACAGCACTCTGAGATGATGAAAGCAATAGTCCTGGGTTGCCCCAAGAGGAAAGATTTGGATTAAACTTGCACAGCATGCAGGACAGAGGTTTGCCAAAGTAGGCAAACAGCAATGAGCTTGGTAGCCTAAGCTTGTGAGACACAATCTCTGGTGAACAAGTTAATGCAGCTTTACTATTGATTTAGCAATTTGTTCTGGCTTCACGGCTCAATATCATGAAGGTTTGCCTTGCATGCTTTCCATGCCTGCTGTGTTTGAGGTCTGGTATCCTAATGAGTTTTTTCTTTCTTGGTCTGTTGCACTCTAAAATACTACTGGGGGTAGAATTCCTGACTTACTCAACAGTATTTGGAATGAGCTAGTAAGGGCAGTAGAATCAATACACTGGTGTTTGAGTTCACTGAGCCTTTACTCGGGCACATGTCTTGACACCAGAATAATGATGTTGCATTTTAAGAACTGATTAATGGACTTTAAAAAAAAACCTGTCCTGTTCCAAGTTTTAGCACATGTAAGATGAATTTACTGCACCTGTCCAAACAAGAATGTGCTTCTATTCCATCTGCATTATTTTCTGTCTTGGAGCATGATCTACTGTGTTAGGTATGCATATGCTTGAAATAACCTCAATGTATGCTGAACTTTCACCCTAGTCTGCTCACAAGATGCCTATTGAGATACACACCTGCCTTTAGCCTTACTTGTGTCACTTTCCCAGTGGGGTAGGCAATGCATGCTGAGAAAAACAAAGTGAGAACATGTATTTATATTTGTTTCATTCATGGAAAGCTCAGGTGTGCAAGTTCAAAGATCACTTACTTTAAGACCACAGAAAGATCCCCCTCTATTACACACCATGACTTTGGTAAAAAGTAGAATCAGTGCATGAAAAATTCACCCCAGGTTTTTCACAAGACTCTGTGCAATGGAAACAAGATGATGGGAATTTTAGTCATATTTGTATAGACCTCCTGCCAGAATTAACATATTCTATAAAGTTACTAGTTTTTCATATTAACACTGAGTATTGGTGCATTAATTTCAAAGATACATGAGACACAATAGCAAATGAAATTGCTCAGATTAGAGAAGTTATACCAGGGGAAGAGTCTGGAGGATTCCTGTTACACAGGAAAATTTAAATGAGCAGCAAGTTATTACTTGAGATTTAAATTTGAAATTTTTCCCTTAGCAAAGCAGTTCATAGTTTGTTAATGGCAGAAGAATGATTTGATGTAGAATATCTTAACTCACTATACATTGTAGCAATTAAGGGACACATGGTTTTCACTGAAGCAAATACGAGCAATATACATAAACCCAAGAGAAGAATTTTCTTTACCCACTCACTTTTCTAAGAACCACGAGAAAGCATCTGACCCAATATATCTGAGTGGGCTTATGAGCAAAAAACCCAAAAAACCTAACAAAAAACAAACAAACAAACAAACAAACCAAATAAACAAACAAAAAAAGGAACCCACAGTTTTTACTGAGTTCTGTGGGATTTTTGCCTGAGTAAAGAGTAAAGCTTTAGTCTTAACTCTGATTTGTCTGGTTTTTGTATAGCAGGCTCATTACACTTACCCTAGGTTTTGTGGGGAAAAAATCCATTTTCTTTTCAGAGTGGAGCTTTTCTTTTGAAAAGGAAAACTAACTTAATCCTCCTGAGTCACAGGAGGGGAGATATGCTGGGCCAGGTTCTGATTTTTAATTTATTTGAATCTGGATTAACACTGTCTATTTCAGTCAGGCTACTCCATATTTATAGCACTGCAACTGAGATCAGAAACTGGCTCGCTACCACCAATTTCTGGATGAGAGGTGAGTTTTCTTGTGCTATCAAAAGATGATTATCTGAGTGCCTGGTTGATTTTTGCTCTGTGCTATCACTCTTGCTTTCAAGTAAAAGATGAAAGGTTAGGTCCTCATTTCCGGTTGAGCTCTGCACACCATAAGCATTGAAGGGGTACAAAGGTACCTTATGCTAACTTGGTAGTTCTCCTGATACAGGAGACAGCTAGGGAATGGTTTTGCTCTCAGTGCAACTCAGAGAAGACTCAGGGCTGCTCTAAATTATGCTCAGCCAAAAGGTCTTGAAATAGCTTTGCTGGAGGTTCCTAAAGTGCAGCAGCATTCCAACCATATCCCCTTTACCCAATCTGAGCCATACCCCATTTTGCTTTTTTGGCCAGTGACTATTGGGGTGATGGTGTAGGATTGACTATGCAATCTTTATATTACACAAGGATTTCATTATATAAAGAAACTCATCGCCTGCCTATTAAAAGAATTCTACGTTTGATTTGGGCTACCAGTGTGGTGCAGAGCAGATTTAATTTGGGACAGGAGTAGATAAGATTAAAATAAAATAAATTTAAGAAACTTGAGTCCAGAAATGCATGAGAATTCTTAGTACAGGCAGTCCCCGAGTTACGTGGATCCAACTTATGTTGGATCCGCAGTTACGAATGGGGCTTTTCCCGCCCCGGAGGATGGGAGCGGTGGGATGCCCAGATGAGCCACGGTCCCGCCACCCGCGTCCTCCAGGACGAGAAGAGCTGCTCCCCGTCTCCCTGGTCTGCTGGTCAGACCAGGGAGACACGGAGCAAAGCCGCGGAGGACGCCCGCAGTGGGACAGCCCAGTCGCTGACCAGCAGACCAGGGAGACGGGGAGCAAAGCCTCGGAGGCCGCCCGCAGCGGGACAGCCACGGCGCGTCTGGGCTGTCCCGCTGCAGGCGTCCTCCGTGGCTTTGCTCCGTGTCTCCCTGGTCTGCTGGGGGGGGGGGGGGCGCAGCTAGTGCCCCCTCCCCCCCAGCAGACCAGGCTTTTCTGCCCACGACGCCTGGGGTAGAGTAGCTGGGGTGCTGCTGGGTTGGTCCCGCAGCGCCGCTCCTCGGCGCTTCCGGACCAACCCGGCAGCACCTCAGCTGCTCTGCCCCAGGTGTCCTGATTCAGCCGCTGCTGGTCAGTTTCAGCAGCGGCTGAATCAGGACGCCTGGGGCAGAGCAGCTGGGGTGCTGCTGGGCTGCTCTGCCCCAGGCGTCCCCAAGTCAGCCGCTGCTGAAACTGACCAGCGTCTGACTACAGGAAGCCCGAGGCAGAGTTGCTCTGCGCCCGGCTTCCTGGAATCAGCCGCTGATCAGTTTCAGCAGCAGCTGACTTGGGGACGCCTGGGGTTCTTAAGTTGAATCTGTATGTAAGTCAGAACTGGCATCCAGATTCAGCCGCTGTTGAAACTGATCAGTTTCAGCAGCGGCTGAATCTGGACTCCAGTTCCGACTTACATACAGATTCAACTTAAGAACAAACCTACAGTCCCTATCTTGTTTGTAACCCGGGGACTGCCTGCAATTATAATTTTGTCATACTTTCCACATCTCGTAGCGATCATACACAGAAATAATGATAATTTTGTAGCAAAGTGAGACCAGAAAGGTGGTGAATTAACTTCTGTACTTGAAGATCAAATATTCCCCCACAAAGCAGAAAATGAATGAGGTCCCTTTGAGTTATATTCAGGCTCAGTTAAAATATCAACAAGCTTGCAGGAAAATTATATAACCTCCAAGATGACATCTCTTATCAAAAACACTCTTGAAGAGAAAAAACTGCTATGGAAATGGAAAATTTAGAAAATTAAGCAACTTGGAAAAAAGCTATCACAGTGAGACATCAAATGAAAGACTGAGGAAAATGAAATATAATCATAATTAAATTTTTAACATGAAAGCAGAGCAGGGTTTGTTTACACTAAGCAAAGCAAAAATATTATGAATGTGGCAATGAGGCTGACAAATTAATGGTTTGCCAAGTCAAGAAATTAGAAAGTTCAACTGGAATTTCAAATGTAGAAGTAACTACAGTAATGCAAACTTCTGACCCTACAACAACAAATGCATCCTCTGAGGCCTCTTGTAAGAAGCACTATAAATGTGATCTTCTTAACAAAGATAAGTATGATCTATTCA